>NW_020273017.1:6739-89281 GCF_003268045.1 Sipha flava
TAAAATTTTTGTTAGGAATTGGAGGAAATTATTATTAAATTGAAAAGTAAAACTGAAAAAGAAATAAAAATTGATCAACGTCACCACGGAGCGATAATTGGTTTCAATGGTGAAAAAGTTCGAGAACTTCAGAAAACATTTAATGTTAAAATTATATTCCCCAGTCCAGGTAATTAATAGTATTAATATGTTTGTATTTTTTGTATTTTGAGAGTTTATAAATAATATTTGGTTTGATATTTTAGTTGAGGCTAGAAATAATATAGTTAAAATACAAGGTTTGAACGATGATGTAAATAAAGCATTAAAATCATTAGCTGAATTGGCTGAAGTATTGGATGAAATCAACTATGTGTTGGAAATTCCTATTTTTAAACAATTTCACAAACTTAGTGCTAGAAAGAGAGCAATATTTATTAAAAAGGTAATTATTATTTATTAACTTTTGTGATTCGACCTTTAGAAATATTGTTATTTATATAATTTAATATTCTAGATTAGAGAAGAGACTGATACGAGAATTTTTTTACCACGCGAAGGAGACAATAAGGATGTTATTAAAGTCATGGGAAATAAAAGAAAAGTTTTAATCGCTTATGATATGATTAAAGAAATACAAAAGGAAATTGTTGGTTTTTTATAAAGATTATTTATTTTTCAATTTTATTTTTAATTTATCAATCATGTATTTTTAGGGAGACATAATAACAAAGGAAATGGTGTTGGGAAATGTTAAAGTTAGAAATGCCATTGTAAATCTTGGGAATAAATTCATTCAATCTATAAAAGAAGATTTTGGGGATAATGTGACATTGAATTTACCAACTGTTAAAGGAGATAATGTAAGAATACACTTATTTATTAAACTTATAAATTAAAATGACAATTTAACCAATTGTA
This sequence comes from Sipha flava, assembly GCF_003268045.1. Lineage (NCBI taxonomy): Eukaryota > Metazoa > Arthropoda > Insecta > Hemiptera > Aphididae > Sipha > Sipha flava. Next base: position 7,640 of record NW_020273017.1, read on the forward strand.
TAAGTTATTATATGCGTGATATACGCTTAGACATCGATTCGAACCTGGCCTCTGGCAGTTTCTCTCTTTGAGCAGGAGACGATTGTCTCAAGAGATGAAACTGCTTCTCCCCCCTAATACAATAAGTAAATTTTCAAGAAAATTTCCCAAATGCTAAAATCTATTAAATAAATAGTAAACCGTTATTTTAAAGCTAAACTTTTATTCATAGACTATAGTTATCAAAGGACCCGAAGATGATGTTAAAAATGTTATTACACAAATTCAGACAATGGTTGATGAAGTTCATAAATATGTGTTTGATTTGAAAGTAAATCCGAAGTTTCACAAATATTTAATTGGAACAAATGGGGCCAATGTTAAAAAGGTATGTTGTTAAAATAATTTAATATAAGGGTACAATGTGTTCATTTATGGTTTTATACTTGGTTTCCAGATCAGACATTTAACGAATACAAGAATAATTTTCCCGCCTGAAACAGATTCCACTGATGAAAATATAACTATTGTTGGTAAAAAAGAGAATGTTAATATAGCAAAATCAAAATTTGAAATTATGATAACCGATATTGGTAAAGTCATCGAAGAACATGTAGAAATCAATGAAAATAATCATGGCACTTTAGTTGTCAAACAAAAAGAATGTACTCGTATAGACAAATTGGAAAATGAATGTGGCGATGTTAAAATTGAATTTCCTAATCTTGGTGCTGGAGATAGAGTTGTGATCAGTGATGGTAAAGCAGATGTTGCTCTTTCTAAACAAAGACTTTCAGACCATGCTAAAGTTTTGGTATGTATAATTCAATACAAAGGCACGTGTATTAAACTACCCTGTCTATTTTTTATTGAAATTGTATTGAGGTGATATTTACATAATTGCTCATAGTTTTTTTACAATAATGAACTATTGATATATAAGTCATATAAAATGAAACAATTTAAGATAAAAAATTAAAATAATCATCGATGTACCTAAACATAACTAAATAAGTTAACCATATTATCATTAAAAATTATGATTTAGGAAAATACTATTCGAGCTACTGTAAATGTTGATCCAAAGTATCATAATTACTTTGTTGCAAGACGTGGTGAAGTTATCAATCGAATTATTAATGATTGCAATGGTGTGTCTATAACATTTCCAAAAATAGCTTCTAGTAATAGTGTTGTCATAATAAAAGGTGACAAAATAAATGTTGAAGAGGCGAAACGTAAGATTGAAGAAATTGTTAAAGATTTGGTTAGTATTTACTATACAAATATTTTTATACATAGTTATTGGAATTATTAAAGTCATAAAATAAACCTATGACTAACAGATATTACATAAAAAATAATTGAACATTAATTACCTTTTAATTTATTTAAATAATAGATATACCAGAATCATAATACAATAATAATAATTATAATCTCGTAATACATTAAAATGTTATAGAAAAACATAATTGAAGTGACTATGAACGTTCCTCCAAAATATCATGATCATTTTGTTGCCCACCATTCTGAAGTAATAAACCAGATAAGTGGGAAACATAATGGAGTTACTATTAAATTTCCACAAGTTAATTCCAATTCTAGTCAAGTTTTGATTAAAGGCCACAAGGATTATGTTGAAAAAGTTAAAAATGAAATCGATAGTATTATTATTGACTTGGTAAGTTGTATACCAACACTTATTGTTTTATCGTTAAATTATTAATCAATAATCGTGTTACACAGCGGCATAGCAGTAGTGCAGTAGGTGCGACGCACCGAGGCCTTCGTGATTTGGGGCCCTCCATTAAAAAGAAAACTGCAATGAAAAAAAATAGAAGCTTGCGTTAACTACAAAGAAAGTCATCAAATATTGTATCTATGATACATATAAAAATATAACAAATTTTGGATTATCTATTGTTGACATGACTCTTTGATTTTTTAAATCTTGTTCTAGTTTTTAGAATTGTTTATAAAATTGTAAATAGTCAAAGGCCTTTTGTTGATTTACTGAATGAAATAGATAATAGATTAACAAATTTTAAATTTTATGAATATGAGAAATATTTTACACTCTGATAAAACGTCTGTCGATTTAGCACTCTTTTTAACACTTTATATAGCATTAGAGATGAAAAAAAATGATTTGCCAAAATATAATTTTAACTAAAAAAGCATAAAATAGTAGGTATAACTTATTTAATAAAAAAAGGCTGAGTATTTCAGGAAGGGGAAAATAAAATTTTTGTGGGTTTATGCCCCTAATTGTATGGTATGTACTAAAAAAAAAGAGTTCCGGTTCGGAAAATTTTTCATCTCGAGCACTGGTTGAAGTCCAGAGTTACTCAGAGGATTCAATAATTTCAAGAAGTCAAGATCCGTTAAAATTGTTGTAAGATCTTAGTTATAACTATCCGCGTTTGAATATTTTGGCAAAGAATACATTGTGTCATTTTGGTACATCTGTATCTAGCGAAAGAGTTTTCTCTAGTGCCGGAGTAGTCCTAAATGACCGTCTTTGTAAGCTAAAAAGTGAAAAAGTGAATATGTTATTATTCCTTCACTATAATTCAAAGTAACTTTTAACAAAATATTTTTTTTAATTTTTTTACACTCAATTATTTATTTTTGTTTTCATAATTATTATTTTTTCTCTCTCTTCTCTATATTTAAAATTATATCTAGATAAATATTCTTGGTCTACGATAAGAGTTATTACCTCAGTCTAAAGCAAAACTAATAGTTTCATATATATATATTCTTTATACTTTGTACACATTTCTTCTACTAGCAATAAATATTATTATTATTATTATTATTATTTAATTTAAATATTATGAGATATGACAAAGGCAAATGTTTTTATTACTTATATGTTTTTTAAAATGTGATAATGTGAGTAAATAACTTATAATTACCATATTCTATTTTTTATTTTATTTAAATAGTTTTTATTATTAATATATGTTTAATGTTGTTTTAAGAATTTTTAATTTTTACATTATGTAAATAATTAATTTTTGATTTATGAATAACTATTATTTTTACTGTTACAAAGGCAAATTTTTGTATTATAAATATTATTAAAATTTTTTAAGTTCTATATTTCTTGATAAAATAGGTACATCACATCATGGGTATTTATCATAAAAGTTTCTAGTAAGTTACAATTCAGATTTTCAGTATGTATAATCAAATTTATATTGACTGTCAAAAATAAGAACAGTATATTATAATAATTTATCATTAATTGAATAACATTTTTACATCAATATAATTAACAAACAATAATCAACTTATTTATTTACCTACTAACACAGAAATAGTGAATACTAAATATTTTAATATCATACTATTTTTTTTACTATACCTATTTATAGTAACTATACCTAAATTAACTTAACTAATTGTAACCAAACTTAACTAACCGAATATGCATACATATATAAAAACGAATTACGAATAATGAAATAACAGTAGTTATTATTTGTTATATCATCACTAGCCGATAGCAGCTTTTTTTTTCTAGTAACAGTATCGATAACAGTAACACTATAACAATATATTTTATAACAAAAACATGAAAATATTGAGTAAAAGTTATCTATCATTTATTCATTTTCCATACTACAAACGTTACAGCGCTGCTGATAATGAATAACATCGTTTATCGTTAACCCAAAACCAAGGTGGATATATATCCACCTTGCCCAAAACCTTGGTTAAAACGTCAAAACAAAATATAACAATAACTGTTACTTTTTCTTCCAAGTAACAGCTTGTTCCTATTACTTTAGTAGTAACTGTTATAAATCCCTGTTACTGTTATTTTTTCCCATCGCTATTATTATTATCTGTATCACAAAAGTGTTGTATGATTTTATATTTTGATGTGTGGTGTGTATTTTATTTAGTATTCTTGAGTTTTTTGAATAATATGAATTATAAACATAAACCAAAGTAAAAAATTTAAAACTTTATACGACTTTTTCATACAAGAACCATCACAGATGGATTGTGGTAAGCAATTATTTTAAAAATGTATAAGATAAAATAATATAAACGTAGTTATTTGTAATTGTACAATGTTGATTTTACGAAATAATCTTATTTGAAATAAGTTAGAACAGTTATCGATAAAACAATTATTTTTATAGTTTTGCTGGTCTTAAGATTTGGACGAAATAGTGTTAATATTTTACTTAGTGTATTTCCTGCCAAGAGGGTCTAGTACCGCCTATGACAGCGACGATAACAATTATGTTATCGTGACGGCCGTGCGCGAAACGCGTTTCGGCGGCGAAAATATACGTGTCGTCTGCCAGACGGTTGCGCTCAACACGTTATTGTAGTCGCGACCGAATCGTTATTGGATCGATTGCTGATCTTTTGCGTTGTTCTAGGAACGAAATCAAATCGCGTTTTCGAAACGAGTAATACGACAGAAAAAAAAAAAAACCCGAAATGTAACGTACATGCGACGAACGGAAACCGCTGGGGGAAAAAAAAAACCATTCGTAACGGAACACGGCGGAGTCTACGAAAGCTGTATATTATCGTTTTTTTTTTTTTTTGTCTTATCCTCCGGATACGTCGTCGTCATCTGTCACTGTCTACGCGTTGGACATGACGTGCGCACGATGAAAAATTGCGCGGCAGTCACTTGAATTTTAACAGAAAATTAACGATTGTGTTACACTTTGGAAAACATCGCGTTACACAGCATATTATATACGTATAGATGTGTGCGCGTGTAAATAGGTACAAATATTGTTCATTGCGTTTTGTCTAGTGCTGGTTTAGAAATACGTTGTACGTACTCGTTGTAGTACACTGCGTGTTGAGTGGGTTTTTTTTTTTTTTATTAAAAACAGTTCTAGATCGCGAAGGGGCGTACAACCATTTTCGTCGTTAACAGTGTTCAAATCAATTGTGTCTACATTATTTTTCATCACATATCAAACGATACCTCATTAATATTTTTGCGGACAACGGTAATCATACGCAGAGCTATAAAATCGTTAGCTGCGTTTAATGGTTTCATTTAGACCGCTGTCTTAATTAAAAAAAAAAAAAACAGCAACAACCAGACTTCCGTGTGGTACGTGGGATCTTGTTGTTGTCAATAAATTCTGTTCGGATAATTATTGGTACGATTGATTATCATAAAAACAATTAATCATAATAACGCACACACATGTTTTGGAATCGCCAATAAAAAGATTAATTAAAGTCATGCCATAAGATATTAGTAAAACGAGAAATCAAAACACCACAGTTCAACGGTCAATTAAATAAATTTTACACACTGTCGATTGTTTGTTTTTTTTTTTTTTTTTACAAAGCCGTTTTGTTTACTGCTTCGGTGTATGCGATTCGGTCGTTGCAAGGTTTGTTCAACTTTTGTATAATTTACAATTTAAAAGTATGTACAAAACAGATGTTATTCTCAAGTGTAACGAGCAGTTGCAGAAATGTAGAGGATGTTTATGGCATAATAAAATGCATTTTCTATGTTATATGTAAATGCGAAGTGTAGTGTTATAGAACGAAAACAACAATATATGCCTGTTTGCATACACCCCGGACGACACTAGACATAAATATTTTATTCGGTTGACTAAAACGCTTTCTTTAAATGATTACAAAAGAGATCATTTTTATTTGTCAGAAAAAAATAAATATCTATAAAGGTACACGGCGTGTACGTGTATCGTATATTAAGGTAAATAAAAAATATCCGTGTAAACAACATAAATAGGTTAAAATTACATACACATAATAACTTGTGTAACTTATAATGTGTAACTTACGTAGTAGGTTAAAGTACAAGGTTTCTTTAAAGCTGATCCGACTGATTGTACGTGGAATAGTTGCAGAAAATCACGTCGTCGATTTGTTGATTTTTGTGCATGTCTCGAAAAGCACTACAGAAGAATATAATTTTTATTCTATATTATTGTGTACATAATTATTGCAAATTTACGTTCACATAAATATACCTACTATTAAATTTTCCTTTGAACCAAAAATTAATTTTTTCTCCTGTACTTCCTGTAATATATTTATGTCCAAGAGTTCGCAAATATAAGTATAAATTCCTTATCTTTCGGAAAATGATAGCAGTCACTGCACATGAAATTAAAAGTTTTAAATTTTTTTTTCGAGAAGTTTACTTATAAGTGAGTCACGACTCTTCTTCACGGAAGTCGATATGATGACTCCAATACTTTAAAAAATGTATCAATACGCAACAGCAATATTTGAACACCGCACTGCCGGATTGAAAATTATATACTATGTATATGAGATGGTGCTCTTGATTTTTTATGGGTAAAACTCGTAACCAGAAATACTCGGTTTCAGACTTCTGGTTTCTTTGTTACCTCATTAATTTATAGTAAGTGATTTTCTCGTCCTCTGCAATGTTAAATTACTTTTGATTTATTTTTGCTCCATAAAAATAAAAAAAAAAGTCGTATTAAGTAAAAAATAACATTTGATTTTTTTTCAGATAATAATTAAAATTCGTGAAATAAATATAGTAAACTTTAATATTGATTCATAGGTACGATGTTGATTTTTTTTCATTTTGAAATCTTTTTATCTTAGATAATGAAAAGAGTGATTGAAAAAAGAACAATTCACCGGCTTACGTGTTTTTAAAAAAATAATTCCGTAATAATAATTGCGTAATATTGTACAGCAAACAATTTACAAGTAAGACCTATTTTGACCGATTTCAATGACTGTTCTGACAATTCATTTTTTTTCTTCATAAATAATGCACAGACAGTTGAGCTATTTTTGTCTCGACAATTATTTTTCGGGAACAATGGTCTTATCCGTTAAGTAGTAGAAGAGGACGGTGGCGGGGATTCTTTCTCTATTCGGACGGCCACGGAGAACGAAAATCGCCGGAGGCCGGGTTTGAACGGACGACTGTTTGTATGGATACAGCCCCTTGATACCGCTCGGCCGCGACGCCTCCAGATAATATTATCTTAAGCCGCAGTTCTCTCAAAACTAGGGCTTCTACACACGCTCAGTCGTTTACTTTTCAAGCAATGCTCATGCCTAAATATTAATAATATTCAATACATTTAACGTCTCGATAATCGGAGGACATACTATGTGTCGACAACGTGTGAAACTATTTTCCCCTCCGTCCGAACTACTATAACCGATACATTCCTAAATCCAGAAAAACATAATCATTTGCTACCCACTCGTACAAAATAACCAGTATGGCATAATATGTTATTATGTGTTTATTAAACCGATCCTGAGGTTACGTGGTCATAAAAAACTAGTTTTTTTTTCTTTCTTTACGACACGTGTATTCAGTTTAAATCGTATAGGTACGAGTACTTGCGTATTTTTTTTCTCTCGGAACCCTGTTAATTAAAGAAATGAAAATTTAACATACAACCTATTGACAGATTTGTATTGGTCGCGAAAGGGGCGGAGAACACGAAGGATTACTGATTTATGATTTACCTCGATATAGATCACCTCCTTGTAAATATATGTATACATATAGACAGTTACATCGTTAATACAAGTAATTTTCGATTACTGCGCAGTATCCAACATAAAGATACTTTCGGAGCAAAATGTTTCCTAGCACATCTAATGTTCAGTTTCTGCACGAACGATCTCAAAATCGCTAGTGGGGTAAACAATCGACGCGCGTTCTTTATTCTAGTGGAGAATTGTACGTTACACGGCGAACTGTAGATAATTAATACATGTACTTTTCATTCATTACGTTTTAGATTAATCTCGACGGTTATATGTACAGCACGTCTAAAGTCAATTTTATCGAACTGCCCGGTGGTTTTTACAAACGGTCGTCGAATGTCCAATTTATTTCCTCTCCGCAATCTCGTTAGATGGTATTAAACACAATACTATGGCCTATGATTAATTACTAGTTTATAAACTATAAACACTCGAAACAATTACGAAGTAGTTTACGTATATATTTAATTTTTTTTTTTTTTTTTAGAACGTATACGTTATAAGCGTATAAGTACTTGTATAGTTATCGTGCGGTATATACACGGACATTATTTCCATGATTTATGGAGGTGTTGTAATTTTTAACAAAAACTTTTAACACGACGCAAATTCCTGTCACGCTCAAGTGTGCAGCTATGCGTATTTATAAATCTGTTAAGACTTTCTCCGTGTCATAACCAAACGAATTGATAACAATTTTAATTATACACACAACCAAAATGAGCTTATTGCTGGAGTTTTTTATTGCCAATTTCCGTGAACGAACAATACAAATAGTCCTACCATGATCAATCCCGGATTAAGGGGCAGCAGGAGAGGCAACGTCCCCCACACGAAGCATAGCGGGTAAACGTTTACATGTGTAAGTTCCGTGTAAAACACGATTGCGTACATTCGTTCTTCGCGATATATTTTTAAGCTACACGATTCCGTACGAAATATTAAGCGTTGATGCCAATTTTCATACTGGTATTGGTGCATACTCAGGCCCGTAGTAGACAATTAAATAAGTATATGGGCAAGATTCAATAAAAAATCAGATTAGATTTTATTTACAGAACAAAAAACAAACAAATTTTAACCAACTAAGTTGTCAAGTCGTAATAATATAATAATGTAATACCATATATATATACAATATGGTTAGGTATGAAGCAAAGTGGAGAAATAAGTAACTGTTTTATTTATTTAGAAGTCGTGGGGTGAAATTTGCGAACACTATAAATCTGTCGTTTAATTTTCAACAAAACTTATTTCTAAACAAAATCATACACGCTATAATTTATTAACTGGCACAAAATACATATTTTATAGTTTATTTATATCTTAACTTAGATATTTTTACTTCATCGATACACATTAAATTATTTACAAGAAAAAAATATTAATTTGCTCGACAATAATTGACATCCAATTAGCTAACTGGGCGTGTGGCTGCGATTTATTTCTTTTATTTCCCACGTCTTTAACTATAAGTATTTTGTAAACACCGCTACTTAATTAATTTATTGATTATAAACAACCGTAAATAGTACGTATAGGGTACGTGTTATAGCCCTAATTTAACAGGGGATTTAAATTTAGCTCAACATTCTTTACTGCATTTTGTAAATGTTGTATATTACAGAAAATATTGCAGTGATTCTTAATATTTTCTTAATACGACCCTAGGTACTGGTTTATACTTACTTCCGCAGACTATAACACCGTTTATAGATTATACGTTGCAGTGTATATAGTGTGACCCATATTTTACTTTTACCAACAAATTTAACCTCATTTAATTTCGTACATAATAAACTACGTGTGATAAAATCATAAACTTATACATGTAAAAAAAATGTAAAAAAAATATGAGTAAGAAAAAACTAAGCGATTGTTCCATATCGTCTAACGTCTTAAATATCCTAGCAAATACGACACTAATGGTTTTTAGTTTTTACGTTATATAATCGCCTTCTTGATTCCCCGTGCGCATAAACGTATGCGCATACGACCCTTATTCGAGCTGTGACCCGAGATTAAGAAATAAGTATGTGCCTCGCTCGCGATCTGCATTTCTATACATAAACGCCGAGTTAATTTTCTTACGTGTGGTACTACGCGTAAGTCACTCATATTTGATTTGCCAATATTCACGTTCGGCGAATAACAATTGATACTTAGTAAAAAACAATTTTAACTGCAATAATAATGCACGTTATACGCAGATATTTCAGTCTAATGGCTTAAACAACTGTAACACTCGGATAATAGTAGTAATAATCCTCGGTGCGGTGATATAGCAGTGAACGGATTTTACAACAAACGACCGTTTTAACAGCCTTATTTGTATTTTAAACAATTCATCCGGGGACACATTATATAGAGTGTTGTTCGTACGCGCAGCACAAGTGTTTTATTACACGTTTAGTTATATTGCTCTTTCCGAACTCAAGACGCGTTATATGGCCTCATTCGAGGCGAATCGAGCAGCGACGTTTGACCGTTTATGATTTCGTGTAATAAACGCCGTGCCGCCGAGTAAAACGTACGATTTGTCATCGTCCGCGTGCACATCGCTTATTCGGTGATATTTTTACTCGTACAGGTTTAGATACACACGTGCGCATGGAACGATCAGGATTCTGTAGTATTTACGAACTATAATAGAATAATAATAAAAATAACAGAGTAAGCTATGCAGCTTGGTTTTATGTCACAGTCTACACTTTTGCCCTATATATTTTAGTTATATAATGATACTTCTCCAATTTTGGTACTATTTTTTTTATTGTCTTTTATTGCTTTCTTCTCCTTTGGTTTTTTTTTCTGCTTAAATTATATTAATTATTTATTATTATTATCAGTATTCAAAGTTTACCGATAAGAGATTATCATCCTCAGTGGTGAACTCAATATTGCTTTATTGTAATTTTACTTAAATGTACCTATAGATGACCGGTAAATATTAACATTATTATTATTTTGGCTTATTACATTCAATTTGATTTGTCTTGTGTTTTTTCATAATATTATTTGAAAATTTTAAAATATAATTTTGTGATTGAATTAAAAATATATTGATTTTTTTTTTCAAACCGTTAGTTTTTTCGCTATTTTTCGTGTTTTTAGGGCATATCATAGAATTTATTTGATACATGTTTAGGTAACAATACAACGCATGTTTCGGCACTTTGTAGTGCTATGAAGCCTGGCACAATAGTAAATGATGTAACGTGCGCACAGAGTGTACATTTCGATTTCGTTAGGCGTTTAATAATACGTTTAAAAGTTCAACGCACCATCCGCCTCGTGGACGTGGTGAACGTAGCACCAAACGCCCATAAAACGTTTAAAAACCGTTTAACGTGCATAATAAAATACGATCGTAGCCATCGCGAATTATTGGGCGAAACTCGCGCGCAAACCAAATAGGTTTTTTTTTTACGAAATCGCTAACTGCTCCCGATTTAATTGGCACTATGCATGTCTCGCGTTTCGTAGTATAAATAATTTCGTTCGTGTCCTTTGATTTCGTCGATTTTACCGCCTTGTTCTCGAAACACGGCGAAACAGTTTTCACGAAAATTATTTTTCACTATTCACTATTCATGAAATTTAACTAAAACGTGAAAACGCGAAACGCCAAAATGCATAGCGTGGAGCGATTTTTAGGCGTCCACGCGAAGAATAATTCAACGTTTTGAGGACGCATTTGTATTTTGTTGGTAGTGACTTGGAAGAAAAAACTGTAGAACACTCACACAGGGCCGGTTAAGGAGCAAGTTTTGCTAAGCGCAAGAATTATTTTCGCAACCTCCCATCTTAAACAACTTAAACAGACAGAATGTTGGGAGCTGGAGGAGCCTCATTATAAATATGATAACTTAAGCCTCGATTAAAAATACTCAAAACAATTTGTCAAACGTGCATATTTGCCATATATTTGTAAATCGTTCAGAGGACAAACATAATAATACTTGTAATAATATATTGATAGTTTATAAAACAGTAATTTTACCTGTAAGTGCGGCCAATCCTTGCGTGTCGATAGAATAATTAATAACGATAATTATAATAATAATCAAATTTATATTGAATCGCATCGTGAAATTTTTTTTCCCTCTCTGTAGTAGATAATTTTCGTCATCAACGATTGATAAAATTTAATTTTAATTTTGACGCCTCTCACGGGCCCTATTGATTTTGGCGCCCTGTGCCGTCACGCGCGTCGATCGTATCTAAAGCGCACACATTCCAAACGAGCGCGCGACGTACAGAGAGCTCGTTGAACAATACGACACGACGACGTAACTGAAAACTTTTCGAAAGTAGCTGGTGCACGCGCCACTGTGAGAGATGAATACGGTTCAACGTTATCATACTCAGATATACGCGTAACGTGGCCGTCAAACGAAATGAATTACGCGCGCGTGACTCACGATACCGGATGCTTTTTTTTTGTTTTTTCCGCGAGATGTTTTTCTCTCTTTTTCTTTATAAACTATATAATATTTTTGTATTACAATAGTTTGTGTGTAAAAAATGATAAAAGTTCACGAAGTCGCACGTGCGTACGTAACATTCTATAAAATAAGTATCGGTTTGTGTCGAAATGTATTAAAAATTATAAACTGATGTTCATAACAATTAATAATAAGTAATACAATATTTAAAATAAAATGTTGCACTCAAGTCAAATTAGTAAGTCTAATGTTTTTTTTTTATTTATTGTCATCGAAAAGAAGATTCAATTGCAACCTTATATAACTAACAAGCTTAATATTGACCGTTATGATAATGTCAAAAAACGTTGGATTTTAACGAATAGTAATAATATTAAATATTACTAAAAAAAAAAGACGAATATAGTTATTACATTTTAATAAATATGGTATTTATTTATTTTTGCTGTATGAGTATTAATTTTTACTCCTTCATAAGCGTCATTAGCTGATTTTGTTATTGTTCGACATAATATCGCTTGACCTAGTGAATTGTTTCTACGCCAAAGGATATTATTATTCATAAATAATGTATATCCATCCGGATGTTATGAAAAAATTAAAAAATTAAAATGGTAAACCAAATGAAAAACCGCTTCGACAACAATATTTGAACATAATATTATGGAAATATACCGGTTAGAAAAGTAGGGGTATCACCGTACAAGAAGACATTTTGAAGTATCGATGTTGGATGTAGCTATTTTCCATAACGTTTCAAAATAATTTAAGGAGGTTCATATTTATATTCATATTTTATGTATATTTTTATATAATATTTATATGTTCATTACCAATGTAAACATATCCTAACCGTCATATATGCCGCTTACGGGCAACGACGATATTTTCGGTTATTTTTTATTTTTTTCGACAAGACGAATCGTATATTAAATTTGCACAGTACACGTGGATTTTTGTGTTAACGTTGCACTGCGCTTACATCAATTGTATTTGTCTTTGGCGGCGGCTAACCTAAGGAATTATGGCATAGAACCCGCCCACCCGCTGCAGAAACGAGTGAGAACGTTATTACTTATTAGATTAGCCTGGCGCGCGGAAAGTGCATACCACCGTCGAGTGGTATATTATGCGGACACCGCGGTTTACAAAACAATTATTGGACATTTGCATATTATTACTATAGCCGCGAGGCTCTAATTACTCGGTTTTTTTTGTTTTAATACAACTTTTTTCTCTATTATTTTCATAATGATATTTTTCGACCCCCTTTCCAAAGCGCCCTATTTTTTTTTCTCGTTTCCCATTATTTCCTCGTCTCGTCCGCGCGATCCAACCGAAACCATGGTCGTGCGTACAACCATAGCGCAACGTCCACGTCTTACTTATTGACGGACGTGATCCGTCGTTGTCGTTTCGGCCAACATCCTGTTGGTGCACACATTATTACACAGCCGCGTCGAGGTCAATAGGATTTGGTCGGCCATTCGTATATAGGTATATATGTAATAGGACGGTGGCGAAGAAATATAATAGTTTTACTAAAATTAGTAATCACAATGATACGGTGGAATTTCGTCGACGGTGCGAGGGTCATCGTCGTGATTTATTTTTCTCCTTAGAAATCATCACTAGGATATCGCATTTTCAGATACGTATTTTATAGTGCACATGTGTGTGTATACACATACACTATAGCCGTTCGCGAATTTTCACTATTAGTTTTATCGATTATGACGCATAGTAGTGTATACAATACACAAAAACACACACACATACACACACACACACACACACACACACACACACACAATACTCAATACAACAATAATATCGTACGATCGAATATCATTGTTATTGTGCACAGCTGTATTTTTTTTTTTATACAATAGCTTCTTGATCCTAGTTGACCCAATTGATTTAGGGAAGATAAGATCTTATCATGTTGCACTATAAAACGTGTGAGTGAATTTAAATCATGAGCTTATCAATGTGCACGAAACAACACTTTCCATCTAATCACTACAATCCCGTACAACGTTATGTAAATGCGATGCTATTTAATATAAATTCTTAGACACACAAAAGCACATAAACACATACCACAATAATGCTTGTGAAAAATAAAAACAATAGTTTTGACTAAAATTGTTCAGTTACAATAACGTTCATTGCGTAAATTTTCATTAAAATAGATACATTGTTTCGTGAAATTAATTTTCCTCCTCCTCCTCTCTTGTGTAAGCTACTTGCAACGAAGCTAATACAATCGATTCATATAACATTTAATTCTTATTTAGAAATATACTACATCTATAGCAACTTATGTTGTTGACATTGTGTTCGTTCCTAATATTTTCATTACCACGGTTACCGATAACATTGTTGCAGTCTTGTTGATTTTATATAAATACATTATTTATATTTTTAGCCTGTATTGCATCGAATATCACTAATATATTGATGAAACCTTCCACCTACCATTTATATTATGTTCGTATTGCTACTGCGTATTATTTTTATGGTAACCAGAAGTTCGTATGGTATAGATTAAATTTAGATTTATTTACTTTCTATGAAATGCTAATTTTATCTGATTCAATTATAGAGGACTATGAAATATTATTTGTCGTTACAGTTTTTTTTCTTAATTTTATGCTCATAAATTATGAAAACAATTCGGGAATATCGTATATTATCATATACGGTCGTAACATGTGGGTTTCCATGATCGTTTAATTTGTTTAAATAAATATTTATAAGTTACAAAACATTTGAAGAACGTTTTTATTTCCTTGGTCAGTCACCACCTTTACTCAACAATCGATTTCTGGTGGTTGTCCGATAATCTGAGCCCATTACAATATTTTAGAATGCTTTGATATTGTGAGGGTCAAACGTTTTTGGCTGTACGACTAATTTTATTTCGGTTGTGATCATAAGTTTTCAACATAGGATTATAAAAATATCTCGATAAATATTTAGTAACTCTATTATAAAGTTGTGTAACAATTTTTTATCACTACGTGATAATGCTTTACAGGATATTGGTTATCTAATGTTATAATACAGTATGATGTGCAAGTGTGTACACAGCAGTTCCTAGTTAATCTCTACAAGAAGTAAAATTCAATTTTATAAACACTCTATTACGATTGCGTGGAAGTGAAGTAGTTCTGTAAGGTTTTTCAATTGTTTTGCGTTAACTATATTATGTATAGCCAATAAATAATGCTACATTAATAAACCGTTTAACAGATGATATGGAATTACTCATTAACGAGTAAAAGAAATTCTCTGACAATAGTGATTAATTAATCATGTTGAATAAAAAGGAACATTCCATACAGTTATTTATTACACCTGCACTACACCTCATCGTATTTATTAATCTTGTTCTCGGTTGATTTGCTTTGTATGGGTAAAATGTAGAATGTTTCAGAATGTATAAAACGCACCGTGTAAACGGACCAGCTGTACATATTAGTATTTAGTAATTATTATAAAAAAATAATTACATCTATAACGTATAACTTATAACACTTAAACACTAAATGGAACACTGTGGTATAACATTAAAAACAAATATCCTTTCTCCTTATTTCAAATGTATCATTATACCTTTAATTTTACTTTTGATTTATTTGAAAATAAAAAATTGAGTACAAATTAAAAAAAAAACTGCAGAGATTTCTCTTTGATTTCCTACTCATTCGCCCAGTTACTGTGTTTAAAAACCGTTGGGCATATTTTACTCGATATTATAAATCCGTTATATGGTTTAAGCTTTCGATTAGTATGCGACATTGTTGGGTGCTAATATCTTTGGTTGTTAGTATATTAAAAGTACTCCAACGGCACCTGTATTACAATTCAAGCAATATAATTACTCAGTGAATTACCAAAAGAACAATCGGAAAACGATAATTCATCAGCTATAACAATTTTGTATTGGGCATAATCAAAAAGTCGGCAAAAAAAAAACGACTCGAACAGTTTACGTTAAAAATAATTGAACGTAATCTGTATCGCATGCACGAGAAGCGCTAAAAGAAAAGGAAAAGCAATCCAAACGATACGGTGTCCAGTCAATGGTATTATTTTAATTTGTGTATTTGTACAGTGTAACGCATAAATTATTTAATACACGCCCACTGAGTGTATAGAATTTCCGATACGGATTAATGGATCCATGGGCACATATGAATATCATCGGAGCAATAAAATCGTAAACAACCGCTCGTAGAACATATTTTGTGGCCATCGCGAAAAGGTTACGAAACGAAATCGGTACGTGTACACGTGTATAAATGAGGACGAGACGGCCAACGTGATCCGTAACGCATTAATATTTAGGAGCTAATGCGCTAATGGAAACGCACTGGACGACGACGACTGCGGTGTACGAATTTAATGTAAACACCGAACGCGGAAACGCCGGAAACTGGCGCGCACGATATTTTCCTTGATGAATAAATAACCATCGAACGCGACCCATCAAGGTTTGAGCGTTTCTGTCGCGCGGATCCGTCTGCAGTGCACGTATCTACAGTGCACGTGGAACCGATTCGTTCGCGCGGCTTGCGCGTTCAACAGAGCGTAATGATATTTTTATGACGATCAATTTTATTTTCATTTATTATTTCTGTTTGTCCAGAGGTGGTGGTGGGGTAGGCTCGATTTTTCTCATCCGTTTCCTCGCGTCCACGCGCCGAGTTCACGATTCCGACTGTACCACGACGACCGTGATGAGGACGTTGGTCGAGGACTAGTACGTACAAGGTGTGCAACGCGCGAATCACGGTAGCACGGTCGACAACGATTCGTTCGATACGAAACGAAAAGTCATGGATTACGGAACCGCGATCTCTCGCCACGGCGCGGCGATCCGTTTCCGGGATCATTATGAGCGATTACTACTGAAAAAATGAATTTTATTTTTATTTTTAAGTCTTACTTGCCTACCATTAAGCACGTTTTTCATAGACGGTGAAGAGCGGAAAAAAAGTTTCTGAAAGGCAGTGATTGAAAAATATTTGGCTAAAGCCCACTCCAATGTTTTTACTCTAATCACGCCTACGCTCTGATGTGCTCTGTTTTCATCGGAAACACGATTGCCGTACGACGAGAGCGTTTCGTGCGTAACGGCCGAACGAACTAACACGCATCGGAAACACGAGCATCCGAACGCGGGTCGTGACTGTCAACCGTGCCGTCGCCATGACTGCAGCGCGTTCAAGTCTTCGACCCTTTGCCATTCGTGCCAAACGCCCTTCGGTAGTCGGTCGCTCGAGGAGTCCGTTAGCATTTCGGAAAGGTTCGCTGATCGAAATTTCGACGCGTCCGCATTACGTCCGGACACACGTTTGCCACCGGAAGATTTGTAGCGGAGAACGATTCCGAGTCGGCCCGACGGCATCCATCTCGTGGAGTCAAGGGCGCCATTTCGGTTTTTTTTTTAAGGCTAATTAAAGAGGACAATTTTTTCCCATCACCACACAATGGGTCAGAATATGTTTAAAATAAGACAAACATGAAAAATGTTATGTTCATAATGGTATTATCTGTTGATACATTTTGAAATTAGATGGGAAAAAATTTGTACATTTATCTTATCGTGAAATAAAAGTTTTATGAGCTGTATGACAAACGATAAATATATGTATATGAACGTTCAGTTTATTGAACTTTTCTATTAGTAATGTTAGTAATTTATTTTTAAGTTTTCATTTAGTTTATAAATTTAAAAATGGCATCATTTAATAGTTCTATAGGTAAGTAATTAAAACAATAATTTATTTTTTACTAGACTTTTTTTTTAAATATTTTATTTCTATATTAATCTTAGTTAATTTTAATATACGTTACTTTGTTGGTTAAATAGAAAATACTGGTACACGCTGGTGTTTTAAATGTTACTCATATTTTTTCTTAAGCATATGAATTATATTAAAAAAAAAAAAAATCAGTTGCCTATAGCTGCCTATTTGACACTGATCCAATTTTGAATAATATTAGAATCGTTTTTTTTTTTAATATAAACTTTCCATGGTTTACACGAAGACAATTATATGAAATATATACATCGATCTCAACAGAGAATATAAGTACAATACTTCTGAATTATGTGAATTCTGAGCAAACCTTCACGTATACATCATTACTTAAAATTGTTCAAAATAGGATACAAACTTTCATTAGTGAATTTCGAAAACTATGGCAAAAATGCTCTCAAACCAAAGAACCTTTTGAACGGGCGAATGAAAAATTGTTAAATTATTATTTCCTAATATATTGCCTTCCGACTAATTACAAAATGATTTACCTTCTACTAGTACGCGTGGTAAACCAGTGATTATATTTGAAGATTTGTGTAAAAAATAAAAAATCAGGAAAACCACAGAACTATGGGACAATTATAGTTTAAACGAGTTAGCTTTTGCGACTAAGGTTAGTTTATTAGATTCATCGCTTAAAGATACTTCCAAATTAGTAGAAGAATAAACTATGACTACTCCAACCCGAGCATTCAAATTTTTTATATTATACCAACAATCAACCACATCTAAAAATGTAATGCAAAAATATGCTAGTGATGAAGTATTAGCTCTTTTTGACCATTTAAAACTAACGAAATATCAATATCAAAACTTACAAACTCAGGCTAAAAACAAAAATGTCAATATTTACCCAACGTACAACTCTGTAAGAGATGCTTAAATAAAATGCTACCCAAATGTATCAAAAATATCAGTCACCGAGACAAAGGCATCTATTAAACTACAAGGGTTTTTGGATCATACGGTTCAACGTTTAATATTGACGATTTCGACTATAAAGAATATTTTATTTTATTAATTAACATTGTTTACTAAATGGGGCTGTAATGGAACATCAGGTCAACAACAATACAAACAAAAACTTTCTGTAGGAGAAACTTTCAATGATAGTGACATATTTTTTATCTCATTGGTACCTTTAATATTATATAAATCAAAGATACAAATAAATCAAATACATTGAATGAACAAGATAATGTAGTTATGGAAAAATCCATACACTTTCTCTACTAAATACGAGTATTTTCGTCCCATTTCAATAGAATATAAATAAGAAACATTTTTATTTACAAAACAAGAAATGGATTATATAAACAACTAAATTAAAGAATTAGAACCATAACTATAACTATGATTGATGATAAGGTTTGCAATGCACTTATTAAAAATACATCTGCCCAAGTTTGTTTTATATGTAAGATAACTCCAAAGGATATAAATAATATTTTTTACATAAAAAAAAGGCCTGTAAATCATAAAATGTTTACTTTTAACTTGTTACCTTTACATACCTGGATCAGAATATTTGAATGTTTGATCCATGTGATCCATTTCATGTTTTGGTGTATTTTGTTAAATTATATTATTACGTGTTCATATTATCATAAGTAATAAGCAGTCTTGTAAAGTATTCGAATACAAGTATTTGAATACATGTATTAAAATACTTTTTGAAGTATTTTTTGGTATTCTAAATACAATTTTTTTAAAGTATTTTTTAAGTATTTTAAATACTATTTAAAAGTATTTTTAACAATTTGTAAATACTTGTATTTAAATACCACAAAGTTCGTTTTAATAATTGTATAATCATAATAATTCTCCATCCTAATAATTGTTCCTACTTCTAAGAATAATTTTCATTTATTATTGATGAATCTAATAAGTAATAAAATAATAAGATATTACTATAATATTACTAATTTTAAAACTGTTAAATTTCAAACCGTTTTAATGCTATCATATAAACGTAGTATATTACTACGATAGATGTATTAGATAATGTAAAATTGTAATATAAAATTAAAAAAGAAATACTTGTATTTGTATTCAAATACTTAGTGAGTATTCGTGAAATAAATTTTTATAATAGTTTTTTATAAGTATTTTTAATACTATTTTATTCGAATACTAGTATTAGTATTTTAATACTTTTTCAAAATTATTTTTTACAAGACTGGTAATAAGTAACATATTTTTAATAACATTGTAGCCATTACAAATTCAAATCAAGTGAAAAATAATTTTGTCCCATTTTAAACATATTCTGGCCTACTGTGCACCAGTCCAACATTTATGATTAGCAGTGATTACTGATTAGTCGCGGTGCGTGCACAATATTAAAGATTTGAAAACTGAAGGCCAAGGCGGCAAGGCCAATAGGCAATAATTGAAGATGAAAAAAATTCAGGGTGTACGAGTGCACACTCGCTCCCCACTAAATAGCGCCCCTGCGGGGGATATTGTTCAACAAAGAACACATGCGTTTGGCGTTCTTACAACGGTTGAACTTCATTGTCGGACGATCGTTGTCGACGTTTTGATTGTGCCGTGTATGGTTCGGAGACAGTCGCACTACGTTATTCACGTCCTCTTTTCGCGCGATCGTAGCGAGATTCCAAACCGTGTAAGTTGTTCACAATATATTTATCGTGTCATCGAGCGTTTAAAACAATTATTGCTCGCGGCTTCAGTGGTATCAGATGATTATGTGTAAAATATAGTCGAGTAGCGGAAACCCGAATCTGAGAGAAAAAAAAACAAATCACAGTTATCGACGGATATTCAAATACATTTCCAAAAAATATTGTGTAGTGTAACCGAATCCATATCGAAATCGTTCAAGTTATCGCGATTGTATTTTACGACCGGTATTAAAAAATTCTACGCCGATCGTAACACATTCGTATGTAAAACGTCTTTTAGTAAAATGAAATCATCCTCTCACAATCCGGTTCATCTGTAATATTATTAATTTAATAACCTGATTTACCTTAATAAATGTTAATAATTAAATCACTGCGAAACAACAACCATATTTTTTACAGAAATCATACATTATGTATATAATTGTGTGCCAAATGAACGTAGAATATAAATTTGAGAAATTTTTTCAAGTGATTGTACAGAAAATTTAAATTTTCTATAGAATACTCTCAGATAGTTGGTACAAAAGTTGTTTGCTATAGCATAGTAATTCGTAATTACACAAAAGACGCCAAAACCTGACAGTTATAGTGTTCTCATCAATAAGAATATTTTTAAAATAATATTTAATCAATCGCCATAATTATAAGCCTAAAAACCCACAAAAATGCGTTTTGTAACATCTGAGTTATAATTTGAACTCGATTCGATTGGTTCTGATTTTTAATTCTTGTGCAGATCAACAAAAGAGTGTGGTGGTCTTAATCATTTAATTTCATTATATTTTTTATTTTCAGATATCGAGCGAGTATAATAGTAATTATTCATTATACATAACATATGTATCAGAAAATTGGTAGCTGAAATAATTACACTGGTGTGTGATATGTATGGGTTCGGTTTATTAAATCATAATTCATTATCAATATTTGATACAGGCAATACAGGTTATTTAAACATTTGGCTCAAACATAGCGTACTTGGATAAAACCTATTTAAACACGTCATTATCTAAATTTATTAGTGTAAAATTAAACTCGATCTTAAATTGATTTCATAAAATCATTTGCAAATTCAATCTCGCCAAAATCACTGAAATAAATACTATAATTATTTCCGTCATGTTAAGCTATGGATAATTTTAAATTATATACATAGGTATTTATTGTTTTTTAATGGCATGAATATCAAATGGGAAATTTGTAAATCGATAAGACTTATGAGTTTTACGTACGGAATAATGTCTGGATTATAATATATAGGTCGATTAGTATTTAGATATTTTCCGTACAATTTCTATAAACCAATATCATTATTCCTTTCTCTTCTAAATTTTAATTTGAAAATTATAGAAAATACCACAAACCATCTAGGTCCGTACTGTAATTAGTGAACGAAAAATGAAAAATAAAAAAAATTACAGACCTAGACATGGTTATTATAACGTATTTTGAATGGAGTTGGATCTAAAAGCAATCTAGACTCGACCGATTTTTAGGTAAAACTGCGGCCGACGTTAACGGGTATGAGTGAAACGAAAAGAACATCGGTTAAAAAATTTTCATGTGCCGATGGCGCGATAGCATAATACCATTTGTCGTTAACCATAATTTTTATATATATGACATCATTCCAAAAGGTCTGTAGTTTTCTCATTCTGTTCAAGTATTTGATCTTATTTTGATTATTTATAATAAAAATTAATAACATGCAATGATTGTCTGCATTTTAAATCTTTACTCTTCAGTTTCTGAAGTACCCTCGTGATTTGATGAATGTGCCTTTTTATACGTTTCCTTTGATGATTCTACTTATAAATTAGAAAATATCAGGATGTACTCCATAAAACTCGTAACCAAATAACAGGAATCAACTCTGATACGTAATTATTATTTACTATCTTTGTGTCCCTCGCTCAATGCGAACAATTTCCGTAGCATTTTTTTTTTTTTTTTTTTTTAATAGAGACTTGATTTGTTATTATTTGATTATCTAATGAATTAGAACTAATATTTTACTATTAACTATCAAATTGAATTATGCTGCTACAATTTTTTTTTTTTTTTTGTTATTATCGTCAATGTATATATACAACTTATATACTTATAAACGAAACTTTATATTATTGAAATCAACGTTACGCGGAAAGAATAAACAGTAAGAATAAATTCAACGTGTTCATTTGAAACTTTGGCTTATTTTCGGCCTACGAAAATATTTTATTTCTGCCTAAATCTACTAATTTTGTATTTATTATTTGGTGTAAAATAATCAAATTAATAAGATGATTATAGTTTATTTTTTATTGTACCTATGCTGTATAAAAACAAACTATATTATACGCAATCGGTATATTATTATTAATTTATTTTTCGAAAAAAACGTTGAATGAAATGTGAACGTGACAAAAGTTTTAAGTGTGTAACGTCACGAAAACTATTATTTTATTCGATTATTATAAATAATCGTTTGAAGTGGTTCAGAAACGAGACAAAAGCACATAAAAAATTAAATTTTAAAATAATATTACTTTTTCTTGGAGCACTCTATTGATTTTGGGAACTGTATATTGTGCGTTGGTCGCGGTTTCTTCTACTTTGTTAACGGTTCTGTTCACCCATACACAACGTACGATGTATAATGTGTCTCATGAATCGGTGTCGTTGGACACTATACTTCATTCGATACAATATAAATTACGTGTGTTACGGTTTATTTCTGATCGTATTTTTCGTGTACTCGGTCGTGGGTGAGCGGGATATATGTTTTCAAGCGAGCATTATTATTATATGCACACACGAGTGATTCCGATGTGTCCGCGGAGTCCAATTCCAGCGGATAGTGTCTCAAACGGAGTACATATACTTGATCGTACACGCACGCACTTTCAAAACTAAACACAATGGAATGAACTCGATACAGTCGATACCGCATTTTCACTTCTTCGAGTGTTCAATTAGACCGTAGTATTTATCACAGCTATTATTTATATTAATTACCATTACCGTGGGCAATGTATATCTATAAAATATCTGCACACTGAATGGATGGTAAATATATAAACGTGTTTGATATTACTGTGTATACGTTTTCCCCGATAGTCATCGGCCGAGAACATTTAGTTTATAATGGCAACGATAAACAACATACATATTATATTTAATTAGGTGTATCGCTCAAGTATGCTACTAGTGACATCAATTTTACTTTTAGTGGGTCTCGTTATTTCTAGTTTCGATTTTACTACATATCCTCATTGTAAAATACAAAATTTACCGAAATCATATCCATACAGCGATATAAATATTCATAATATAATAGTCCAAAGTCTATTTTTATAACGATTCCAATCAAAATGTAAAGAAAATAAACTCAATTTTTTACAGTTCATGCATTATGTTTGCAACGAATGGAGGGATAATCAGCGTTTATATTAGGGGCAGACATTTGTCGAAGGCGACGACCCGACCTGCGTCATTTGGATATTGGTTTTGAATATCATCGAGTTCAGCTGGTCTTCAAACGTCCGTACGCGTTGACCGAAAATGTTGTCGATTTGCCACAGCAGCTAGTACCAATGACGGGTAAGGTCGTACGGCACTTATTTTTGTCGAATTGTCCTTGAACTGCAAACGAAGGTGATGGTCGAGCTGCACTCGGGTCAAGAAAAATAAAACTTAAATTTAAAAATATTAATTAAAGCTAATGTTTTCCAAAAAATCGAATAATATTGAACTATCCATGACTTGTCGTACCAATCAGGTTATGTCGAAAAATTTTTTTAGTGTTATTTTCAGAATTAGATGTATGGAACCGCTTGCCAGCTCCGCACACTATCACGAATATAAATCTTACCTTTTTCGATTCTAGTGCGATTCGACCGTATTAGAATTGTAAAAATTCTTCCGATTTCCATATGATAGACGTCCTGGCCGTTCACGGAACCTGGATCTGTAACCGTCCGTACATCGCAGACCAATACATGGTACTTATGGTATTATTATGATACAACGTTAACACAAATTTTGTGGCGGACTGCGTCATGCGGGCACAATATATACATAATATAAACGTAGTTGTGCAACCGTTGCAGAGGGTTCAGCGTTGTTGTTCGGACGATATCACGTTGAAGACGTCACCGCGAATCGTCGTCGAGCCACGGTCGTAATCGATGACATCGGTGTGGGTTCGGAATAATCATAAGACTTGAACAACATGTTTTCTCATTCATAAAAGTACAATTCAACAGTCTTTTTCTCACGATCCGTTCACCGTCAGGTACGACTCTACACGTGAATTTCGTAGTTTTGTTATATTTGTGATTCTCCGCGTATGGGCCAAACCGACACTTGACGCACGTCCGTCCGAAATCGCATTGCAGATTCGTATCGCATTTTGTTTCGTACACATTCGCTGTCAGGTATTAACCCCTTTGCGTTTCGCGGTCGCCGCGCAGTGCCATTAGCATTGAATGGTTTTCTGAGGCGCACACGTATTTTTTATGCGACCGGAAACGATTACTATGCACGTTTGCGATATGATATGCAAACGGGTAAAACGCGAATTTCGTGATTCCCCCCTCTTCACCGTTCACGACCGTCAGCACTACCACTATCGGCCAGTAGCGACAAAGCGGACGATTCGATTATTTTTTTTTTTTTTATTCCGTTTTTTTTTCTACGTACGAACGTTTTATTGTTTCAGAACTGGGCACTTCGACAATAACAATATAATGTAATACAAATAAGCAAAACAATAGCGCGCGGTGCGTGTAATATTTTAACCGTTGACATTCGATCCCTTCGTGTGTGGTTCTTACAAGCGACAACGGGTACGGTAATAAGACATAATATGTGTATCGTTGGACGGTCACGCGGAAGATCTGAAGAACGCGCGTGCAGGATACGTTTTCTGAGCTGCTGAGCCGTATAATAATTACGGGGTCCAATGGTAGACAACGTAATGTCGCGCGACAGAGGGACGTGTTACGCGATGTATACTAGAGCTGTGCAGATATGACAGTATACGCGTCATTGTAACGTGTACTCTACGAATACACACACTGATTGTTGATGTACCGAAAAATGATCTAATGGGAGTCACATATTGCTTACCACCCTCGAGTGATAGTTTATCACCCCCCCCCCTCTTCCGAGCTAAAAATATTGATCGAAAACTAGGTTTTGTGGGGCCCAAGTGCAAACAATAATATTTGGGATAAGATATAAAATCTTGTGTTTTGTTGCGTTCAGTATTTAAAACGTTTGTGTTTGTAAATCTTTCAATTCCAATAGCGTTTCATAAATAATTTTGTATAATTTTCAGTTTGGAAAAAGAACGCTCTGCTGACGCAACAGTCAACAGTGTAATATAAAATGTACAGAAGGAATTAATACATCTTTGTACAGAGATCCCATATCATTAGCAACAGTTTCTCTGAAACATGAATAATACATCAAGTATTTTTGGGGCCCCGTTTAAGCGTAAATGAGACCCAATTGGTCGGGGTACTATACACCTCCAGTCCTTCCTATGGTTTCATCACAGATAATTGCGTAATTATGACAAAACAGTTACAAATACGAGACGAACACCTATAATGATTTCAAATAAATAGCCAATGGTTTCACACATGTTATCTTTTTATAGCATAACCTTGACTTCATCCGACGTTGTCGTTTATCATTTTGTTTTGAAATTAAAATATATTTCATGTCAAGTAGATGTAAAGGGCGAATCTCCGTGAGTTATTTCGGTGCCCTCGAGTACTGCGCACTGTGCCGCCTGTGACTTTTTCTATGTAACGATTTCTTACGCCGATAAACTTTGCTCGGAAATCGAAACCTACCTGTTACGTAGTGTACAATTGTGTGATTTATGTACGCGAAATCGTTCACAGCGTACATAACCGTTATACACCGCGCAGCGTTCACATCGCGCGTTTTACGGTGAACTCTGTGTAGGATCCACGCGCATCGTATCTAGGCGAGTTCGTGTATACGTAGTTATCGGATTTCGCCGGACCGAGCGAGTGACGAATGTTAATCGATCCATCGATTGTGTGAAAACTGCTCGAGTCGGAATCGCGTGGGACTAAAAATAACTATTCCTCACCAGTTTCCGGTGCACAGTGTTTTTAAGTACCTGTTTAATAGTACCTATTTGCGGCGAGACCGAACGATTTCTATTCACTACAGGTTTCAGTTTTGTCAAGGGTCCGTCTCGGATACGAGAGTGTGCGTGTAGGTTTCACCGTAGTACCTACACGTTCGGGTTCAGATAAATCGATGTTCAGGGGGAGGAAACGATAAATAACTTCGGTTGACGAATTGAACATGATTTATTATTCCATATGCGGTCTTCCCTTATTTCAATTGTTTAACGAAATCACACACGATTTATAAGTTACACGGACGCTAGTGTACAATTATTTTGTACGAATAACAATAGTGATTTATCATAACTAACATGTTTAACTATATCTATGTGATTAACTTTTCGTTTATTGACTGTTGCCTATCATCCCGCAATACCGACGAAAGTTAAGGGAACATTTGTTGTAAACCATGCTGTGCTTTATGATGTAAGGTTCAGTAAAGCCCGTTTGAACCATACCTAGCTAATCGTAGCAATGCAAATATATTTCGACAATAAAAAAAAGTTACAATTTTTTTTTGTTTATTGTATCCGTGGCTGCAAATGGTTATTATAAAATAAAAATTAAAAAATAGTAAAAGAAGGGTAATATGAGGGGGGGGGGAGGAAGATCTGAATTCCACATGATTTCAATCGTTTGTACGCCCCTTGTGAGAGTGTTCACGCTAGTGTGATATTCTAGAATTCGTATGATCAATAGGAACGGCCTATGACCGAAGGGCTGTTGACTGTTGCAGCAGCCTTGGCGGCAGATGACGCGTGAAACCGTTATGGTGTACTACTTTTTTTTACGGAATGTGTGCGTTCGACACGATAACACTGTCGGAGAAGCTGTGCTCGTAATAATAATTATAATAATAATAATAATAATAATAGTAATAATAACAACATTAGTCTCCGTTTCAGTGTGCAAAACGAGTTTTTTTCGAGGGTTTATCTTCTGCAGTCCATTACCGCGGCGTGCGTTTAAATTCACCTAATAATAGTTTACTATGTACCGGGAAACTCTGATGCGACGAATCCAATTAAAATATCCGCGTTACAAGTCCATAATGAAATCGGGATATGAACTTGAATGCGCTTGCACACCTCGTCGCACTACTATTTTTTCCGAATTAAAACTGTAGATCCAAAACTGTTCAGCAGGCCTGTAGATATGGGTCAAAACAATTTCTCAAGTTCACTATGTCAAGCGTATTTGAATATATACATACATAAACATATAAATACGCACAATATTTTAAAAAATTATCGGAATAATAATTACAGCCGTCGGAATGAAAACGAAACGTTTACACGCTCGAATAGAATATTCTTAACACATGTAGTTATAGTGACCATTAAAAAACAGGAGACAGAAAATATATGCTAATTTGTATACCATAAAAAATAAATATCACACAGGTATTCAAATTAAATCATTATTTAAAAAAGGGAATTTTGTGGGTGTCGACCACCGTCGAATTACGAACGTTTTCATTATTTCACAAACGGAAATACAAATTTTATCCAAAACCATTATTGTACGAGCCCAGTTGTATATTTTATTCGAAAAACCAAGGACCAAAAATATACTATATAGTATGTATTATTTATTATAATTTGTTTTTTTTTTTTTACTCATTCTTTAGGTTAGGAGGCCCGACGGCAGAGGCCATTATAGTCCTTTATGTGGGTTTATTTTAAACTTAATACATTATAATAATTTATGCGTGCACATATTTATGCACTTTATATTATTTCAAGTTTTAGATCGGAATATACGTGTTTGTTGTACTTGTTTGGATAGATCACCCACAAATAATTATTATCAAATGTATTTTTAATTTACTAATGTTTTGCAGATTTCATGAAAAAATGAACGAAAACTCAAATGTATAACCTATCTATCATAAAAATATAGGAAGATATGATACTATTACATAGTAAAATTTCTCGAAGTAATAGATATTATATGTACTTATTTATCAATCCACACTGAAAATCTAAAACAAACTTATACAAATTTATTTATCTTTAAGATTTGTTATAATCTGAAATTTTTATATACCGCATATGGTTACCGTAAAGCTGCAATGTTAATTATATAGTTGAACGAATAGCAATAACGAAGGACGTGATAATACGGCTTAATAACTGCCACCATTAGGGCTGTATTTAATATTTCTCCGCCCAGGAGCAACAAAATCTTAACCGTCCCTCTTCCCTGAAATGTAAAACCGAAAATAAGTGTCTCAATAAAACACCATGTCAAATAAAATACTCTTAAATAAACATAAATTTTGTACGCTACTAAATAATATAAACGATTTTATAGCATAACATTTATTTTTTATAAAATTTTATTTATTCAAAAATAATTTTCTATTAAGAATGCAAAATAATTGATTTGGTTTTATTTAGAATCACCGTAAAAATATTGTCGCCCTCTTAAATTTTTTAGGAAGGCTATTGCCTTGTTGAACCATCCATTAAATACGGCCCTGGACGCGATTGTTATTATTTATATAATTTGGTATATAAAAATCGGTTTGTCGGAAAAAATGTAATGAATATAAAACAAGCTAATTTAACAGATTTCTCAATGCATGTATTATCGATTATTAAACACAAATACGTATTTTCTTTTTGTTTGTAAAAAAACATTTTGCCAAGTTGTTCGTCCAATTGGGTTAGTCGATTGAGATTTTTTTCTTTTATTTTTGCGAAACTTAATATTCGTATGCATAACAATAACATCGGCCCAGTTCTAAGCGGGTTTCGATTTCTTGTAAAACTCGTTAAAGCCGCTCTATGATTACGGTAAAGAGAGGAAAAAATGACAAAAAATTACGAATCAAGAGAAAAACAACCGACGTCGTACAAAACCGGTAAGTGTGCATTCCGAGAGATGTCACAATTTTTTGACATACCTGCACATCCAATTTGTAAACAGCAAAATGTGAAATTCGCTTAGTTTTAATTAGGTACTCTGGTAAATGTTCCCGTGTAAGTTAACGACGTCCAATAATCATATTCCGACCGTTTATGTACGCTTAAGTACTTTGCGCATTATATAATGACAAGAAAAATCTAATAATAATAAAAATATAGATAACGTTATTGGACTAGAAACAAATTTACGAGTGTTTCATTCGTACCTACGTTTGGTATATCTCACGTATTTCCACGGTTAATCGGTTTCGTGTTAGAATCAAAAGTGAAATATTCGGGTTCATTTGTACGGTGCAGATCAAATTATAAATAACAACAACAACAATAACATGTATTACGGCTCTCTGCCGGTACGAAAATAAAATCGAAAATAAAAATCGGATGAACACTATCAGATGAATAAAGTTTTATCGTCCGGTATATTATATTATCGCCGTGAACGTGTCTTTGTTTCCCGTAGAGTTTGTCGAGCGAAAAGAAAAAAAAACTTATCCGATAACATAGAGAGATTCGAGAAGTTTCCGATTGCACTGAAAAACATTGAATTATAAATGTGAAAAACACATTTGAAAACTTCGGGTGGGGGGTCGTTGTTATTTGCGGTCCATTTTCAAGAGTGCTTTTCCGGAGAACGTATCTAGTTACCACACGTTTCTCGGCGTATATTATCGATCGAAAACTGCTCTCAAACTTTCGACGTCCTTCGCGTTCGACTTTTGCCAGTTCAGCGTCCGAAGACATTATTAGAAATTCCAAACCAGCCACTAACACCCGGTCGCCGTAGGCAGCAGTACTTTTAAACCGTACGGATTTTTTCAAGAAAATGTAACGCACGCGCACACTATACGCATAGGTACATCGGTCGGCGACACGAAATCATTTTGAGCGCGATATTTATTGTATCCGCGCGAAAAACATTTGTTTGCACTTGTTTCGAACAATGCGAGGCCGAAGATCGTCCAGCGGACCTTCCTCGCGGTTCATCAACGTACGTAATCACTTAGCAGGGGGGTATATAGACTCACTTTTAGCGACTCAAATTTTTTCTTTAATTCAGGCTCAAAATTTACAAGTAAAATTTTTGATAATATTTAAATCAGATAAATGTTAGATAATTTTGGTTTTTTTTTTTTTTAATCTAATGCCGAATCCACTTAGAACTGACTTATGCATAGTTTTTTTTTAACACTTGTCTGTGTTTGAGAAAGTCACGCTTGTATTTTATTTGATTTTTCACTAAGTACGGTAAACTCGACAAAAAGCCCAATTCAGTATTCTTAGCCACGCATAATTCGATTTCGTTATAAAATGATCCACATTACAAAAATTTGAAATGTGTATCTCATATATAATCAATTCCTTAAATACGGATTCAGGAAGGCAAGAGCCTCTTCGCCCCCCTATAATACGCTCACGTCACTTGGGTGCACTACGTGGTGAAAAAAAAATTGAAAAATGAATAGAAAATAATAAAATGATATTGCGAGTACAACACTTGCGTACGCGGTCGTTCGGTTTCCGTCAAACGGTTTTTTCGAGAACACGCGAAACGAGTGCGTAATGACGTGCCCAGTTGTACGCACATACAACGTTACACACGAAATCGTCGTCGTCTTCCGACCAGACGTAATACTCTTAATCGTATATAATCGCATTTACGTTCGTATATAAATTTAATAACATATATACCTGCGCGTGTGAATTGCATAAGTCATTATGAACGGCTCCGCAAAACGTGAAGTTTGATAGTATTGTATTTATACACGTGCGTACCGCGACGACAATAAACGGTAATCTATAAGTCTCAATTATTTTATTCATATTTTCTTTCCCGAGGGGGTTAGCTGTGCTTGGAATAACGACCGAACGTCCGTCACGACGACTTATTGTGATCTCGACGACGGCGGAAGCGAACGGTATTTATTTATACGTGCGAGCACTCGGGGAACACGTACATTACGGTCGTGTACCGTCAGATCCGTTTTAATTTTTATTTTTTTTTAAATTTTCTATTTTTTTTTTTTATATACCGCGCGATATGCATATCGTATTGTCATAAGAATAATGGACGTGGAGCGCGCGTCCTAACTATAATTATCTGTTACGAAACCACGTGTCATCGTGGGACGGATAAATTTAAGTCACGCTCACTGCACAAGAGCCAGGCGGCAGTCGACATATCAATTATTTTGCTCTGTCCGTCAGTGTCGCACTATACCAGAGGTAGCGAACCCCTACGGAACGTTAACTAAAGGTGGCACGTTGACCATATTTCAATGGCACGTGAAAAAATTTAAATTTTTAAAAATTTTACTCAAAAAAACTTATGTTATTTGTAAAATTTTAGTTATAAAAAATTCAAAGAAGCAAATCACATACATTTTAAAAATAATAATATTCCTTATGCTTTCAATTTTTTCGTCAGCATATGCTTATGAAAGTTTATTTTCCATAACGAATTTAATCAAAGGAAAGAAAAGTTTTAACCGATGAAACAATTGGTGTTTGTATTTCATTAAAAATGACAAAGGACACTCCTGACATCAAAAATTTATTCGCTGATAAAAAACATAAAATAATTAAATTTAAGAATATTTAATAAAACATAATTTATAAAATTACAAAAAAATTATGTACCTATTCGATAAAAAATAATGTAATGAATCTGTAATTCTTTTTTATCCTTAGAAAATATAATTTCCTTAGGGCACGTGAATGATTTTCAAAATCTTGATTAGAAAATCTGGCACTTGACCGACCCAAAAAAGATTCGCTACCTCTGCACTATACTATAATGCGACGATCGCTACCCGGGTACAGGTATACAATAATGTAGATCTATAAGCCGGTCTACGCACTAATGATATCCTTACAGTCGCGCCAAATCGTATTTGTTATGATATGGTTTTTACATTTTCACATTTTCTAAAACCATATCCTAGGAAAAAAATTATAAAATATAAATCATTTATCATGGCACGTTTGACAAAATATTGTAACACGTTCGGACCTGTTTTTTTTTTTCATTTTTCGCCGAGTTCGGGTGTCTCAGTGTCTTGAACTTGTAACGATTTAGATGAAATACTAGACGTAATAAATTATTGAAATCGTAAATTACTTGAGTTGTTGAACAGAAATTTTTATTTTTTATTTTCATGTGCAATATAAATCACTCCAAGTTTTTTTTTTATTTTTTTTTTTATTGATATTCAAATTAATAATACAAGTTTTTATCTAAAATCAACTACTCGGTTATTTATCCATAGCTAAAATGCTTTTGCGCACGTTCCAAAGTTATTGACGACTATAATGTATGTCCATAAACGTTTGATAGCAACACCAGTCGTTTTGAATAGTAGAAAAAAGATCTTTTTTTTTATAAACTACAACGTATTGAAATAAATTATTCAATATGTCTTACGATAAAACCGATTCTGATACCACAACGCGTACGCAAACCATACGCATTTCAAAAATTCGATCTAAAATGCTGTTTTCGAGTGACATCAGGACCACATCAAGGAGTCGAGAAAAAAAAGCGAAGGATCATCCGATGACCTGTACGAGTGCAGTTCAGTTCCCTTCTTCCGGTCGGACAATTAAAAACAGCATTGTTCCCTATTAAACGATGACAGATACAAACGATGTACATTAAAATGTACTGTTATGTTTTGCATACGTTTTATGATGTTCAGTGCGTACAAAATCGTCGGACTTCAACGTTCACAGGCGAGTGACGCGCGTTCATTTGATACGGTTGTGCGCACCATTTGTACACATAGTATGAACTTAACGTGCACACATGTGTATAACTGTCATTGTGCGATGCGAGTAAACTACGAGTAACTGTTGTGTCTCCGTTTTTCACCAATTCTCGGATGAAATCGACGATTGTAAAACCGCAAGTTAAGAACCGCAATGAAAATAAAAACGGAATAATATTATATTTTACTTCGCGTGTCCATTCCCATATCGATTCTATCGTATTTTTCTTCACGAATTACCACGTCGACATGTTTTCTATACGAGTATAAGCCATTGGAGTTAACCCGAGTCGCTTCCATCGCTACACAGCGGTGTATTATAAAAAAAAAATTAAGTAATATTGAACGTCGTCGCCCGTATCCTGTCGCGTTCGTTTCACATACGGTATCGTAATAATATTTCTCGTCGCGATGAAAAAATAAATTAATCTAATCAAAATCAATTTCCTTTCGAACGGAGTCAACACATCGTTTCGAGGGTTCATCGTCGTCGCCGCTGCGGTCCGTGTAGCAGACCGTTTAAAATCGTTTTCTGTTTTTTCCTTTTGTCGAGCTGTACTCTGGCTCGATCAGAGTTGTCAATAAAAATTATTCAAATAACGCGAAACCTTCAGCGGCGTTTTCGGTTAGGTAACTCACATTGATTAGGTAGTGAAAACGTCCGCTCCGCAGATATATTCAATTTCACGCTTAATCGAATTGATTTTTCGCCAACATATCTGGTATCGGTTAATATTTTATTATATTGTTGCAACATTTTCGTTTCGATTATTATTGTCTATCTTCGGTGCGAATACTGCGGTGCTATTTTGCAATTTTCATATTGATTTCTGCGTCCTGTTTATGAGAATCTAACACCATGTGTGCACGTTATACACGACGTCACAATAACACATATTATATCATCAAGGTCTTTAATCGGTCGAAACTTTTAAAACTTTGTCGGTAAAAAATTAACCGACCTATTGACCTTGCCATTTTATCGACTGTTAATTATCGTCCACAGTGCATACTCGTATATATATTTATATTGGTTTCTGTTCATTTTCAATCGGTTCGTTGGTCGTACACTACGTACCCGTAAGCATGTGTGTTGGTTAAATTCATTCTGACAACATAATATTTTATTCGCTATTATTATTATCGTATAAACCACGAATTGCATAATAATATAAAACAACAGAACGCCATTGCAGTTCACGTAACGCGCAACATAAACGTGGTACCGTAAGTTGATACAAATGTACGGTTAATAATTATTTTACTATAACAATGTTCACAAGACCGTTGTAGACGAGCAAAAAAAAAAAAAAGTAATAATAACGAAATCCTCTGCGTAACGTTCGTGCATAATAATCGTTCACGCGTGCGACGATCGAGCGATGATCTCGGTGCGGTGCGTCGAGATTTATCAGTAACGTTTTCTCGCACAACAACCGTGGTAACCTGTATCGTAACAATAACACGTCCGTGTGACACTGCACAAAACCATGTGCGCGGACATGACGCGGTTTCGGTAAAACGCCCGTTGTTGAAGTTAATGCGGTCGTGAACGACGTATCGTTTTTGTGCGCACGTCGCGACGCGTATCCGTCAAAAAACCGTTCGAGACCGACGGACCTCGTGGGAAGAGAAAACCTAACGCGACGGTTTACGGGTCTCGCGATCAGGTCGTCCGGCGCGACGGTCCTGCGAACGGCGCACGCGTATTCGATCTATTCGGCCGATAGGAATATTAGAGAAACGCGCTTACGCAATAACGATATATTCGAAAATATCTAAAAAAATGCGATAACTCATCGTGGTAAGAGCAATTTGAATGCCGTCCGTGTGACCGCGCGTACGTACTGCGTCATGACACTGTTAAGCGCTAAACTTCTGCTGTTGCTCGAAAGCGGAAAAGTGGCTACGGCGTCCCGATGAAAATGTGTTTGGTTTTTTTTTCCTCCGGTGGATTTCGTACCGTCGCCCAGAGATTGTCTCCTACGATGAAATCGCACTTCCCGGTCGAATGCGAAAGCGTCCGTACACCCGTTTCTAACGTTTTCTAACGTTATTACCGTTTCGATGCTGCGAGTGACGGAGCGATAGCAAATCTTGTCGCGACATCGTCTTTAGAAGTTTCGCATATTATTCTAACAAGTAAGATGATTTCTTCATAAGCCGCGCGGTCGTTTAGATTTTTTTTTTTATTACGTTTTCTGATAAACGAACGGATTACAAATCCGTTTTAATGTGCAGCGCGTATAATGTGATACGACGTTTCGGACGAGTCGCCTAATCAGTATGAGCTCATCACTTTTCCTTCGCCCCCACGTAACGATGGATATTCGAAATACGTGTAAATGTGTAATAAAACCGAATAAGATGTTATGTAAGCTCGAGGGATGGGCAGCGGGAGAGGGAAACGGGTTTATCTAAAAATGAGTTGTTCGTGTGCGGCATACGCAGTAGCGCGCGTACATAGACGTGCGGCAAAAACTTTAATAATATGTATCTTATATAATGTCGCACGCGCGCGTAATGTCATCGGAATCGATCGAAAAGAAGACGTTTAATTTAATGTAACATAATAGTCCTGTGATGACGTGTTTAACTACGGTTTGGAGATGACGTGATAGCATAACGCGTAGTCCGTGCCGTAGCTGCAGCACACGGAATATATTATATTTTATACAGTTATCGGCGCCGAACAGAGACCACAGAAAAAAAAAACGTAAGAGGACGAATTTATTGTCACGATCAAAATAATAAAGAAAACACGATTCCTTTACAAAGCGTTGTGTGACGACGACTGTTTGGATTTGTTGTTGGAGACAATATCTAGCGGTACAATGCAGTACGAAAGACGTGTTGACGCGTTTATTAGATGATTTATTATTCTCTATGTATCGCGGATCGCCTCTGTTGACGGCTCGGAATTCGCAGAGTTCACGACTTTGCCGGCTTCGTGGATTCTTTCTGTATCACATACATGACATTATCTAGAGCTAGGATTTAATTGCAATAAAAATCGTAATGAAAATGCATTTGAAAATAGCCAAAAATACCCTTAAAAATACATTTTACCGTGAAAATGTCCTTAAAAAATGACAAACTTTATTTTAAACTAATAAATACTAATAAATTATTAAATGATTTATAGTTATATTTAAAAAAAAAAAAAAAAACGAAAAATGTAGGGCCTAGGCTCCTCCTGGAGCCGCCCCTGATCAAAACAATTAAAAATGGACACTTTTCGACTAGGATGCTGCGGTCGTAATAACATCTTTGCAGCTACGCAATAAAACGCAATAGCAGTATAGGTTCGTGCCGTATCGTGTTCTACGTGGCCCGGTCAGGTGTTATCACGTCGACCCGTGCGGACTGACGCGAAAACCTCTCCCGCCCGGGAACTCTGCATTGACGATAATCGCTGTTAAAATATAAACGAGTATAATATATGGTGTGCATATTAAATTGAATTTGTACAACGAAACGAGTTGGGACAACGTAATGATAACCGGGTGGTGAAACGGCCACATTATTATCGTCTTCGAAGAGAACGACCCGAGGTAGAAGCGTGTGCGAAACGTACGCGTGAAAACGATTAATGTAGCGGGTAAATGTGTAATGAGTTGTTAACCCCCCCCCCCTCATAACAATAACCCCCCGAGACATTCAAATCGTTTACGTATGATTTTGCGGAGCTAGGCCAGTTAACTAATATTTTCAACTCGTCAAGTTGAACCAAGTGTGACGCGAGTTAAACTTAAAGACGAATATTACGTGTGTTTTTTTAATCGATTAATTCCTAGCCCTGTTATTCTTATAACATCGTTTCTTTTGCGCGTCAACCACAACCGCATAATACTCGCGCGGTATCCACCTACACGGTATACCTACGCATTAAACGGTTCGAAGGGATAAAACGAAACCGCAAACGCGTTCGGATTCAACGCTTTCCGCGCAAACGTCCCAGATACCATTACAACAATAATTACTTGTATTTAACCGACATGTTAAAATTAAAAAATTGGTACTCGTGTAGGAGAGAATCGAAAATTTAATCACCTCCCCCTAGCGGAAATATTTTTTTGGCTGCGCCACTGAGCGTAGTACGTGGCCCGCCAAACGATTACGTTTGTTGATCACATCTTTCCGCGACCGTGTCATTAGCATTGAATGGATCGCGCGCGCGTTTACCGCTTCCGATCGTCCAAAACAGCCGTAGATCGTGCCCGGGTCATTGTTATTCCGCCGCGTGTTTGGCGATTCGTGCGCGCCCGGCCACGGAAGGCCGAATTTTCCACGTCCGAAGTCGCTTCCGACCGGAAATAGTCCGCGTGTACGATGACAAACGTGCGGCACACTCGTTCACACCCACACGGACACGTATGCGTGTGGTCAACGAGAACGCCGGCACAGAAATATCATTACCGTGGTACGTGCGCACGTTTCTTTAATTTTTTTTTTTTCGTCCAAATCATCCGTTTCGGTGATTAAATTACTCGATCGGTGACCTCGCCGGAGCTCCTACGGTTGGCATCGGGATCCCGATCCATATCGACGATGATCAATACTCTGACAGCGCGATCGACGCGTTGTCCGGTTCCGCCGGCGACGATCCGGTCGAAATCGTAACGAGTTCGGGCGAAAGGTCACGATCACGTGGGCTAGGCTTAAAACGCGTGTAGTATTCCCGAGGGGGCGGAATGTGTTTGCAAGATGGCGATCGTTCGTCTCGAGAAACAACGCATATTAATAAAATATAATAGTAGCGTAGAAGTGGTAATATAACAGTACTAATGTAGTATACAATAGTCATTGGTGTCGTTCGAAAATAATATAAACATTTTTGTTTCGGTGTAAAATATTATTTTTAATCCGACAGGTTTTTTGAAAAAAAAAAATGTTTGTAAGCGAAAATTAGTGTCCAACCGACGTTTTCCGTTGGTAGCTGTTGGTTTTGGTGTTTAACACTGTTGAAACACAAAAATATAAAACTAAACAATCATGCGTTTTCGCATGGTTACGCGCGTTGACGATAACAAGCTTTAACTGCCTGTTTGTTTATGCGTTATCGAAGTTTACGTTCTTTACGTGTTATAATTTTGCGTTTTCATCCGTCCCGATTCTCCTGGATCTGTTGTTTGCAATTTTTTATGTCCTATATACATATGTGTTCAGTAGCGTGCACAGAAGAGGGATGATGGGGGATATATCCTTCCATGAGCTTTTTTTTTTTTAGGCTTAAACGTTTTTTTTTTTTTGTATATTAATAGAGAATAAAGATGGAAAATAATAAATTTTCATTTAAGACATCTCCTCCCCCATACAAAATTCCTACGCATGCCACTGTATGTGTTGTGTACATATGTCTCCTAGCTTGTGAATCCATTTCAGTTCACCGTCTCGAAACACGATCGGAAGTAACGTCCGCCGTCCGAACAGTGTTTCGAGTAGTTGATCGTCAGAATTATTTTTCCGTACATTATGTTCGCGTGTCGTACATTATATCACAACGGACCGCGATTGGCCCCGAGGTTCACCCGAAAC
The DNA here is from genome assembly GCF_003268045.1 of Sipha flava. Classification (NCBI taxonomy): domain Eukaryota; kingdom Metazoa; phylum Arthropoda; class Insecta; order Hemiptera; family Aphididae; genus Sipha; species Sipha flava. Next base: position 46,475 of record NW_020273017.1, read on the forward strand.
GGAATCAATTTAAATCCATTCGCACGACACAGTCCGTTTTCCGTCCTTCAAGTGGCGCCGAATAAAATTGAAACTGCCCGTTCGAGTGATTAGATTGACCCACTCGCCCCTTTCAATTAAACATTATTTCAAATACCCGAACATTTTTTCGAGCGTCTATAAATAATAATACTATTTTTAATAGTTTTCTATTTTTTTTTCTCCGTTCGCCGAGTTATTTAATTCGATAATTCGATCATTTTTTTTATTTCTTTTAAACATTACAATTTTCTATGCAGTTCAATTGAACCATCTGGGGTACGTGTTCGGCGCCGCTGCCCGTGGGAGAGAGTTGATGTCGATAGAAAATCATTTTCAAACGGCTCGTCGCGTTTTTCGCCGATTCGCACTCGCTATTTATTCGCACGAGTCTACAGATTTCCACGCGGCGTTGCTGTGGGTCTGCACGCGAACGATTTTATATACGAGTACGTCGCGGAGTTCGGAAACGCGATGATGCAGTGGCATATGTCGTTCCCGTTCAGATGTTCGTATACCAAGGGTGTACCCAAGGGGGGGGTGTGAACCCCCTCATTGAAATTTCTACATACTCAACGGTTTAATAGTAAATAGTATAATAATAGTATATAGTGTATTTCAATTTCCCATTATCTTCAATATACAAAGTTTATAGATTATATTATATAATGTAAAAACCATACTACGAGTATAGTATATATTAACATGCATTTTTTGTTATTGAGTTAAACTATAATTTTAATGAGGGAACAGATAAAATAAACATTTTGGACCCCCCCCCCCCCCTCATAAAATATTCCTAAGTACATTTCTGACGTCTACCATGTATGCATTTTATATTTTTAGATTTTTTTCTTTAACGTTAACACAAACGTTGTTTTCCGTTAAGGTCACATCGTAGTTGGTTGCCGAGCATGCACGCGTTTAATGTACTGTCGATTTATTTTGTACGGTTTTGTTATCTTCGGCGCGCATTGAGAAAAAAAAAGAACAATTATTTCACTCTTAGCACAATAATAAGCACAATTTTTGTGTCGTTGCAATGGTTTTTACTGTAAAGAAAAGTGTTTATTTTAAATATATTATTAAAATATATTTTATACATACATGTGTGTGTAGCTATACTGCTGAGTGTTAAGTATCAGTTTTCTTACGACGCTAAAAAGTATAATAATAAAAAAAAAAAAATTAACTTTTAAATGTTAATAGAAGAATGCTTGTATTATGTAATTTGTTTTTTTTTCATAATTGTTCTTGAGAAATGTTATTCAGATAAGTACTTGAAATTAAAAGGAAATGTATAACTGCTGAGCATCATAAAAATATTAAAAAAATGACGTATTTAAGTAGATACCTGCGGTCGATTTGAATAAAAAAAATAAATTTATTCAAATTGAATGCTATAAGCACTGTATTGCATACATTTTTCTATCTGTTCTTACAATTCGATTAAAACACATTTTAAACGTAATAAATAAGAAATCATATTATTATGACAAGTAACCATAAGTATAAAGTATGAATTGCATTGTGTTGTTTAAATATTTAATTGATATTGATTGCTCTCTTCCTAATTGCCTTCCACTATATATAGAAATCACTTAAAACAAATTATAAATTGAAATAAAGAACACGCATACTATCAACTATTTACTTCAATAAGACCTTGGAGATTGCAAATAATTTAAGTTGACAAATAAATTAATAAATTATAGTAAATCATTGTTGCGTGTGGGCGTTGAAAATGTCAATAATAATTTTGGTTATGAATTTGTTTTATTTTATATCTCCATGACTTAAGATGATGATGATTGCAATTCGTACATTGTTTTATTGTTTGTTCGCTAAGCGTTTCGTTGAAATATTTGCGAAGATGATTTTATTTTTATTTCTCGTATTTAACAAACTCAATGTAATGAAATATTTCGATTATTACTAATTTCTGTTGAACTGTTGAACAAATTTAACGCCATCGAGATTTTGATAAGCTTCTTGTAATCCTACAATACAATGTGTATCGTTTATGATGCCTTACTATTGCTGCTATACTTTCATATACAAGGGCACGCATTGAACAAGATTAATTTTCAATTTTTGAACGTAATATAAAAACGAAAATCAATTTGAATTAAAATTAAACTTATTATTTCCAGTTCATATTTTTGAACTTCAAAATAAAACGCAACATCATAATGTTATGTCTGTAATAATGCTACAATTGTACGGGCAGACTTATGAGTCCATAATTCTATGGATACGAGTGGACAAAGAATGGCAATTGACATAGTTTATTATAACCTGCGTTGTATCGTGTTTACACGTGTAAATATTACTTATTAATTAATATTGACCATGGTAAAACATTCCAATTACAACGCAATGAATGTATAAATATATAAATGTATACACCATGTGAACGCGGCGCGAGGAGAGAAAATCGAAAAACGACCAGTTGATCAATGATGTCAAAAGAAACTCGCAATGGTAAATTTTTATTGAAAGAGAAACAAGAAGACGTATTAAGATAAATGAGCCTATAACAGTTACACATTATAAAATTAACGTTGCAAGGTAGAACATAAACATTAAGCAGCGGTGAAGCGATGTCGGGGTACTGCAAACATATGGTATTATACATGTGGTTTCGTTTCATCGTTTCAATCGCGCGAGCGGGAGATGGAGTAAAAATTAAAAAATAAATAACAAAACCAAGCTTTCAAACGAAATTTATGAAATATTTCAATCGCAGCAAAACGCACGAAACTCGTTTTGTCGGACGGGTATATAACATATATTAAATCGACACGAAAATATTTACACGACGAATAATTCATTAAGGAATAAATCAATTTTTATCGACATCCGTATACCTGTTTGCATTACAGACACACTCATATAGTTTCTCTAAAAGATCGGATGTTCAGTCTTCACCAGAGACAGCGTGCCTAGGAATAATTTCACGGAATTGTTATAAAAATATGGATCAAATTTTTACAAAAATCTGTGAACGTTGGACAATACAGATTCCAATCCATAATCCATGTCATATGTTTTGATGAGTGATGATGAGAGTAAGAATCGTGTTATTGACAATTGACAATTGCTTATTTTGCGATACTGTTCATTATTACGTTTATCGCGGAGGCGTGAGAAATGCGCTTACAAATAGTCTATGGTAAACACACATAGTTCAAACAGAAGAACTCGCATACGCTAATATTAATTTGTCCGTTGGTAGGTATTGCTGAACGAATATGATCACATTGCGCTACCGTCATTAAACACATGTAATTAAAAATACATCGGCTGATGGCTATTCGGAAATACGTTTTAGAGACATCACAGCGTAAAAAAAAGCCCAGTTTTAACTCTTAGATCACCTTCGCCCCTTTAATGCGTTTTCAGTTTTTGCCCGAGCAATAATTTGACGTTGGTGTAGCGCTGTGATACTCGGATGATCTGATCTTTTATCAGTGTCCTCATCACGACCGGACTGCTCAGAGTGATTTCGAAACAAATAAAAAAGTACTTCACCGGCGCTGAAACCTAACCGGTGATAGTGTTGAGCAGTGTCGATCTGGCCCATGATTGAACCTCCGGCAAAAAATTAATAATGAAGCCCTTAACAACATAATGTAGGAGGAGATTCAATAAATACCTACTAAAAATGTTATTCTTGTTACTCTACTACAAATTTTAGGAATGGATTGGATATGAATAACCAAATTTGAATTTAATTCAGGAAAATAATTACAACGATTTTTCCTATGAGTGAGGTTGCTTTGAGCCCAGGGGCGGATTTAGGAAAGGTTCAAAAGGTCAGCTGACTCGCAATTAATATTTGTTGACAAAATTAGTCTCTTGAAAACTTTTTGAATTTTTTATGTGTGACAACTATAAGTTAAAACTATACTGGAAAATGCCCCAGTTTTTACCCCCTCCCCCCTAAATGATGCCACTAGTTTAATTGTATAATAAAATAAAACATATCTATGCCGGACACCATATAAGATACCATAAAATAAGATAAATGTTTACGATGATAATTATGAATAAACTCAGAAAACGAATATTTTATGATCATATCGTAACATGGATAATCCATTTTCATCCCTTATAAGTGGTCTTTTAAAACAAACTGAACCACGTCTAACCGTGGATCTGCCCCTGGTTGGGCCCCTACTAATAAATCTCAGGGCCCCCGGTAATTGCGGGTATCCGGGTGGATCAAACCGATTCTGGTGTTGAGCGTATATCCGTCGCGCGCTTCATGTCGGTAACGAGTTTTTCGAAACTTATTTTCTACTATTCGATTTATCGTCGATGGAACACATTACGACCTCGCGTTTCAGTAAAATGAACTTTGCGCGCAGACCCGCACGTTTCGTAACACTACGCTCTGGACTCGATCGTCGCACGTATTGTAGCAATGACGATAATGATAATAACACCGATATAGTACACGCGAATTGTATACATACGTACGCTGCACCGTTGATTTGTTGACTGTTCACGACAAAACACTCGAATCGTTCCGTTCGATGCCAATTCGTTATCAATTCGAATGCGATTCGATGTTGGAAAATAAAAAACAAACAGAATATTATTGTGACGCAGCCGTCCGCTAAACCTTGGGTTCGGTAACTGAAGAATGTTGACCGTAACGAACTATAGTGCGGATGGTGGCACGCAGTCTCTATGTTATCGCACTTCAGCGGACTTTAATGTCGCGCCGTGCCGAAGAAGTCGCCGGTCGGATCGAATCGTCGACGACGGAGTGTACGTGCAACGGGGGCGAAACTTCAAAATGCGTCCTTGTGTACTTTTAGTTTTAAAATAATACGATAATATTAACAATATAATAATATATTGTTTTGGACGATTGCTTCAATTAATGGACGTTGAAGTTTTTTTTTAAACGAAATACTGACCGTCGTAATTTTTAACATGAAATGCAAATTTTTCATTTTCGCACCCGGGGAGTAGGCACCTCTCGCATGCTCCCCTTGCTACGGACCTGAGTATACGTGTTCAGTAATTTGAACATTTTCGTCGCCAATATGTAAACAAACGTTTGCAGCCTGTTTTTAGACGAGCCTGTTAAACCTTCTGAAAATCAATTTAAACGTATCAAAGAAATGATGTTCTGTTTTAATATTTTAATATGGTACAAAACAATTCCACGATATTTGGACATGCGACCAACTGTTCTTACGACTCCGGCGAACGTGATTTTACTACACACTTACAAATTTCGTAGCACGCGTAATTTAAGGCTCTGACGTGTACCTACAATGTTTACATTATGGGTTTAATGCTGTTAATGGAAAACGCGCGCGAGCGAATCGCGTTCATTATGTATTAATAGACACGCGGTAAATATGTTAAGACATGGGTCCATACGCAATTAATTAATTCTACCAATTACTTTTTTCAAGTACGACCAGTAGCCGCGTATACACATTCCTAATGCGATTATTCATTAAAATATTAACAGTAATACACAGTAATTGTACCTCCACACTCCGTTGCGTTTCTACCGAACGAATAGAGGTATTATACGTACAGTAATCTGTAGTGTAGTTAAACCATAGTATAGTTGGAAACATTCCTTCGTGGTTATTAACGCGTTTTTTTTTGTATTATTTCTTTTTATAGACAACTATTTTTTTAAAAATGTTATTTTTTTTTACAAAAACATCGAACATAATATGTTAGAGGGTTCGCTTGACCAAAAAGGCCTTCAGTTATTTATAGAAGAACATATATTACTCATTCGAACTGCATGTTGTTAAATGTACCTGGGCACCCTAATTACATCATTGGATCAGTACAGGAACGGACAGCACTGCTGCGCCGCAGTGATTAACCTATTCCGGACACGTATATAATGTTTAACTATTTTGCATAATTATATCAAGTCGAATATTGTATTTAAACGCAGACGCATTATTCCGTGTTACGATAAATGCGCGGCCACGTCGTTTTACGTAACACTATAAAAATGCGAGGAAAAAAAATTAATATATCCATATACGATGAGCTAGTCGAGTACACTTTATTTTTTTTAGAACATTTTTTTGATGAAAATTGCGTACGTCTTACCGCCGCAACGACCGCCGTAAAAACAAATAAATTATAGGACATATTATTAAAATCGTAATTTTAAAGCTAACTGGCGTCGTTTGTGAATGTATCATTTTTTCTTTCCATAAAAATTCGAAGTATTATGTAAAACATGCGAGTGTTTTTTTGAAGCAACCATCGTATGGAACTACTCCTGTTTCAAAATAATTGCAATATTCAATCAACAGTATTGTTATTGCCGCAACTCCGTCGCGTATTTCAACACCATTTATTCACATTACAAGTCGGACCGACCAGATAACCTGTACTGTATTATAGAATCGACGAACAATTACACTCGGACGCCTGTACAAGGTTCGCGCGCACAACTCACCGACAACCGACACGAGAGTGCTGATCGCAGTGGATCGACGTTTTTAAACAACATTATACCGAACGGCAGTGATCGAGGATGCGCACAACTGCAGTACGCGATCGATCGTAGGACACACGTCTGCCGTACGCGTACCAAAATCATGATAACAATCGAACGCGGTATACGGATTTTTAGCAGTTTTCAAATTCTTGTCGCGGTGTACACTGATGAACAATTCACGCGTGTCCTTAAAACGGACGGGAGAACAGAAGCGCGGCGTACAGGCGCAACTAGAGCCCAAATATTGGGGGTGCTGAAAATAAAACTGACTATTTAACCGTAATGAATGTAAAGGTTTACCTTAAAAAAAAAAAAAAAAAAACCAGTGGTAATAAAGACCCTGTTTCGCCTATGCGGGTGTATACTTGTGGACATGAGCGGAACGACGATCGGATTCCGAAATAAATCGGTTTTTGAAAAACCGAAAAGCGCATCAACAGTCGACCTTCTGCGCGGAAAATATTGCGTTCGTGGGACTCGGGCGTTCGCGAACGTTCCACGCGCGACTTGAATGACTTATCGTTGCCGTACGCGCGAGGGCGTGTTCCGAAGATAATAACATTATAAATTACACAAAACTATTCCCGCAATTGTCGTCCGCGTGTTATTATCGGGCCAATATTCATTATCCTACCTACTACAAGCACTATTGTTTAAATCGAAAACCGTAAACAACAAATAACGTTGCGGTTTTGTTTACAAACCGCATGCACACGAAACACACGGGACACGGTGTGAATAACATACTGTGTATTATGTTTTCTAAACAATTTTCGGCCGAACATTATTCGACCTCCCGTACGATTTTTGTTTGGTTTTGCTGTTTTTTTTTTTTTTATTTGTCGTCCATATCGATTCAATTCACCCGGAATATTATTCGGTACGTGTACGCGTCCGTAAATCACACGAAACATATCGTCGACCGTGTACGCAAAGCGCATAGACTTTGAACATTATCGTTATCACGTTGGTTTTTTTAAATTTGCTACGGTTTGTAATCGAACGCGTTACAAAATAATTGTTCCATAGGATCTTGATGTATTCCGTCGTTAATAGTAGTTTTTTTCTAAATTTTTTTCACTATATAATGAACATAAATTATTGTGACGGTTTTTTTTCCCATCAAGCCTTTACGTAATAGTAAAAAATATTATAGCTCAGCAATCACAATAAGTAAACATATAAATACGGACAATAGAACGAAACACAAAACTTTGAAATCGTATAACAATAAATGATAAACTAAGATAAAGATACACGATTAGAATAATTTTAGTGAGCTACCAGTGGATATGTATAACAACACATGATCGATAAACAATGTAATGACTAATGTATAGTGGTACAGTAAAGCACGATGGTCGGAGCGGTTTTTATAGAGCGGCGACGGTATCAAGTGAACATTTATCAAGTAGAGACGTCAGAGCAAGTAATAGAGGATTTTTATTATGAATTTGATATATCGTAAAGGGACTACAAGCATTAATATTAATCGACTGATGGCGGCGGAATATTGGCCGTAATCCGAGTCGGATCCAACCGTGGTACGTACTAAATTATTGCACTACACTCGTGCGTTCCGCGGAGACTCGAACACTAATGTACCGTCGGATTCGCGTGCACGGCGCGGCTTAAAACGTTTAAACCGATTTACGTCATTATTCGGCACGATGGAATGGCTGAGTTCGAAGTCCGAAATTATTTCCATAAAACGTTCCGCGTCCCTTTCGCTCCGTCCTCGCATGCACACCGTCAGCGGAAATCGTCCCTCGGTCGTCCGTGCGCAGTGCACACACGCATTAAGTGATTCGCTGCGGGCGTCTGGCAACAAGTGCGTCGGCCCCGATAGTCCCCCGTCAGCCGCTGCAGGGCGATGTTCGAATCCCCGAGGGCTGCACGGTCGGACGAACAGAACATTCGGCCCTTCGTCCTCCTCCCCGAAACGGTACTCCGCATTAAGTCGTGCGCGCCCGGGACGAGTTCGAAAGCATTGTCTTTTCACCCGCGCGGGATTACCATAAGTCGATACGTCGCGGCCGCCGAACGGATTACTTATACCGATAAATGGGGTGGTAATAACTCACGCGTTACTATTACTACGACACCCGGAACGTATTTAAATCGATGGATATTGAACGAATAACCCTCTAAGCTGCGTGTGTACATATTAAACCGGCTAGGGTGCGCAAACGCACTTCCGAGCGCACGTGCGAAGCGATTCGGTACGACTCGGCTTCGGGACGGGAGGTATGCGAACGAAAATTTGACCACCGACAAGTCGATTTCCGACTTAATTCAACAAAGGTATCTTTACGTCGTACGCTCCGCTGTATTGATCCACACAAGGCGCCGTAGGCTTGATTAAATAAAGGCTAGGGAGGGACTTGGCTCCTCAAATATTTATCTATCCTCCGCACAATAGCTATACCTTAGTATACAAGTACAAATTGAAAACTAAGAGTAATTTACCGAAGTGATAACGGATAAAAAAAAAAAAAACACGAGCCCTTCAAAAACCCTAATTGCTGCTACATAATTCTGGCGGAAACACGTAAATGTATAACTGCGAGTCTTTCGATATATTTCTATTTTAATCTGTGGCCGATAAAAGTGATTTTCTCAATCACGTGCATCCGCATTGAAGTTAGCAACGCGAGTGATTACGAAATTCCTATAAAAAATTAGAAAAAATTTACCGGGTGACGTGCGAGGCACGGGGCGGTACTCGTTTCGTTCACAACCGACCTTCCTATCCCCTCGTCCGAGTGCGATAAAGAACTCATGGGATACGACAACCGCGTGTAATCGGGTCTTTCAACACTGATACGGCAATAAATCTTCGCGCGCCCCGTACACGACCTATTAATATTATGCGCGCGTCCGGTGCACGGAGTGCTCCGCATCGGGCACGTATGTTCAATAATTGCCGTATAATATTTGATAATAAATAAAAAATAATCGTCGTCCGTAAATCGCTTCGAACCATCATGTACGATCGGAGTCGATACGCTCATACGTACACGTAGCTGTGTAGTACGCGTACGCGTATTCGATATTACTGATCGACCGTTCGTGTTGCGGTAAAACTCCGGGAATGTATGTACAATCCGTGTGCACAATCAACGAAAATACTGTACACTTGATAAATAGTGAATTGCATATGATAATTTTGTAATCTTAACGTTTCCGTTTTGTACAAATCGTGTTTTTAATATCTTACACCAACTTCTATATATATATAATTGTATGTATGTTACATCTTACCACCTAGTTTCGTGAAATACCAAACAGTGATAATGATTGCATTACAGATGATTGACCGCACTACTTTGTTTCGAATTAATACTTGCAAGGTCAACGGTTTGTAAACCACAGTTTTTACCCAAACCAATATAATATATATGTTCATATAAAGGTTCTTTATCGTAATGCGCGAATACATATGATGAGATTGTACAAACGAAACAGGTTACCATTACCTCAAGCCGGTATACGTTCTATATAAATATAAAAAATACGAATTGAGCGTACGCTATGTAAAATTAATTTAAAAAAAAATAAAAAAAAAATAATTATTATTATTTTAAAATTAATTTCATAGTTTTGTAACCACGATTATAAGCATACCGGACTTTTCAATAATTTTCAATAAATTTGATTTTTCAATAAAACTATATGTATCGTGTACGCGTTTTAACGCTACAACTTTGATGTAAAGTCATGATATAATATAAAAACTTCAAAACATTTTACGATTGTTACAGCAAAGGGTAAAGGTTGCGTGGAATTTATAATAAGTTGATTTTAATTAAATACATTTGTTAACCGATGTTTGAAAGAAAAAATTAAAAAATTATAAATTATTATAAATTTCTAAGATTGTCCTGTTACGGGTCTATCGTGGCTATAATAAAACGTTCATTGTTCTTTGCATGCGGTTTCATAATGATATGAAGCGTTTTGATTAAAATAATTAATTATACGACAATTTTCCAAGAACGCATTCAGTATAAAAAGATAAAGTCAAGTTCAAAAGTCAATACATTAAATGTTAATTACGTACTCGGAATTGAAAACCATTAGCACAGATAGTATTTAATCGAGTGATTACTGATTTTTTATGACGTATGTGCGCATTTATAATATTATAGTGTTTCCATAACTGATAGAAAACTCATATAACCATAATAATTCGACATTGGTTAATCGTCTTATGGTATTAATATAATTTAAAAATTATTATTTCGTATATTCCTAAATAAGAGAAATAATAATCACAAAAAAAAACGGCATGTTCGAATGCAAATCTAACCATGAGGTTGAATACAAAAATAATATTCCAAAAATAAAATGCCCCGCCTCTCATCCAGTGACTAGAATTTTATAAGGTAGTCAACATTTTTATTTTACTTTTTTATTGTTTTTTTCAACCAAAAACATATTTTAAAGATATAAACTACTGTTAATTGGGGCGTTTCACACGGTAATCAACCGTTTGCAGTATATTTATTTATTAATCATTCATTCAACGACCGAATAAATGTTAAAAAAAATATATATATATTAAATTATAACTTTTTTACTGTTTAAAAGTGATGTAATATGTTATTAATACGTTTTACTTTTACGTCGAGATTGCATAATGATAATATCGAAGGGCAGTTTTTGTCCACAGCATTGGACTCGTGATGAATGCACATATATTCAAGTGTATTGCGAAAAGTCCAGACGATGCATTATGCGCGGACGGGCTGAACACAATCCGTTTCTGATGTTCAAGACGAAAGGATACCTGATACATTGATCGAGGATATGCAGTAATGGATACGTACAAGGAATTTGTTTAATTAGCAATGTTCGATTTCAATCGCATAACATATCGAGCATTGGGAAAACAAACATTTTTGTTGAAATAATTACATTTTTATGCGCGAAAGAAAATCTCTTATACATATGTATGCGTATTAATGTTAACGAGTAACAACACGGAAGAGCGGAGCAAAACAAATCATTTCCTAGTCGCCGAATGTTTTTTCAATTCGACGAAAACACACACACCATAGGACTTGTGCAGCGGTAATAAATCACCGAGTTAGAAGACGCGCACGACTGTTTATACCGACGTGTTGACGAAAACAAACGTTTTTGTCGTCGGAGCGCCCCCGATGATTGAGCTTGAATTGAAGGAAAAATTTGATTCGCCCTCCCTAGAAGTAAGTCTAAATACGACTGTAAAATTAGCGCTATCGCCGGCTAACTAGCCGGCAGCAACAACTTCGCGATCACATTCGTTAGTTATCGGATAAACGTAACTCGAGCACTACTCGGCCCGATGATGCGTGTCGCATGTGCTCCGGTGCACGGACGTCGTAAATATATCCGAAGTCAATAATTTATCATTTAACGACCCGTTAATTTGAATCGTTTTCAAAAAAAAACGTTCGATATAGTACTGAAAAATGCATTTATATTCTTAAAACCCCGAAAATATGCGTTTTAAATATGAACCCATAAGATACACGTGTTGAAAATGGTATTATTTGATTCGGTAGAACACGAATCAAATTTGTATCCAGGTCCGCGATAAATCGGATCGATGTGTAAAAATATGCGATTTCATAAAAATCCTTTTTAATCACATGTACAATAAACGTTCACGTGACGACAATGATACGAGTTTTTAAATTTTTTTTTTTTTGTTACGTCGAAATAATAACGGTGAAAAAAAACATTTCATGGGCAGGGTCGGGTAATTCAGCTAGATAATATAATACGATGTTTGCGTTTCGTATACCTTAAACCGCACGTTCACATCTCCGGCACAGCCGTCGTCCGGGTGACGTTCGTCTTTTTTTACACGACCGTCCGCGCACGTAGGTTTTGCGTGCGGATAATATAACGCGGCACGCGTAATGCCCTTTGTACGCGCCTTGACACTGAGCGCAGCTCGCCGGGTAAGACGTCACAAGACAACAATCCGCAGCCCGTGGTAAGAGTTATGACTGAATGCTGTCGTGGTTTCCGCGGCAGATGTTAATGCGTGTCGCATCAATCAGTTTGGTCCTCTCGTTTCGTTCAAAAACGCTTTTCCTCGGACGGCTAAACAAATGCGTTCGGTCCCACGAGCGCATTGAACGCGCTTCGTTTAAATGTTGTATACGTTTTTTTCTCTTACGGAACGAGGTAATAGATCGTTGTAAAGACACAATTAGAAGTATAAATAACATCACATACGAGCTATGTAGTCGAAAAGTCATGGAGTATCAGCGCAGAATAAAATACGAAATAGAATAAAATAACGGACGGTGTTCTTTATATATAAAGGTAATGATAATTGTTCCAAAGGGTTTTTCCGATCAGTGTTTTCATATCTCGTAGCTCCAATATTCTGCCACCTTTATGGTCTTGTTCGTAGCTTGCAAGTCTCTCGCGTCACACTTGGTTGATCACTCGTGGCAATTTGACAGGTGCTATCTGGACTTCTTCGCGTACACAGTTCACGTCTCCTTTCCCATCGCTTATTAACCATTCTCTTTGATTCTTCTTCGACGTCCATCTCCTTCACGTAAGCGATTTAGTGTCCTCCAGACTATCTATTTGTTATCATGTCTCGGGGGTATATTCTCCTTGGCTCGTTGCTTGCTCTCTTCTTCCCATAATTTTTGTCTTGCTGTTAGTGGATATTCCTTCAATTTCTTTATGCATTTTATGAAGCTCCTTTATTCATCTTAGTCGGAAGTCATCGAATTATATATTATCATCGGGCATCGGTTGCCTTTCATCCGAAGCCTGTTTCGTCCGTTCTATTACTTGGGATTACTAGAGGATATAGTTTGTAAACTGGTGTCGGTAAATGTTGGCGATGGCACCACATACTCGTAACAATAAATTCAAATCGTACTAGTGATAATGTTGAAACTGTTCATCATGAATTTCGCGGACCGAGAAATAATGTACTGAAACGACCATTACGTTGCACGGTCTCTTTGTGTTAAAATATTATCTCAGAATGATATAGGATCAAAAAATAACTTACCTAGAGACCACGTAATGTATCATGTTTTCACTCTGCCACAAGGATGTTAACATTTTATTTTCGCGCTAATTAACCGTCAATATTCTTTGAGCTGAAAGCGCACTTTATCATGATACGAATAAATTATTCGACCGCTAGTGCTTGTCCGGGATAAATGTACTTCTAATAAATAATCCTACAGCCCCAAGTTTTTTGCGTGATATCAAATGATGTCGGGTCTCGAAATTCATCACTGCGTACAGATTTCAAAACACCGACAACGGTAACCACATAAGCTGTGTGTATCGGTAGGCTTTTTCGATCATCCGTGTAATGCAAATGATGGGAAACACTGCAGATCGAATGTTTTGATTTCAACGTGATCGTTCCCCACTTTGTTAGTTATTTTGATCGGTTCATATTCTCATGTATTCATATACATATTGTGTTTTATTATTTTATGAATGTATTTAGAGTAAAAAATCTAAATAGATGTTTTTGTAATAATTGTAATCCGTTTAAGTCTTAAAGTGTAATAGTAGTACATTTGTATACATATCCATTATCAGATATACCAACAATAAAAATTTGTAAATTTATTAATGATTTAAACAGGAAATACGTATTAAGAAAAGTTTAATTTGGCTTGTCGCAAACCTCGGATACACACGCACAATTTATATTGGTATATCGATTCCCTGAGTAGTGGACGCGCCATCGTTGTTTTTTTTATTCTTTTTTTCTGTAAAGCTTATTCAGCCCCGAAGAAAACACTGGAAATCTGAGTACACTTATTGAAACGTCGAACAATAGATACGTAACCGGGTGTATATTGTACAGGGCCGTTGCGTGAACAAAATATCCGGTCCACACTTGTGGTATAAAATATGTTATGTAAAAACGAAAAAAAAGGATTATGTTCGGTTTTCGGTTTCACGGGTACTTTGTGAAATTCACGTTCGTTGTATACTTATCGCACGCGGATATTACAAACGAATTATTATCCGTTGCAGACCGCCGCAGTAGTCAGAAAATCGAAATTTCGAAATGCAATCCGATCCGTTGCAGCACGCGTGATTGACCGGTTTTGTTGCACACAACGTGTATAGGTTCGAAATATGTGCGCTGTTGTTGCTGTTGTTACTATTATTATTTGAATGTACTGAGAAACTGATTGTTGTTACTCGATGTGTACGTTTTGTCGCTCGTGGTCACAAAAGAGACGCGTCGGCGTTCGTGTTCATTCCCGTTGCTTCGACTGTTGCTTGCGTTAGTGATTATCGATAACCAATTAATGTGTACAATTATTTATTCATGCCCAATTACGTCATATGCGTGCGCGTTATTAGGAATAGAAAATCAATACCGGTAAATGAAAAACCGCGATGAGGTGAACGTTATAAATAATATGTTTGTCGCTGCACCGGTGCAATGGCTATACATGTAATAGCGGTGCAACCAGGGAAGGAGGTTTCGGGTCCGGACCCCCTCTTAAACCGTGTCTCGTATCTTTTTAAAATAATAATGTTTGGCGAAATTGAACAATTGATTTGAAAATTGATTTGAGAAATTCCGCATCATAAAGAAGACTCAATGGATTACTCTCAATGTCCACTACGAAGTTAGTGTAACACATGAAGAAGTAATACAACATTTAAGCTATACAAAACAATGCTTAGATTTCAATTTATAATCTAGTACACACCTTTTACCTTTTTTTAAATTTAATTATCATTTAGTTTAACATTACAATTACGACGTTTACGTTAATCAAACTATAGAATAATAATTAAATTTGCTAGCTACTATAATTTTATGTTTTTGGATTCCTCCTCTTAAAAAAAATCCTGTTTGCGCCAATGTTGTATAACATTACGGATTTATATAATATCGGAACATTTGAAAACCGAAATCCGTTCGGATAATAATGTTACGATGGTGTGCATTAGCGTTTCACGTCGCTCGGGCGCTAGGTAAGTTCGTCGTCGTACGTTTTACTCGGATACGAATAGATTTTAATCTACCATAAATCATAATTCACGACGTACTACATAACGTAGTATTATCGCACTCATATGCGATGACACCTTTTTTTCACTTAGTTTGCCTCGCGTGGATACGTTTTAATTTACTATTCGGTGCAAAACATCGGTGATAATACCGCGTTACAACGAATATATATATATATATATTATAATTCACGAAATAATATTTACGACTCTATTTTAAATATTTACACGGGATAGGTTTATGATTTATAAAACGATACGTATACACGAACCGTTAAGAATATCACGTTCTCGTAGTAGGTACCTATACACGTAATGATATAATACGTATAACGTGTACGAGGCGGGTTTGATTTGATTTGTGCTTTTTTTTTTTTTGTTAAATGGTACAATATTTTCCGTAAAATTTTTCCATCTCTCTCTCGCAACGACGATGACTTCGCATCGCGTTACCTGAACTCGTTGCACACGTTTACTTCGAGATAATCGTCTCTGCTCTTGTCGTTCCGTGTAATAACTTATGTCCCACACGCGGTTCTCGTGTTCAGGCGTAGAAAAACAAAAAGAAATCAATTTTGTCGGTCCTCTGTTACAATACGCAAATCGTCGCGTACATCGCGTACACCTATAGGTATATATGATTTAACGCGCAGTTGTGGTACGCGTGCGCCGCGGGTCTTCCGTAGGACGTGTAATTTATCAGCTTCACGGCGAGTACACGCTTTGAATTTAGGTCGACTGGTTGCCAAATTCGAACGTTTAAATGCCAAATGTGCGTGTGCCAACACGCGGCTCCGAGGCAATGTGCACATTATGCAGCAGCAGTAGGATGGAATGACACGGTCGAAAACCAAAAGGAAAAAACAATGAATCTATTTATTATAGAAACCGCAAGCGGGCGCATTATTATTATGTTATTGCAGTACGAAATAAAAGTGAAACAAATAATGTTAAGCAAATAAATAATAAACGATCGATAAATCATAGTTATTTTTTCTGCGAATGTACGATTATCGTATTTACCGACGATCGAACGTATGCAAAATTGCATTCACATAAATATTAATTGTACGTCTAATTTCTTCCAACACTCGACACACAAATACTTATAAGAGAGAGAGAGAGAGAGATTTATTATTCAGCCAAACACATCGAGACACGCATACATCGGATGCAGTGCATTACGATAGGAACATTGTACGCTTGAAGGTCGAACACGACCCATTTCTCTCCATGTCGTTCATGTGCCAAACGATTATTGTTTTAATCGCGTTATTATGATTCTTTTATTGTTTTTAATTGAAATAATACAACGTCGCATAATACGAGAAACGTCTTTGTGCGATCGTTATATCGGCGCAGTTAACCACTGCTACACGCACAACATCGATAATTATTGCAATTAATATTTCAACAATCGGCTGTGACCGTGGCCGTCCTGGGAAAACAATATTCATTCCGTACCCGCGTGCGGGACGTGTTACGATGGCTCTGAAAATTAATTATAATCGTCTGCAGTCTACACGAAAACGAACTTGAAATTTAATTACATCGGACATGCGCCTAATCGTTTTGAAACGGTCGTATTACATGTTGTGCACGTCGGATATTGTTCTCAGGGTATAGTTTAGCGAGAGATCGACGCGGTGAAAACGTGCCGGCAAGTGTACAATTGTTAGAACTAGGCTTAGGGATAAAGTAGAATTTGCATTTTTCCCCCTTTTTTTTTTAAAAAAAAAAAAATCAATAAAACAGCGGAGTCCGACAGAAGTACTATTCGTGATGTAAGGAACTTAAATTTGCGTATTTTACGGTTTTTAATTTATTGAGCATATTTTAGAAGTAGCCTTTACGTGCCATATAAAGTCATATTATACAATAGCTACTCAAATATATGTTATTGTATGCCACTTATTCATTTTTCTGATTGCCTGAAGATATGACGAACGATCTAGCATTTTTTCAAATATTCGCCACTTTCTTTCGTCGACGTGGAACGAAGCTTTTTAAAATGTAAAAATATGCTTTCAAATAACCGCCACAGATTTACGTTTGAAAAAATAAGAAAATATTTTATAGTACATTGCAATTTTCAATGTAAAAATTTGAGAAAAACTTAAACAGTTTAAATTCATTGTAAACTCGTTTTTCTGTTTTGTATTTCAGACCCATAATCAATTACCGAGTTTGATCAATAATTCTGCAACTAATCGAAACACAATTGTTTTACGTAAATACCATCAAAAAATAATTTAAGAAAAGGTACAGGTGAATTTTTCGGTAAAACAAAAAGCTTTTAGAGCATATTTCAAGTGCATATTCGGTTCATGCGGATACAGTGGCGGAAAAGAGCCGCGTTGACGAGAGTTGTTCGCACAGGCGCAGCTAGGATGGTGCAATAGAGTTTTTAGCACCCCTAAGTTCAAATGCAGCAATCCTGTTTTTTTTTTTTCAGATCTATATAATCTATAGTAATTACAGATAAATACCATTTAATTTTATTTTCAGCAATTTTAGCACCCCCAATATTTGGGCTTTAGTTGCGACCATGGTTGTTCGACGGTGTTACCAATATACAAGCGATGGTCACCACTTATTACTGCCTTGTACTCGAGAGCCCAGTGTCCAGGTGCCCCCGTTTACCGAGACCGTTAAATAACTTGCCCCGAAAAACCAGTGAACTGGTAATAACAATAAAATTAATTATCACTCGAACTTTGTGGTTCACTAAAAACGGGTTGTGCACGTTTTCAACAAGGTACCGGTTTTTCTCAACTGCAGTCACTGTACACCGTATACACATTTAATGTATACTTTTCACGTTTGGAGAGCAAGGTTAGGGTAATTCACTTTTAAGATAACTCGTTTATTTATCGAGACTCGGAAGTTTGTTACTTTCCATTTGTTCGTCACGAAGAACGCGGTAGAAAAAATGAGCGCTCAATTCGAACGGTTTTGAATCGGAATCATGATTTTGCGCACTATAGCATTTTATCGGTATTTGATGAGCAGACGTTTTCGGGGCCACACTCCCGGAGGTCATCACATCCGGGATCCTTTAAATGGCAGTTCGGAGTCGGACCTCGCGGACGAGACGATAAAATATTTCCGTCGTGACACGTTTTCTGCGAAACCGTGCATCACCTCGTTCGTATGAAAAAAAAAAAAAAATGCTCCGTAAAAGTCACGGGATCGTAAACGTTTGGTGGAATATGGTTAACGTTCGACCGGCGTGAACACGTCGGACACGAGTTGAAAGCGAATCTCGCGCGACACGACATGTGCAACTCGAAAACAATATTGATAACGCTTTACGGTCGCCCGCGTATTCGCGTACGCCACCGAGACGATACCGAGACACGTAACACCGTACGCGTACGACGCGCGTTGAGTACATCGAGTGGGACAATTGTTCGGTGCTGGAACGTGATTGGATCGATGTGTCGGCGCCGACCGGTGAAACATCGACCGCGGCGTACGATTTTTCGGCCGACCATATATGCGCACGACGACGACGACGACGACGGGAAGGAAGCTGAAAACAAAAAAAAAAAAAAAAATCCAGTCTTCGATCCGCCGGAGGTGCACGTCTCGACGAGGATACCGCATATTTTCGCGGTTAGTCACATTCACGGTTTACGGTCGTACACGCGCTGCGCCCGCGTCGTGGCATTCCATAGATCACCGTCGCGCTCCGCGTACGTCATCCGCGGAACACACGCGTTCTCGGCCCCGTCCCGTCGGAGCACGTTCGCAGAGCGATCGGTTTCTCCGATGCGCGTGCGCTATGATTTTTGAACGATCCACACCAGTCGGACACCGTTACCGTTCCGGAAAATGTTTTAATATTTTGTTTGAATGCAGCGATTCACGTTCAAACGTTTCCGTTCCGTTCGTACACGTAGCGAACCCACAGGGCCCGTCCGGCATTCCGCGCGAGAATGTTTTTTCGGGACCGGCACGTGTCCGAACGGGTCTGTATGATGAGTGTCAGTGAACAACAGACATAATATTATAATATCCGTCTGCTGTCGTTCACCGGAAAATTATTCGCAGTCGCACACTTTTGAAGTTCGTACGTGTTATACGAACTTCTCGTTTTTTTTCACTTTTTCATATTTTTCACACGTCATGGATTTAGAGTTATTTGTTGAACTCGTTAGAGGCCAATAATGTCTTTATGCATTGTTTTCAAACATATTTCAATTTTAAAATATAAAAAAAGGGGAAAAGAGGGAAACTTGGGTAGTCACTTTACGATGTTGCAGCGAAAATGTAGGTATGGGAACAATAATAAGTGTAGTATATCTTAACGGTACGGTACGGTGTCTGTCGGTACGTGTCTGACTAGTGTGGATCATACTTAAATCGCATTTTTAACGATTGAAACGGTTTCGGGCTCTTGGTCGGACGTACGAATTTTTCCGCTCTTCGGTTAGCTGGGAACCACTTTATTTCGTTGCACAGACGCTACTGGGGTAGGGGCTTAACCCCCCATAAATATTTCATTTTACACATGGTATACCGTATACAGCATACTCAACTCGCAATAGTGTCACGTACAAAAAAAAGACACATTCCAGTAAATCCAACTTGGCTCAGAATCTAAAATATATTAACACGGTATAAATATGAGCACAATATAAGATAATTGTACGTTTTTTTCTCTAATTTTTATGTTTAGTAATCGTTCTAACCGAAAATAATAAAATGTGTAGCACGTGAGGCCGGATGATACTCACTGTGTTACATGTCATGTCGCTTTGTGCGTAGCATAATGCAATGCGTTGACGCGTTAACCTTATGTTACTATTAATAATTTTTTTTTTCCTGTTACAGGTCAAAAGGATTCACGTAAGATGTGATCAAATACCTCACAGTGTTCGGCCCACAATGTCTAGAAATTCGAAATTATAATTAAACTAAAACAACAAACGTTTCGCATACACACCGAGTATTGATACCAATTGCACCACGATTTCTCCGAGTCCATTGAGCTTTTAAAACTAGGTTCATAAGCATCCCACACCTGTGTGTCCCACAGTAGGCACACACACACACACACACAATACATCAGGGTTAACTCGTGTTGAAACTCGTCGTTTTTCAAGACGGTTGGTTGGGAATGGGTGGCAGTTTCTCCTCTCAGGACTGTGGTCCTGCCAGGAAAGCGAAACCGCCAGCGACTGGGTTAGGATTGACGGCTGTGCATTGAAGCACAACCTCCTAAACCACTTGGTTAAAAAATCCCCTCCCACGGTATTACTATCTGAACTGTACTAAAATTTCCAAACGAATAATTAATATGCGCACGTTAATTATATTTAATGACTAAATTCAGATAAAATGTTGTTATCTGCCGCAGTTAATATCATCGTAATAATTATTGGCCATTATTTATCGGCATTAAACGAATGTACGTACAAGGTAATGAATGGTTATTCGAATTATCTGTTTCATATTTCAAATTGAAGAAAAAAATAATAAACCGTAAATTTCGTGTCATACGTATATACCTAGATATACATGTACATTGATATGCAATAAAGTAAATAATATGATAATTATTTAATTTGAGGTTATTCGAATATAATTATTATAATAGGTTTGAAGATTTTACGTCTAATGCATAAGTCGTATTCGAGAAATATCCGGAAAAAATTACAGCGGTAGCATAAAAATTAACTGCTGCGTTGCAAACGATCGAGGAAATAAATGATTAAATTTACAATTTATTGAGGTATTAAAAATTTTTCACCCATACTGAAACATACGACAAAATGACCGTTCTAGAAAGAGAACGCTTTTTAATATTCACGTTGGAATGTATGCAAATTGTTATAGTTAAATTGTTCGTATTTGCAAGTACTCAAGAACTAAATACCGACTTGGAGAGTTTTCGAAACTGGTTTCATGAATGTGTGTGTATGTTTATAAAATAATATATATACATTGATTATTAAGGTGTTTCAGAATAAAGTATGATCAATTATCTTACTTTTCTATTTTAATTATTCGAGAAATTCATGTTGTAATTGAAATTTATGAAATCGAATAGATTAAAACAATTTTTTATTCTGTTCAGATGAGTTTGATTTACTTATTATTCTTTCTCAAATTGCCCTCAGCTCCGGTTCATTTGAAGAGTGCGAACCGTCTAAAACTCTCGATTAACAACGTCAACTGATTTTACGTGCGTTTAATAATTTTTTACATCGGTCTAATTCATATAATATGTAGGTACTTATGTGTAAAACTTCAAACTATAATCCGTGGGATAACGATGTTGATTTGAAACTCGTGATTTTGTGCAGTGGCCGAGTCTATATTTGGAGATAATATACGAGTCCAAATAACGATTATCTCCACAAATTATATCGACTGCGTTTAGAAATAAAATAATAAACGATTTAATAACCCACTCTCAACACGCTGTACATTGTAAGATCGACATTTTCAACTCTTTTTCTATTAGGCTAGGGCGTTTCACAATGATGTAACCTTACAGTTGTGGTAATTATAACATTTTAATACATTAGAAAACTTCAAAACTTTCGTTAAGAAATTTCCGCCTGTTCTCTTAATCTGGCACTGATCAACACAACATTTTCTTGTTTTATTCGGAAATCGAATAATTAGTATCGGTTAATTAAAATATTTACCTATTTGGTTGGATCGATATAACTTGAAGGGATTGAAAATGTTTGTATTAATAATTTGTCGATGAAAATTATGTGAATTACGGATATTTGTTTATGAACAGCAAATTAACTGCGATACACTATACAGATTCTAATTACTTCTGGTCATAGGCGTAACTAGGGGGGGCTTGGAGGGGCTGAAGCAACCCTAAAATGTATTGAAGTAACTTCAGAATTTGTTGGGTAAGTATATGTATCTATACATAAGAACCCAACTGGAAAGAGATCCCTGGGGTTATTACGCCAAAGATGGTTTGATTCGGTGAAGAGAGACCTATCAAAAATAAACAACACCTTCAGCATCGACATGGCAACGAATAGGGATGAGTGTAGAAGGATTGTGGAAGCGGCAAAAGACCTTAATGGTCCATTTTAATTGGCCAGAAAAAGAAGAAGTATATATATCAATAAATATATATATATATACACAAAATCATAACGTTACAACGTCGTGAACTGTGAGTTCGTGTAGTGTGAAGCCTCCATTATCTGCCTTACCGTATGTCTGTATTCTGTAAGTGGTACACGGTGTGCTGAACAGATTCTGAGCACAAGGCAAGTAGAAATGTAATATAGTAAAAATATTTGCAACTAGTAGTACTGATATTTCGTTGCCTTGACTTGCAAAAAGTTGTTGATGGCTTATTGTTTATTTGTATCTATTTAGTTTATCGTTTATTACGATTGTTCGTTCCGAAGTTTCCCGATATTTTGGAATAATTAATTTGCGCCTTGTTCGTTGAAACTTGAAAAGAATTTCATACTGTTCTGATATTCAAGGAAAAATAGTCATTATGTATAACTCTAGGAGTTCAAGAGAGAGTGATTACACGAGAAAAATGAAAATTGTTCGGCCGTTTGTGTGGAAAACAGAAGCAAGAAATATGCCCTATGTAACAACATTTGTAACAGCCAAATCAACTGGACAGACTCAAATGCATCAAAGAAATATAGCCCTAAATAATTTGCCACCACCAATCCAATACTCTCAGTCACAAGTTCAAAATCCAGTTTCTGAATTTTCAGAGGTATTTAAAATCAAAGATAAAAGTAGTTTGATTAAAAACATTGATGGTCATTGTGTTGATGAATCAATAACTGGAAAAACAGAAATCAAATGGCCAACCAAACGTAAAATTAATAAGAAAGAACAAAAAAAGCGAATCAATGCCCGAAAGCGAAGTTTAGTATGTCCCAAGAGTCCATTAATGGTATTTTATGAGTTGTATAAAGATGTACCAATTAAATTAGAAGGTCGTCTACATAACAATAGCTTTGCGGTTTTTACTGCTTCAATTGAAATTGATGGACAAGTTTATACTGGAGATCATGTTTCTAAATCTCAAGCAAAACAAAAAGCATGTGAAAATTTTTTGCGTGATACGTTGAAAAAAAAAATTAATGAAAGACCAGAAAAAAAAGTTGAATATTTTGAGAAATCAAAAGTGGAGGATGAATGTGTTACATCGTCAAAACCTAAAGGACCATCTGAGGAAGATTTCCCATGGCCACATTTTGGTTCATTGGCTATGCACAATTTGATAACTCAATGGGAATTACAGCCAGTTTCAAAAGTTATACCAGAAGAAACAGTAAGACCTCTACCTAAGGTTGGTGGTATGAAAAAATTTCCTAATAAACCAGAAAATTATAACCCTGTACAATTATTGTATCAAATGACACCGGGTATTCAATTCACTGAAACAACAATTCGTTCTAACATCCCATCATGTTTTGAAATAAAATGCGAAATGGATGGTGTTTCGTTTACCGGAAAAGGATCAACAAAAAAGGCTGCTAAAAAAGAGTGTGCTATTGCAACAATCAAATATTTTTGGAATTTTGATTTTCACACTGTAGAGAACAAATGAATTTTCACACATTTTTGTAAACTTATTTATAATTTTGTTTAGTATTACAGATAATTGTACCTAAAAAAAAAAAATATATATTTATAGTATTATATTATTACTGATAATTGATGTGAAATTTATTAAGAAAGGTTATATTTGTATTTTTCCTAATTTATTATCTCTTGTACTTGAGAGACACATCTACGCGGTTATGTCGCCATTGAACGCCTAAGAAGAAACGAAGTAGATAAAAATACCGATTATTGTAAATTTGGACCATATTAAAATGATGTACTGTCACAATATCATATGTCACCAGTCGTCACGTCACTGATCTATGTACCGTAAAAACAGTTGTGCAAACGATAGAAATAACTATAGGTCATCGAAAGTCAGTGGCACCGATATGGTCAAACACATGCGGTCCTTTACTCTTGGGCATACGTATTCAGGCTTTTTTTTTCTCCTGTACCGTTTGAATATATCAACTTAACGCTGTCGAATCCGTATTAACTATAGGCCTATATATATATATATATATATATATAGTATTAACTTTATTTTTCTTACAATATTTAATAATGTATTATGTTTCATGTAAAAGAATAATAATAATAATAATTATAATTAAATAGTCAGTTGTAAACACTGATAGAAACAATAAATGATTTTATTTTATTCTAATCAAATCATAAAAAAAAAAATTAGGTACATCATGTGTTATTTATACCATCGATTATAAAAACTAGTATTTATAATCAATGGTTATACTTAGGTATTTATTATATCGGCGGCGACGAGTTATCGTAGAAGTCGGCCGTCTTGAAAATAAGATTTACATGAAAGGCTATTGTGGCATTTATAGTTGAACAGCTCCTTTTTTTTATGCAAATACATAGCAATAATATTTTTTGTCATACAGTCGAATTTGGTTATCTCGAACTTCTTTAATTTGAAATCGTCGATATCTCGAAGTTTTTCTCCGGTTCCTAGAATTTCCTATTTAAACAACGTGAAACAATTTTGTTTAACTCGAATATTTTCGTGGATAACTCGAAGATTTAAGTTTTATGAATATTATAAAATTTTTATTTCCCTCGTGTACCTATGTATAAATTTTAATATCGAAAATAAAGTCATTACTCATTAGTGATATCGATACCGATAGTTGGTTTATCTTACTGGTTTACTACATGACAATGCATGACTTCAGTGTTCAGTGCTCTGTGTTCATTTCAACGTGATCGTAAGTAATTTTTCGTTCGTAATGTCGTCAAAACGCGTGCTAAAAATGCTAAAATACGAGGAAAAAGCGGTACATATACGGGAAGTTGAAAATGGATTGGAAACAAATTTTTGATAGAAGGCTAAAGATTTGGTATTCTACTTAACACATTTTAAAATTGTCGTAAAAATAAAGAAACAATTTTAAATAAGTTTGCTACGTCCAGTAAAAAAGACAGAATAAGGGCTAGAAAATCAGAAAATCCTAATGTTGAAGAGTGCGTTTACAAATGGTTTAAACAGACACGTGACAAAAAAAATATCCCTGAGTGAGCTGTTGATATATACTTTATTGATAATAAATACATATGAATTAATATATTTCGTACTGTTTTAAACATTTTTAATTCGGTTAACTCGAATTCTTGGATAACTCAAACTTTTTTCCGGTCCCTTCAACTTCGAGTTAATCAAGTTCGACTGTATGTGCACTTAAAAAACCCCTGACCAGTTTCCACTGACTGCGCAGTAATTCGGAACAAGTAAAATAACGATATCACACATATTTTGTACAATGTAACACATTAACGAAGTGAGTCCCGGGAATGTATGAAAATAACTTGTTAAAAAATGAACTAAAATAGATTATCTAAACGTTTTAGTTATTTTATAAATTATCTAGTTATTTTGTAAACCCGCTAATTTAATACTTTAATTAAAACATATAGTTATATTTGTACCGGCGATCGCGGGTACCTTGTTTTGGTACTTCAATCGTTTTCCTCGTTTTGATAATTATTTTTGTACACAAACATATTTTGCTGAAATCCCTGCGCTCGCTCTTCAATATAATTATGTTAATCGATTATAATATAACAACGTAACATACCATTTTTGATACACATCTAAACACTGCGATTTGAAAGGGGTCGGTTCGATAAATTAATTATAAGCCATACACGGTCCTTTTTTGACATTGACATGACCTGAGAGTCGTATTCATACGAGTACATCGTAACCGCGGAAGACGAAATTAAAATATATTTCCTTTATTTAATATATATTCACACGAACAATTAATGCCGAATTCGTTGTATCATGGTACGATAAATATTTTACACGGCGATTTGTTTACTGTTATATTAGTAATGAAAGTCAACATTTTTCATTTTTCGTTTGAATTTTCATAACATTATACGACTTAAAAAAATTAAACGACCATTACTAGTGTCTATAACTTTCCCTGTAACTGCTGTTGTGGATGAACAGCGGGTCGGACCACTGTACGAGACAGAAACAACTGAGTGTTGGTAAAAAACAAATTAATACAAATACGAAACATGATTGTCCCGTTTTTCTGTTGTGTTTATTATTGTAATGATAATAATAAAAATAAATAAATAAACAATAAAACGACCATAATAAAGAATTGCATTGCGTTATCGTGCCGTAGTATTAACTCATTCGTGCGGTTACTAATGTTGCTCATTACTTTAGGGTCTAGGCCGATTCATTTATTTAGGTTCGGTTTGGAAAACTATGACACACATAGTGTGGATTTAGCTAAAACAATCGACCTCGTTAACGTGTAAACATTTACTAATCCACGCACAATGTGTACCAATGTATTATACCTTAAGGACAATAATTTTGTCGTAGAGCGATATTTTCGTAATTTTAAAAAGTTACACGTACTGTCGTACAACGTTCGATTACCAGACTAACAAATAGTTTTAACATTCAACAATATTTTTCTGAAAACCAAACCTACCCTACTTAATTTATGAATGGTAAACAATCAACAACAAGTTTTATTCGAACGGTTTCAAATGTATAATTTAAAAATTTGATACAGCAATGATGCGTAAGGAATAAGAAGTGAAAAATTTCATAAGATTCAATACTTAACTGGGTGCGACTTGAAATATTATAACGAAACTAATAAATAAATTGTGTCAGCTCTAATATGTTTTCACTAGGAAAAATATTGTTGCTGTTATGATGGAGATCACGCCATCGCCAAAGATTGCATCGAACCGTCTAGTAGTTAGTACTGACCGTGAAATGTGCGCTGTGCATAGGTCAAAAACGACACAAAAAAATGATGGCACCAATTACAAAACGAAATTTGTCAACGCCTAACAAACCAACACTAACTAAACGTTCTTACGTTTAAAGTTGTACAGGGACAAGCACCTAGGTTGCAAGCTTTACATAGTATTAATTCTTGAAAGACTTAAATTTAACTATTTAATTAATTCTCTAGCCTCAACGTTAACTAATGAAATCTTTCTGCGTAAATATTCTGATCTACTTTTCCTTTTTAATTTAAATATGAAATAACTAGGTGTCGATTACTTTAATTTGTACTCAACGATTTTTTTTTTCTTTCTACATTTTCTTTTTTAGATTTTGGGCGAAACAAAAATAATGTACAACAATGTGCCGTGTTGAGTATCCGTTTGAATGTTGTTAAAACATGAGCAAGATGAGGAATATCTACGATAAATATACGTTATTTACGCAATGCGAATAATGAGATTTTTTGGATTCCACATTCCTTGTGATCTTGCAAAATGTACGCGAAATTTGTTAGGAAAATATATTCTCGTGGATGTATGCAAACACCTTGCCCAACATTTTAATTAATAACATTGTGTGATGCTTTTAAAATATTCATACACGCTAAATATTGCTCTGTCGAAATGGATTATAATAAAACAATGCCCTGGCCTATTTCGAACAACGTTCTTCTCAAACCGTCTCGACGCGTTTTAAACACACATACATTCTTCCTTTCATCGATTCCATAACTCTATACCAGAGATTCCCAAACTTGTTTCCCCCGTAAACCACGTGCCAATTTTTTCCATTTTCGTAGACCCCTAAAATTAAATTTTTACAAATTCATCTTGGTGTTTTTCATAGCTTACATGGAACTGCTCACCTGAATTTGCTTTACTATGGACTGCATTTTTTTTTTAAAATAAAAGACGTGTTGTTTTTAATAACACCTTTATTTCTTTAATAATGATAATATTCATATAATTTTTTTAGTAATTAAAACGATAAGAATTGCAAATACTAATTATTAGTTATTAGTGAGACCTAAATATGAACGGTTGAATGTGTAATTTGATCTTATCTTAATATTCCGATATTCATCTTCGATTCCGTTAGTAGTTATCGACAGTATTCGTTATAATACCTAATCGTTTTTGTTCGCATCGTCGCACATATATTTTTCGTAAAAATGACAACACGCATTTTTGACTTATAACTAACCCCTATTTACACATGATGTATCTCCCAATTTTCATAGATATAGACCCCTTACTGGTTAGAATCGACACCAGGGGGTCGATATAAACCACTTCGGGAACCTGTTGTCTTTACTAATATGAGTGTACAACATATACTATTCAATATTGTCGTGGCTAAAAATAAAAATATGCAAATACAGTACCTATATAACGCTTTTATTGTTTTCTATGCCTTTCAATTATTTTATCTTTAAAGTCGATTTTCTAACTCCGTGAAATAATATATTATAGTAAATACATTCGATCCCACGAAGATCAGTATTGGGAATGTATGTATAATAACTAAAAAATGTTTTTCCCTAAAATATTTAGGTGTTGCATGAAAAAATAAATAAATGAAATAATGTTTTAGATGATAGTTGATAAAATTGATTAAATTAGAAAAAAAAATTATTTGTATGAAAAAGTTTTAAGGAACAGAACTGAATATCTTCGAGTTATTTAAGTACGGAAATAAAAAAGGTTTCCCATATAATATTAATTATTTCAATAAGTTGAATTGGATCGTTTGAGATCATTGTACGTTTCAGTTGCGCTAGAACACTAGAGCTTTACATTTTCGAATAAAAATTATGTTAAATATTTTTATCCTAAAACCACGTTAACACATTGGGATCTTGAAGTAAAATTTGAAATACAAATTTGAAAAAGTTCCGAAAACGTTCTGATAAAACAATACAACAAAATTGATTCAATGAACGAAGAATACGAAGTTTGCAAATTAAAGAATTTTCAGAAAAAATTTGAAAAAAAAATAATGCAAAAATTAACTAACCTATTGTTTTCAAACAAAAACACACGTTATCTGGGCGCCGCACGAAAAGCTTTGGAAAACGACGCAAAACGCGTAGCATCGACGATTCAGATGTAACTGCGTTTGATATGTACATCGTTGTGAGTGTCGAACACGACAAAAGTTATTTGTATCGCATTGACGAGCTCGCGCGCGCAGAGAAAACAAGAAAGCGCGTAAACGTCTACGAGTGGTGGAGAAAATAAAAAAATCGCGTTCGCTCGTTCGATTTTCATCTCGTATTACTCGGCTGGTACTACGCAGTCGCATGCAATTCCCTTGCGCACGCGATCCGATGGCACAGAGACCGGTTCGGTACGACGGACGACATGTGACCGCAACGGTCGGCGCAGTAGATTTCGATCGTCGTCGTCTTCCTCGAGGCGAAGATTTCGATTTCCGGGCCCGCCGAATTCCGCGAGAGTTGCGATCGGCTGTTTATCGTAGTTGTCGATTCGACGCGAGCAACATCATCCACCGCCGTTTCGAATTCGAAAGAATGGCAGAACTAGGAGGTGGAATACGGGGATTCATCCCTGGGCGTACAATCTTAGAGGGTGTAATTTTCGTAATTATCAACAACCAGTCTGATATTTTCAACTTTGTTGAGCACTGATATTAGGTCGAGACTCAATGAGCATGATTGCATATCAGAAATCTTAGCAATTTTTAGAAAAAAATTCTTGAGAAGAGTGTTTGATTATTGGTCGTGATTTTAAGGTTTTCCCCGCGCGTAAAAATTCCTAGTTGCACCTCCGATCGGATACGCGCGCGGCCCGACCGTCCTTGGGAAAAATCGGTTTTGCAACGCGAACATCGTACAAATACAATGCTGCGTTTACGACACCGGTGCGCTGCGGATAACGGGGAAAAAACGATTGGAAACCGATCCGGGATTCGACGACGTTTTTAATGGCACACGCCGCCGAGCCCGTCACGACGCGATGTGTTACCACGATAACTATTGTAACGTGGTAACCTACGACGACCACGAGAGAACGACGTAAACACGTGATTTTCCATTCGGAAGAAAAACGATACACGATGAATAAATGACAATTGATATCCTTCGATCGAACAACAGCGGTAAGAAACGTAATGTCGATCAGTTTCGGAAATAACTGACTTTTCGTTTTTTATTTCGATTCATTATTACGAGACGGTCGAAACCAATAAAACGTTTTAATAAAATGAAACGAGTTTATGCCCGTAACAATAGTCCCTCTTTACATTTTTTCACACTAAGCCGGACGCGGTTTTTGAATTATTGTTCTTTCACTGCGATCGTTTCCAAGTTAAAATCATTATGCATTTTTATAATTAGTTCAGTACACCAACAATAATTTTCGGTGTGGGAACTTCGAAACGGTTTACTGAATTCCATAGTATAGACAATTATAAAATATTTTAACTTTTTTTTATATTTATTTCACATATTTTCAAGCATGAAATTATAATAATTGCTATACTCTAGGTTTGTACACAGTTTTTTCTTATACCGGATACCTAGTGACAAATATGTACTTTTATTTATTAATATAATCATTTCAATACATTTTTACAATTTACAATTAAGTTTACAAATTAATTTTAAATACATTTTAGTTAGTTAGATTTATGAGTCAGGTCTTCTTCCAGTATATCTTGCCGTACCCGTGGTTTTAGTCTTAGTTTGGTAGATCGGTCGCCCGATTTTCCAGTGCAGTGCTTCTTTAGCTTTATGGAAATTTTCGTATAAATTTTTGATTTTTTGAGTTATTCAAGTATAGTATCGTTGTGTAGTTGATTATTTCCTATGAACCACAGGGCCTTTAGAGATATTCTAAAAAAAAGGTTTCGAAGAGTTTAGAGTTTTTTAGTTTTTGTTTGTGAATCAACTGCCCGTACTGAGCATGCATAGATTATTAGCGATCTTGTTGTGGATAGAAGTAGAGAGCATTTCATCTGTAATCTGTACTAAGTGTATACTTCGAATATTTGTGTAATATGCAGATATGTTAAGAAAAAAACTATTTAACGAATAGTATATTATTATTTATCATTAAACAATTAAAATGTTCAATAATTATACAGTAATGTTTTAATGAGGTTTTATCAATCTACGCTTTATTTATACGTAATAATTAATTAATCTTTGTCGTTTTGAAGTATTCTACGATATTCTCTTCACTGAATTCTTGTCAACTGGTAACTATATTACCCCATTTATATCTCTCTTCCTCTCTTTTTCTCTCTCTCTTTTTTTTTTTAAACCAGTAAAAATTATCTATCATTGGGAATCATCATAAAAACAAAAGTATCGCCATGAGCGATATCAAAATTTTTATCTTAAGATTCTTTAAATTAAATTTTTTTTTTTCGTTTAATCAGACACAGTTTGTCTTCTTGTATTTTTCTTTTACGTATGTCGAGTACTTTGCAGGGATTTTATTTTAGACTTAATATGACAATCTAATTTTGTACGTATACTTGTCTCCCCCCCCCCAAAAAAAAACCCTATTTCTTTAAAAACGAATTATGTAATATTATTTCAATTGTATCATTTTTTTTACAAGGAGATACAGAAATCTTCTTAATACATTTCGACTTAATGGTAGTTTACCATTATACTTTCTAACAAACTCCTAATTTATACAATATAAATAAATATCATTCACTCACTCACTAATCGCCACCTCTTAAAACGACAAAACGTATATGCTTTAAATTTAATAAAGTGATTTTTTTTTAAAAAAATCCCTCTTTTAACAGTCGAAACAGTTTTAGGCTGAATACATTTTTCACTTTTTGGTTATACAGGAAATATTGTATTATATATTGAATACGTTGATTTTGATAGTTACCGATCGAAGTAAATATAAATACACGTGGTAGAAATCGATGAAAAATTAAATATCATTTGACGATTATGTGTTTTATCAACGTAATTATTTTTGGTTAAGGATTAGTAATCACTCTAATCTTAAATAATAAAATATCTCCCGGGCGAGTCCGAATACTTTAGCTCGCTAAGTATACAGCACTTTAATTATTGACCGGGGGAGGTGCTGCTATACCTTTTCGAGGTCTCCCCTGTAAGCAGTGCATACCAATTCATATGTTCAAAGTCACAGTACCGCGAATTATATAACAGAAGTACGAAACGAAACAGCCAATCGTTTTAGGACTTTCTGGCCAAATCGGCAAAAATAGCCCTTGTCATAACGAAAAATGTGTGTTGAAAACTGTGTTTGGTATAAAAACACGCAGTTACCGCGTTCGACATGAACGTACGTAGGTAATGAACGACGATCATCGTCATCGGTACACGTTGTTACGGTTTGATATCAATACGAAATGAGACATCATCAAAGGTCACCGTGTATTGTTGTAATAGTGCATTAAACGGTTCAATTAAACTGTTGTTCGTTTCAGAGTTATTGTATCGCGTTTAATCGAATCTTATTAAATCTTAATTAAACTCTTAAATTTAAAAAAAATCACGTGATTTATAAACGAAAAGTTACTGCAGAGAGCGTACACGTTCAATTACTGCAGCGCATGAAACGTTATTAACCCTCTACAGGCAAGGCCCGATCACGGGCGACCGGACTGAGATATGACACTAATAACTAGATTATAACATTAACTACTATGCACCGGTTTATCCCATACCCTTTTATAGATAAGCCCACCGTTCGCCTGATATATTTTTGCTTATCTGCTATACCTCAGTTTTTATAAAAAAGTTTGATTATTTCTAATATAAAATTACATTGGTCACCCGTGACCGCCCTTGTCTGATCTGTTGGGATTTATAGCCTCGCACTGCGTTGCGACAACTTCAAACTTCTTTTCTTGGCGTCGGACCGAGTTTCTCGTTCGTAAACATCGGCGGTACGCGTGCCTGAAAGCCGTGTGTAATCGCTACAGTAACGGTAGTGGGGGGTATCAGCATCACATGTCGCAGCACGGGAGGAAACGTTTATTATCGAACGTGTAAAGGATCGTGATTTAATACGTGATCAGGGACGGCGCCACTGGGTGGGCAATAGGGGCAGTTGCCCAGGGCCCCGCGCCTTAAATTATAATTAAGGCCCCGCGGTTCTGATTTAACTGAACTTAAAATATTTTATTAGTATAAATTATAAGACGCAACGTTTATTTTGCCCAGGGCCTCGCAAACTCTAGCACCGTCACAGTGCGTGATTTACGGTCAGCATTCGTATCGCTGTGGCCAAGAACGAATTAACGACAACGTGTTTTATTAGCGTTTTGTCGCGCGGGATCGGATTCGGACAGTCCACGTATTTTTTTTTTTCAGCTCCCCGCGTCTACATAATATACATACATATTACGTGTATCGCAAAAGAACGCCACTGCGGTAATCATATTGTTTAATCTCTCGGGAACGTTGTCTTCGATCGGCAATCGCGTTCGAACACACGAAACCGCGGCGCGACATTCTCGGCGGGGCCTTAACCTCGGACGATGATTTTTTTTTCCCCTCCGAACGGCAGACCAACTCCGCCGCGCGAAGAGTATAATATCACGTACCCTGCACCGGGTCCGGTAAATTATTGTTACGCCGTCGACTACCGGTCGCGGCCGCTGTACAAGACCGTTCGGCGTTAATGTTCGTCGGAAGATGTTTAACATTCGAGAGACCATCGGAACGTGATCAAAGGTACTGCTATGTTTCTGGAAATCGTTTCGCGTGTGCTGTGTACGCGAGAGCAAAAAAAAAAAACGCGCGTCGAGAGCTGCTTCGGAGACGCCGAAAGAAGGAGAAGAAATAATAATAATGTAAAAACCAGCGAATTCTTCTCGGTCGCGCCGGTCGTACGCGGTGCCGGATAGGTACGACGCGATGAAAAAAACCGCGCTAGGAAAGCAGAAGCGCTATGTATACACTAAATACCGGTCGTTGTAATGCACTATGAATATTGTTATTACGTTGTCCGTTTCATTTCCTGTGGCGGTGCCGACGGTCGAATAAAAATGTGAAAACCATCACGTTTTTTACACCACGCGCATTTCGTGAAAACTTCCCAGTGTATAAAAACATAAAGCACCCACTCATATTACGCTTAACGTGCAAAAATTACTTTATCGAATCGATCGATTAAGACGGAAGGTTTTGCGTTTTTTTTCCCCCCGACGGTAAAAATTATGCTTCTCCCGGTAGATTGCAAATTCAAATCGTAAGCACACGTTACCATCGCGCCCGGACGTTTATAATCGAAAATTTGATGGCGTACGTTTCACGGTACCCGTTCCGACGGTACATTACAAGCCGATGGAGTGCGTATACTATCATTACAGTCCTAATGACGCGGATCAATGACTGATGAGGCGTGTTACGGGTATACATATGTTTATATCACGTGCACGTGTAAGCATATAGGAAACATGTTTATCATACATACGTCGAAACGAAGTAGCCGAAGTAACGAAAGTTCAGGTGACCTTCTCAAACCGTTTGTCTACCAGCGCCAAGTTCGAATCTTAAGATTTTGTTTTCGCGGACATCAACGCTATCCGTCAACTCATTCGTGCTGTTCATTGTCCGTGCACCTCGGCCAACTTGACGATTCCAAACGGATTGAAGTTATTTAATCGTGAAACACGATCGACTACACCTGCACATACGGTAGCAGCAACGCCGACCGAGGTCCATTAGGACTCGATGCTGGTCCACGAACCGAAAAATAATTAACGGCATCGGTAAGTGGCCCAAATTCCCCGACGTAATGTCGTATATGTACAGAAATACCGTCGGACGAGTTGAAAACACGATACCGTAGAACAGGGTTTGGCAACCCGTGGGCCGCTTATGGCCCGCACAAAGGTGGTTAATTTTTGTGTTTTATATTTGTTCGATAAAATTTTTCATACAGTTTTCAATACTATTCAATTCTTTTTTCTTTATTAATAAAATCTAATCTAATCGTTAATATGTTATAATCGTTGATGTTTATTCTATGTTATATAGTCAGTTTAATCTATACAATTGTTATTATTATCTAATCGGAGTCGAAGATAATGATGGCTGCACTGCTCAGTCATAGGATAAATTAAATATACTTATATACCTATATTTAAAAATTAAAATTTTGAATATATTTAATCTATGTATTTAATACATATGTATCTAGTATATTTAATCTATGGGCAT
Source organism: Sipha flava (assembly GCF_003268045.1). Lineage (NCBI taxonomy): Eukaryota > Metazoa > Arthropoda > Insecta > Hemiptera > Aphididae > Sipha > Sipha flava. The sequence goes on from NW_020273017.1 coordinate 82,070, forward strand.
AGTTACTTTGCGTTCGTAGCAATTAGTATTACACCGTGATTACGCCTGTACGTGTGACTGTTTGCGTTTGTAATAGTTTCGTTTTACAAGTAAATCCAAACATTATGGCGACTAAAAAAAGAAAAATTTGTAATGAACATCGTTTTTTTAATAATTCTCTGGTTGATTTATACTTTTTCGTCGAAAACAAAGGTAAGCCATTATGTTTGATTTGTCAAAAAATTAAATTTTTTCGTAAAAGCAATTTTTTCCAGTATTATTGGTATTTTTTACACTCATATTTTTATGTAAAATAATCAAATATAATAGGAACACTATTATTAGTATATATCATAAGTAAAAATTTTTTTTTAATGTGGCCATTGATAAACATTTAAAAAAAAATATGGCCAGCGTGGTTCAAAAGGTTGCCGACCCCTGCCGTAGAATAACGTCACAGACTCGTTGGTTTGTAATCAAAGTATGGAAAAAATGAATTATAAATCATCAAGGTGCGGAACCTGATCACTGGGTACTACGACAAACCGAGGAAAAAGGTAGTGTTTCTACTGCACCCGTTCAAGTATTGACTAACTTCTATTGCTGATTACGCGTACCGGCCAAAAATACGTACAATAGGTGCTAAGTAACCTAGTGTACGAATTTTTTGGTGATTTCATATTTCGACCTATACGATTTCGTTTAATAACACCTGCAGACATAAACACGGTTCAAACGCACGTAACGTAAGCAATACATTAGCGGACACGCTGTTAAAAACGATCGGGAACGTTTTTCTCGGTCTCGTGTGCTCAACACACAACTTGGTCCGAGGTGTCTCGTACAACGATGTTCCGGCCCCGTACAGTAAGTGTACGTACGGTATGCACCTTTCGCGGAGCGTCCGCGGGGCCGGTGGCACATTCAGTGGCGGCCGCGGTGAGCAGGATACGGCGGCGGCGGCGGCATAAGTGTCCGGTCGGACGCAGGACGACCTTGTAAGGTCGTGCGCGTACGATAGCGTGTGTGCGCCGCGCGCGCGAGAGAGAGTCTGTGAGTGTGCGCGCGCGACCTTGATGGCGATTCCCGGACGTTTACCTCGTAGCCGCTAAGACCGGTTGCACCGTCCTCTCGTGTGTGCAACAATAACAAAACTGTTTTATCTTGCTGCCGTTGGTCGAGATGATGGACGCGCAACGTTAAAGCGGAAAAGAGAACGCGGGGGAAAAAAAAATAATAAAATAGAAAACAAAGAAAAAACCTCGTAAACCGATAAGTACCTGCGAGGCCGGGACAGTGGAACGGACACACATATCCGTGTAATACGTATATGCTTTATAAAACGAGGGACGACTTTCTCGCGCGGACGTGGACACGTCTGCGCGGACGGACTTGACTCGTTACGACGTACGTCGCGTTTATAACTGCATCGGTCACCGGGTCCGACGGTACAGCACGACGGTAGTTTCGAGTGTCAAGTCCTGTTTTCGTCGTTGTCGATCGCTGTCACACGAGTCGCGCGCTCGGGTCTTCGCGGTGGGTTTATTTTTATTTTCCTTCTTCCTTCCCGTTCACACAGCGTCCAGTAACACAACTGAAACCTCGTGCGAACCTCGTCCACGGAACGAGCTGTTTTAACGTGATACGAACACGCGTTGTCGTACGACAACTGCTGTGTACGGGCGCACGTGAATTCCGCCCAAAAATGGTAAATTTCGCCAAAGAAAAAAAAAAAATCCGGTAAAGAAACATACATGTAAATTCCGGCCGAAGAAATTGATAATCAACAAGCACATCTTACGTATCACTTATAAGTTTACTTTAGAAAATCTAAAATTGTCTAACACTAAAAGTATATTTTCACGTTCTTATTCTATAAATCGAGCCGTTATAGCGTATAAAATTCTAGGACGTGTACTGAATACGATTTATAATATTTCTATCCGATATTTCCAATTATTAGATGCACAATATGCGGCAAAGCAGATATGACACGATTGACGAATCCGTTTTTCGTACCGGCATATTTTTTTAGGTGAAATTTACATGTATTTTTTTTTTACTTGGATATTTTCCCGGGCGGAATGTAAAATACCCCGTTGTGTAAGACCAACACGCGCGCCACAACACCTGTGCAACGCCGTTCGATTCCGATTCACTGAACAACACGCAGAACATTTTTTTTTTTTTCTCTAAAAATAAATCAGTTCGTTTTGTACACATGGCTTCTGCTGCCGCCCATATGGTTTTGATTATTCTTCGTTTACCCATAAGTTTCGATTTATTCCGCTGGTCCCTGAAATGCAACCCGAACGTAACAATATTACGGTGTAACCGCAACGGTTGGTGTACACGCTCGCGCAAGTACTCGCCCGAAACCCGTACGCGCGGGGCAAGGCGACATCCGTTCATCGAAACCGCCGACACATCACGTTTTACATTTTACTTATTATTTTTCTATACCATCATAATGTATACCGTTCGTACGTATATGCACGTACGTGTTCGTCTAAAACGTCTGCGTACGTTTTTTTTTACCGTAGGACCGGGCCAATCGTTCTCCGAAGGTCGTCCGGAACGCTGGAAACAACGCTTTCTTTTCACGAGATAATATTGTTACGATGCACGTCGTGTAAGCACATCGTGTTGCCCGCGCGGCCGCAGGTTAGACCTGCGCGCAGGAAACTCTTAATTGCGCGTATTGAAATGTGAACACACACGCCCGCGTTACGTAACGCTGCGCGCGAGATGCCTACGCGCGCGGCCGTTTTCGTCCGTTTCGAAAAACGCTCTTTTACACAGAGATCGCGGCTGCGGTTTTTCGTCGGGTTTTTTTTTTCTTTCGCGGGGGAAAAACTTACAACGCGCAGTCTGCACATACGGGTGTACGTACAATTAAGTACGGATACGTCCGTCGCGATCGACCGGGTGCACTAACGGAACGCGCTTTTGCGTCAAAAACCAACGGGCCGGTGCGTTTTTACGAAACCCCGGTACATTATCGTCCAACGCACGCCATTGTTCGTTTTGCGCGCCGTTATTGTACGATTGTAACGCATTGATGTTTCGTCATCGTTGCCCGCGTTTCGGCGCGGCCGTGTCTGCCGTACACTCGTCGATTAGTGTTACACCCGCGCACCTAGTGCATCGTACGCACCGGTGTACGCGCATCACCGCTGAGCACGGGAACCGAATCCGCTCGCCGAACGCGTTTCGACGTCCCGCGTGATACCCAGTGGTGTATTGGAGGGTATACGGGGGTGTACCGCGTATACCCCCCAATACGCTATTTTAATCCGCGGCGTACGGCTTACGAGAAGTTGACGGTACGCCGGTGTACGGCCGTGTCTAGCGTATAGCTTGTAGTTTGACAAATAACCATGTAATACCTTGACCGACCTGAATTGTGGTAATATTTACGACATGGTTCGGTATCGGATATATTATTATTATTATTATTATTTCAATGAAAAATTCAAATTTGTAATCGTTTAACAACAAGTTTTTGTCATCAAACGGTCATGAATGAGGTACGTGTAGTTCATGAGTGAGTTTTGTTGGTTCGTGCCATATGACAGTCACTACATGAAATAACGCGTAAAGCCACGATTTATTTTAGCATTACAGCACTGATGATACCTAATTGCAACGTCTGCGCTGCCTGGCACCGGATATTGAGGCCAAACACCTCATCAATTAATGAGCTGGATACAAAATAAATAAAACGAAACAGTTTTATAAGACTTTTTTTTTAACTTCGAAAACTGCACTTACTACTTGTTTTGTGCATGTATCACATAACCTACATAGCAACGTGCACTGTGTACAGTGCAACCACGAACACTTACACCTATCATGTGACGTGCACGACCATCAACAATACACGGTCGATAAGATGAAGGATGTGCTCGTACAAATACGCTTCGGAACGATTCACCTAGTAATCCGATGAGATCGCGTGGCATCGCTGTTCAGACATAAAATTAATAGCGCTATTAATTATGGAAAAAAAATTAAAAAAATATTCAATCGATTTGTGCTTCTTACGAGAACGATCGATCTGTATTGTGCTGCGATTTCAGTTTTCGTTCTCTTTCTCGTCGTCATCATCACTATACCAACCCGTATTAGTGGGTTTCAAGTTCTTCGATGAGGGCTGAAAAATATTTCCGAATTGTAATCCAATTAGTAGATTTAGGATGTTGACCCTGTGCAATGTGCTATCTCAGCTAAACATTCGTTCTATGTTTCCTAAATTCAGAATGTACTTATTTAATTTTTTGTTTTTGTTTTTTTCAACGTCATTTTTTTTTAAATATTTTTGATATATTTGATATCATTTATTTTTTTAGTTTTTTTAAGATGTGGGGGGCATTTTAAAGTTGAATCATACTAAAAAAAAATTGTTTTATTATTATTATTATGGAGTTGTTATTCAATTTATTACGTGCGGATAAGATTTACCCAGTGCCGTCGTGAGTTTTTGCTAGGCCCTAGACAAAAGAAACACAATTTCTTTACTCCTAACTAACTATTCTAACTTGACAAGTTTTGGGCCCTTAAATTTATTATTAAGTACGAGGTTCTAGGAAATTGCTTAAGTTGTCCACTAGTGACGGCACTGGATTTACAGTATGCGTGTTATAGAATTATAAAACAAGTACTTTTTTCACACATACGCCGATCATACACGCTTATCGAGGAGAAGATATTTCAGAATATCTTACTACTGATGACATTATCTACTTCAAGTATGCGTCTATAACGTTCGTTGATTTTGAACGAAGTTTTTCATTGTACAAAAATGTATTAGCTGATCGATCGACTTTTGCTTGAAAACATCAGACACATTTTAGTTTTACAGCAATGCGAAAGTGCAATATGAAAATCAATAAGAATATTTTTAAATATATATATTTTTTTATTTCTGTTTTACTTCTTTATTTATTTTTAATAATTTTATAAACCTAATATTTAAAATGTAAATGTATATTATTGTCTATTAATATTACAATTCATATTTTAAATTACTCTGACACTCAGTATCAAACCCATATCTCTAATTAAAATAGCATTTTTTCTAGAGCAGTTTTGTGTTTTTTTTTTTTAGGTAATCAATATTCTAACTATAGCATTTAGTTTTGTAGTTGATGGGTTAGCTCAGCATGAAGCTTCCGCCAGAGTTTAGAATGTTTAATTTTCATCAGCTATAATAAGTTTTAAGCTTTTCTATATTTCTCGTTTTACCATTATTAGATTATGTATTACCCATTTACCCAGAACTCGAAAATTATTGATGGAATGTAGAACCACTCGGCCCATGTTTTCAAAAGGCCATATTTGGGTTTAAAATGTACACAAAAACTACGCAAAAGTTTAATTGAAATGTATAAGTGGAAAATATGGAACGAGGAAAGAATATTTGTTCAGTATTACATCAATTTCGTAGTGAAAATTATATTATATGATGAAGTTTACTGATCTACTTGTTTGCAGCTTTAGGGTAAAGAAAATCGAAACAATTATTTTAAATGGTAAAAATACAAAATATTAAAGTGGAATTTTGAATTTGCAAAAATTGTACCGTGAAATAAATAATAGTATCCAAAGATTTGTATTTTAATTTAAAATTTTTATTTTTCTTCCCTTAGGCCAGTGTCAAATAACCGAAATATTTACCTAACCTCTTTTTCTTTTCGCTTTTTATATTTTATCTCATCTTCTCAGGGGCTAAACTTTTTATCTTAGTTGAATTGAAATAATGAAATTAATAGTTTTACTTATGATTATAATCAGTGCTCGAATTGAGAATACATATTTTTATTAAGTATCACAGTTTTTAACAATTGTAACTATGTGTATTAGGTGAAATTAAAGCATTGGCTGGATGTGATTTGTTAACTATCAGTCCAAAGTTACTTGAGGAATTGGAACTGTCCAATGAGCCACTCACAGAATATTTGACTGTAAAGAATGGTAAACATTAATTTTACTTTGGCTATTAATACTTGTATTTAATTTATTGAGCATAATAAACTTTTTATTTAGGAAAAGCTTCAGATTTGAAAAAAATTGAGATTAATGAAGCCAAATTCCGTTGGGAAATGAATGAAGACAAAATGGCCAATGATAAGTTGTCTGAAGGCATAAGAAATTTTGCAGCAGATTCTCGTAAACTTGAGAAAATTCTCGCAGAGATGTTGACCGAAATCAAATAAATACTTGTCTTGTAATGTCTAGTAAATGAAAATTGTATGTTATGGGGAACAAAATGTTGTTAAATGTGATGATTTATACATTCATTTTAATTATTATTTTTATTTTATTGAAAATTATGTGTATCAAGAAATTTTATTGAAAAAAAAAAATCAAATGTTTTTATTATGTTATATAATTTAATTTATAATTGTTAATGATATTTGATTAATATTTAAATACATTTTTGATTTTTAAATGAACTTTTTATTTTTTCGATCGATTATCGTTTGATAATACAGACTTAAAAAAATTGTATTATTAGTCATTATTAATCGATATAAAATTATATTTTGCATATTTGTAACTATTGGTAATTTAGTTTGTTAATTGTTTATAGTTATAGAAGAACATTTAGTTGATTTATACGACGTATCACATCACTTTCTGAAATATTATACTGGTTGAACATCGATATCGAATTCGAACGAATTAAATTTATTTATTCATTCGCATTCTGATTTTAGTTATCAGATTTTGTTTCAGAAAAGTACCTGTCTAGAAAATCAATTACAATGATGAATAATGTATTAATGGTGTCTAACCAACCGAGTGCAGGAGATGTTATTAGTAATTGGCAACAACTACAATCATTCATTTCCAGCTTTGCCAATTTTGAAGACTTCGGAGACAATTGGGACTGCACAATTTAAAAAACGGAGTAATTTTAAATCATCAACGGTGAACGAAGTAATTTATCATGCCATTTTAATAGTAATTAATAAGTATTAGATCGATCAGTCTGATATTGATTTGTAACACGGTCGCATGTCAGTGCGATTATAATTTGCCCATTCCGTAACCGCAATTTTAATTAAGTTACTTTATTAGTTTATTTAAGTTAAGTTAGTTAGTTCAGTTTACGGTATTATACGAGTATTCACGGTATTGTATATCGTATTTATGCGACTTCACTTTCAAGATGGACAACATACCCTCTCCGTTTACTACCAAACCCAAACGGTCGCTGCTATCATA
>NW_020273017.1:94281-108293 GCF_003268045.1 Sipha flava
TACGCTTTACATTAGGTACATGTTTATCAGAATTTATTATTTATTTATTTTGAACACTGTCACGGTAAGGGCCAAAACACTCCTTACATAAGGTTTTTGTTTTGTTCAACACTATTAGTACTATTACTAGATACTGACTGTACACTTGAAGAATCAAAACTTGACGGCCGTGAACGCCGACGAAAGCGAATTAGGCTCACTAACGATTAAGTGTAAACAGTACGCCGAACGCGAACGAATGGCCATTTGTACCATTTGCTCAGTGTGAACGTCATTCGGACCGTCACAACCGATTCGCTTGTGTTCACCTGCATTTGAGGGTTTAATAATCAACTGTTTTTTAGTGTCACATTTATTTGTAAATTAATTGATGGGTAGTTAAATATTAATTTATAAATTATGGATTTTTCTGACGATCAGTGTATCACGCTTATTAATTTATACAAAGCGCGTCCTATTCTATGGGACCCATCAAATCCTAAGTATAAATTAATGAAACTATGATTTTTTTTATAAGATTTTATGACCACAAAACTAGCAACTGCCATTAGAACAGTGGTCAACAACCCGCGGGCCGCGGGCTGCATGTGGCCCGTGAAGCAATTTTTTATGGCCCGCACAAAAGTAGTTAATTTTTTTGTTCTATTTATATTCAATAAAATTTTTCATACAATTTTCAGTACTATTCAATTCTTTTTTCTTTATTAATAAAATCTAATCTAATCGTTAATATGTTATAATCGTTGATGTTTATTCTATGTTATATAGTCAGTTTAATCTATACAATTGTTATTATTATCTAATCGGAGTCGAAGATAATGATGGCTGCACTGCTCAGTCATAGGATAAATTAAATATACTTATATACCTATATTTAAAAATTAAAATTTTGAATATATTTAATCTATGTATTTAATACATATGTATCTAGTATATTTAATCTATGGGCATAGTTACTTTGCGTTCGTAGCAATTAGTATTACACCGTGATTACGCCCGTACGTGTGACTGTTTGCGTTTGTAATAGTTTCGTTTCACAAGTAAATCCAAACATTATGGAGACTAAAAAAAGAAAAATTTGTAATGAACATCGTTTTTTTTATTAATTCTTGGGCTGATTTATACTTTTTCGTCGAAAACAAAGGTAAGCCATTATGTTTGATTTGTCAAAAAATTAAATTTTTTCTTAAAATTATTTCCAATAACGTATTTTTTACATTCATATTTCTATGTAAAATCAGTGCTGGAATTGGAAAAAAATAAGTAGAGGAGCTCAGTCCAACGATTTGAAAACTGTGTTGCATGTGCGCAATTATTTGACACAGAACCGTAGGGGGCTTCGTCCCTCTTCCCCCCTCCACCAACCTTAAATATATTTTGAATACCACTTTTCAGCTAAATAAATATTTAAATTCCAAATATAATATATTTTATAGCAATACCAACATCCATCCTATATGTTACAATAGAAAATAAAAATAAAATAATAATTAACATAGGTAATTGTAGGCGATCAGGCAGTTGTATGAATCGAATGATATAATCATATATTTGGTTTTTGCTTTTATCTATTTTTCCTCTTTAATGCGGGCCACGGCCTTAGAAGATTAGTCTAAGATCATGGTGAGGACATTTATTTTTTTTCCGAAATGACGATATCGTCGATCGCCAGTATTAATAACAAACCATACAATGTATAAAGTATGATGCACCAAATTCACAGGCATTACTATTTATATTTTTCCAGAAATGACGACGTTGTCCTTTATCATAACCACCATATAATCTTTAATTATAAAAATAGTTTTGATATTATAAATCGTAAAATTCATTTTCCAATTGACATAAATTGAAATTCACATAAAAATTATTTTGGACATCAATTAGGATGAATGTGGCGTTCCCCTGTTCCGAAGAAAAAATATAGTTGGGGTACGCAAAAAAAAAAAAAAAAAAAAGTAGAGGAGCCCCCCCCCCCCCGATTCGAGCACTGATTATAATATGACAATTTAATAATGTAAACGGTACCTATTTATAATTGTAATGTTTCTCATTGGTTACTAATAGTGGAATTAATTTCTTCTTATTAATTTCAAACAAATATATTGTCAATTATGTCAAATCAAGCAGAATAAAATAAATAATATTATTATTCACAAAAATACCAAAATGGAATCGTTTTAAATTTTTGTAAAAATGATGTATAAGCATACCATAATAGGTATAGTGTAGTTAGCGTATGCACAACATATCTTGTACGATGTTTGCTTTGTGGGTGGATTTCTTAAAAAATCCTGTCGTTTATTGATTTAACCGTAGAAGTTGAATTTCATACTATTATTGGCAGGTCGTATAAAACCCGTTGAAACGTAATCAAAGTAATGTTTTAATAAGGTTTTACATATATAAATATATATATGTATATATTCAAAAATAAATGAAGTGAAAAACTCACAATTAAATAGCACTCCGTATAATGTCTACTGTATCAACCAACTAAATTGAATTGGACACGTGTAAGAGCGGCGAGTTATTGTTTTTTAGTTGAAAAAAGTAACGATTTATATTTGTTTAACACCAATCGTTAGAAACACGTGCGTATTATTTAACGCGTGTCTACGTGAAATTTCGATTTTCGGGTCGTTATACACATTTTTGTTTACCGTCGCAATATTAATGTGTTTGTTTTCGGATAACGTGCTCTGCTGCAGCATGTAAAACAACTAATATACGTGTATATTACAAGTATAAATGACGACTATCCGCTTCGATGTTGCGACATTGTTTTTTTTTTTTTTTCATTTTTGTTTTTTTTATCCGACGTTTTTTTTTCTCTTCTTATTTTTAATGCGACGGTAGTCTGTTATACAAACACGCATTACAATTTTCTAAAAACTCGACGACAGCCGTTGCACAGTAATTATTATTGTCTGCGTTGAGATCAGACCACTCGGATACGTACGTGCAGTGGCGTATTTTCAAGATCTCGCACCCCTCCTACCCCCCAACGTATGGAGAAAAAAATATTCAAAAGTCCATAAGTTACTCGTTACGAAAGTACAGAGAAAGAGAATATTTATTTAATGATACAAACCATATAACCACATAATTGTGATGATTGTGCATGTACTATTGTAGGTATTGTACTGTATTATCATTGTATTATATATGGACATTTTAACGATATTATAAGATCTCTAATTAAAAAAAAAAAAAAAATGTTAACCTCTTCACCATTCCACCGCGAAGAATTTGAAAGTACGGCATTGCATACGTGTGCGTTACTGTGAAAACAGTGATCTCGTCGACACCGGAAAACGCATGTGGTACACATATTAACAGTACAAAATCATACCCGACAATGAACCATCTTTATTATGAGTACAATGCGAATATTATAGGCGCCCGATGGACGTTATCGATTTAAACATTGGCTGCGAAAGTGTTTCTCAACTTGGGGAGGTGTGTACGTGCGAGGGCTTAAATTCTGCAATGCTTAGGGGACGCTAGCAGTAATAACGGAATACGTAATATCAATAAAATAATCATAGAAATAATAGTCGTAACGCGTATATCGTTTAGAAATATACAACGAAGGGTAGAATGAAAAGTTGGAAACCTCGAGTCCACATGTACAGCATAATTATGACCAAGTGATACGAATCCGAAAGTTCCGGATTTCAAAATGCAAATTTTGGATTTGAGCGCTTAAGATTTTAAACATTACATATTTCTACAAAAAAATGTATATATATATATATATATATATATATATATATATAATTGGAACGACGACTTATCTGTGCACAAAAGAATCTTAATTTTCAAAACTTCAAATCCGAAATCTGGATTTAAAATAAACGCCGGATTTGGCGGACTCCAAAAATCCAAGTTTTTTCCAAGCACGCTAGTGTAACGCGACGTACCGATCGTAGGTATTATAGTTATATTATTTAATTTACTCGCACACTACATTATTGTTACGATATGCTTGTCAATTTCTTTTATGACGTGCACTTTAATCGACTTAATCGAACCAAGTGAAATCACGATTTTTTTTCTTCTTTATCTTTATTGTCATCGTTTTACGGGCGCACTTCGTTACGTAATGTATTTATTATTGTAATATACACTAGAGTCGAAAACAAGAAAGAAATGCGCATAAAAACAATATACCTACGCTGTAAACCGAAATACGGATAAGATACCAGTGTTGATTGTAATCTATATGGTCGTAATTACGAAAAACAGCTGTTTAAGAAGAAAATAAATTAAAAAAATATTAAAAAATATTAGAAAAGTTGAAATTTTTAATTAGAAATCAAAGTAGCGTATAAAACCATTACCGTTGTAACTATACGTACGTATATATATATTTATGTATACATACCCAAATGTATTATAGTGTATAGGCGCGGGCCTAAAATATTGTAATATTAATGTTTAAAAACGATAAAGCCGAAACAAGTATCGACGATAAAACGGATTTAATAGCGTCCGTAAAAATATTATACTATTATTAAAGACGATTTATTAACATCGTAAAATTATTTTTTACTGCATCGAAAGTATACAATATTACACGTGTATATACAGGGCTGTACGTTACATTTCCAGTGTTTTTTGAACGTACGGTGTTCACGAAATAAAAAATTATTCACGTAATTTATGCACTGCGCATGTTCGTGTATGCGTGTATGGCTTATTAATATACGTTCTGCTGCATCTCTCACATAAGTGCGTAGAAATATTACTACGGACCGTTTGACAGATCCGCGTACACGCGCGGTCCGACATCGATGCAATACGCGTGTGCACGAGAATACGAAATGAGCGTTTTTCGTAAAACAAAATAAATTTAAAAAAAAACAGCTATAATAAAAACAATCACCGAAACGTCTTGACGGTTTGACTGAATTCCATAAACCCTGTTACATTCGAACGCTTCCAACCGATGCAACTTCGTCGGTGACCGCGACGGCGTCACACACGTGGTATACTGCACGATATTGTGCATTACATATACACCGGCCAAACGACGATATTTTGTTCCACCGAAAATGCAGGTAAAAAAAAACATGAATTCGTCAATATCGTCGTGGGGACCATCGCGAAACAATTGTGACGGAAATTAGGTGCCCGCGTGCAAAGACTTTTGTCGGTACACACAAAGGTGGAACTAGGAATTTTGCTTTTTTACGCCCTGTCATAGACCAATAATCAAATACTTCTCTCGAGAATTTTTTCCTAACAATTCATATATACAATCATACTTGTTGAGTTTCAACCTAATATCAGTAATAAAAAAGTGAAAAATATCAAATTATTTGTTAATCATTACAAAAATTGCACTCTCTAAAATTTTTCGCCCGGCTTCCCCCTCTTCCACCGCCTAGTTCCGCCCCTGGGTACACAACATTATCGTACTGCAATGAATCATCCCCTGGAATTTTTTTTCCACAGCACTCCTCCGCGCGTCTCCTGTAACAATACGTCGCATCGACCAAACTTACAGGCAGTGGCCATGAGGGGAATAACGTAAACTCGAACTTTTTAACTCGTTATTCGTTTCGCATGACGTTATGTATACACATTTCTTATGTACAATTAATTCATTATTGTACATTTATTGTGTTTTCTTAAAAAAAAGTTAATATTTATTTATAAATGCGATGAAAAAAAACCATTACAAATTGTGTGTTTATCACGTTTAATCAGCAACTGCATTGCGTATTGATTTTTTTTCGTTAGTCTTAAAATACATCGATTTCCCTTTCACACAGACACGTGCACACATATTCGTAAGCTTTCATTAAACGTATTCTTGTAAATATTCGAGTTTACTATTTTACATAACGTACACGGTACACGGTATAATTACTCGGAAATCGATAACTAACCGATTCACACAACGGTACACTTAATATTACAGTGCGTCTCGGTGTCTCGGACTAATGGAACTGTGAATGTTAAAACGCGAACAATTGAAAATCTCTTTCGAGACCGGAGCGCGTGTTTTAGTTGTTTCAAGTGCATACGCACGCGTTCATTTGAACGGTTTCGAGTGCATTGATACGAAAAAAGTCCCGAGCCGATGGCTAATGCGTACAGCCAGACAATAGCAACGCGATCGACGGCGAAAAACTTAGCGCGTTATCATAATCATAATTTATGCGTATGTATGTGCTGTACGGTGTATAGTAGTGGAACGTGAATTTCGGTGTTTTGTGGAAACGAAAGAAAAACACCGCGGTGGCCACCGGAGTGTTACGTGATTGCAGCGGTGTGCCGGGCGTCCGGAAACCGATGGAGTCGGGCGCGGCTTCAGAGACTTACCAGGGGAGGGAGCCATTTCGAGTGTTGACTGATAATAGTTGTTTGCCCAAATCAGTACTGAGACGTACAGTCCGACTTCGTTCCTACATCACATGCACCTCATATTGATGTCATGATATGGTTTTTTTAGGCAAAACAAAAAACTGTTAGGCGGGGGTATCTAGTTAAATAATCGGGATCTGACAGTTCACGAGGATAAAAACGTATTGAAAAATTTTAATTTTTGAAAAGCTTGGGGACGGCCATGACCCCAGTGCCCCCCCCCTGGAACCGCGCTCGGATGGAGTAAACCCGTAACGTATGCACCGGAATGTTCCTACTACGCGGACGGCACTGCAAATCGTTGCCCACAACGCGTTCGGCGGACACGATGACGGGTACAAGCCCGCAACATTTTCTCCGTACCGTTCCGCTCGGTATTATTACGATTCGTTATCGATCAAGACGAACACCTGCAACCCCGTCACCCCGACCGGGCAACACGTTCAGACTTACCGCGCGCGGTAATCTTGTACGCACAATATATCGTAACAACTGGTTTATGCAGTTTTTTATTTATTTATTTTTTTTTCCGTTGCGATATGATACATAACGTGTGTTCGTTAAAAAAAAAAAAAAAACCATACAACGTCGATTGATTTCGAACCGCACTGCACGGTTGATAAGGTGCTTCGATTACTGTGCAGACCGCGTTTTTAATAGGTTAAACGAGCGATTAAAATATGGGTGTGGATTGTTTTTTTTTTTTTTTTCAAATTAAATTCTCCGAACGAACCGTTTTGCCTTGATCGCGAGCGCGACCTATCCCGTCGACCTATTTTATTTATTCCGGTTTTTTTTTTTTTTCGTACTGCAAACAAATTATTACGCGTGACTTATTACTCGGACGACCGTCAGTTCTTACGTTGACAAAATATGCAACGACGATGTATTATAACTGCAACTTCGAATGTCCATAGATTGGCCCCGGATTGTAAAATATTAAAAAAAAAAAAAAAATACCTAATTTATCATTTTCTCGTAACACAACAATCATCGCATAAAGTTTTTACACGATGCTTATACATTTTCAGAAATGTTTTTCAACCACCTTTATTATCCGTCGCGACATGCGTTCAATCGCTTATTATTATCATTGTGTACTCAGTCCTGATCGCGATTGGCGCAGACCTAAATAATAATGTCAGTGGTTCTGTTTCTTTTTATCTGTCTACGCATACGTTACGATTTATTATAACCAGCCAGTGCGATCGTTCGGATAAATCACAGGATAAAACCGAACAACAATTATTTTTCACATTCATACGTGTACATTCGGTACGGTTATGATTTATAACTGAATTTATAAAAAAAGTCATTGATATCGATTGACTTCGTCTTCTTCCTTGGTTTCGGCCAATCAAGAATAATACCAATCATTTTTTAATCGTGATACTGCCGTGGACTTTTAATGCGTCTATTTTTTGATTTTACTTTTACACGCTATTGTAATTTTTTTTTTTTGTTTCATACTTTTATTTTTATTTTTATAATCGTGCAGTTTTATTGGTTTTGTACTTTCAAAGATAATTAATTATTATTAAACAGAACAAAGCGTACGGATTTGAGTTTCATACTGAGGCCATATACAACGTACAAATATTATTGTCAGCGCTCAGTCAGTGTATTGAGGTATCTTATTAGTTGAAAACAGCGTTCCTCCTACGATTGTTTTCTAATCCGTTGTGAGCGCGCGTTATTGCACAACACGTTAAACGGTTTACAATGTGAAGTGAAATAATTTTGTAAAGTGTTACGCGTATGACGAACTACTACTAATACTTGATACTGTAGAATATAATATGTTATTGATAAATAGATGTACACCGATTGTATATAAATATATATACTTAAGTATATCTGTAGTACATTGTGCGGTACCACCAGAAAAAAAAAACACGTCCAGTCCTACACATCTAAACTCCGTTTTTGAGATCTAACCTGTGAAACTCTTATCGTATCTGTCGCAATTCTAATATTAATTTCATTATTCGAAACCTTGTAAAAAACGTCACCTCGAGGAAGAACGGTAAACCGTAGATCAGGGTCGGCTTTAGTTTTTTCAGCGTTCAGTGCATGAATTAATTTGGCAATCCTCCATCTTAACCGACTTAAACAAGCAGAATTTTGGTAGCTAGAGGGGCCTCGTTATACATATTATAACCTAAGCCTCATTCATGTTTAATAATGCTCAAGATGATTTTTCAAACGTGCAAATTTGCCACATATTTGTAAATCATTCGTAGAACATGCATAATAATGTTTGTAATAATATAATGATGGTTTATAGAACTGTAATAGTACTTACAAGTGCGGCCAATCCTTGCATGTCGATAGAATAATAAATAATTATAATAATAATCAAGTTTATATTGAATCGCATCATGAAATATTTTTTTTCTGTCTATAGTAAATTATTTGCGTCGCCTACGATTGATCAAATTTAATTTTTGACGTCTCTCACGCACGCTTCTGATTTTGGCACCCTGTGCCGTCGCACGCGTCAATCGTATTTAAGGCCGTGGAGTCCTAACATTTGAATGCATATACGGTGTGCACTAAACGGATTCGGCGTACACGCTATTACGAATGTTTATTCATCAAACCGCGTTATCGACGTAGGATTTCGAAGCTGATACGCGCGAACGTACTTATGAACAATAATTTTTTTTTTTACGTATAAACATTTATGGTCGCTCCCGTATGGTTACGATTACGCTTGGTATGCGCTTTAAATATTCTCGGAACTTTTATCGGAGTTGTTCATTCGGATTTATTTCAGTGATTATTCGATTAAAAATCAATTCGCAACATTTGTAGTTTTTTTAACGAACGCCCAAGGTTTTTTAAGCCATTATCACTCTGTTCAGTCGATCAAACGCTACAGTTTTTGATCAGAGTGGTTAAAATGTCATTATTTATTTTACCGACGCAACTGTATAAAATTATACATGACATACTCACAGAGGTGTTTACAATAATTGTACAAATCATGCACCCTATATGTGTTCCGATAAAAATGTCTTCAGAGATCATTACTTCGTTTCTGGTTATTCGGTTCAGTCGAGCAAAAAACACGTAATCCAGTCGAATTACCGACGATTTGTTTAATAAAAAAATCATTAACGAAAAAAAAATAAAAAATAGCCGGTTCTATCGAGTGCAGTGTACTAGGTGTACTACGTAGATATTTTCAATGCACGCCACCGCCGTGGTCGCAATCGTACGACGGGAACAACGGGCGATTTATGCAAATCGTCCGGCCACTTTGATCTGTTAATCTCGATTAATCACTCGCGATCGAAAACCCGTCAGAACATTATGTGGGTCAATCGTTATTGCTTTTCGGAACGGTGGTGTCCTTCTGTTTCCGATCAAGCCGCATAACTCGTCAAAACGGCGGCGCAGTACAGTACGATCGCGCGGTTTCGATACGCACGCGCGCGCCCACGCGAACAACTGTTTCGTGTAAGACCCATCGGCCCCGTTCCCCTCGGTGGAGATTCGGATCGCGGGCGGTTGATAAGCCGCGTGTCGCAGGATGTAGGACCAAGAGCGGTCGCGCGCGGGAAGACGCGGAAATCATCACTCTTCACTGTGGTGCGGGCGTATTTATCGTATAAAGTTTAAACAGACCATCGTCAACGGCAGTCCGTCAATTACTGTCAACCCACATTGAATTTATTTCCGTTATATTGCGTTGTTGTTGTTTGTTTTGGTTTATGTTGGTGTTCGGTGTTATGGACGAGAAAAGTAGAAAAGTTGAACTTGAAAACGCACAGTTTTCGCCCGAGCAAACGGAATCATATCGTTTTAACCGCTCAGGCCAATCCTCGCTAATCCGATTAACAGTTGCTATTCTTCTAATGATTTCAAAATGAAAACATGTCATCGTGCGACTTCATATGAATTATTTGTCAGAAAATGTTCGCATTACAACGTGATATGATAAAAATATTCGCTCCGCGTTTCGATGGCCGCCCTCCAAAAATTTTCAATATTCCAAAAGTGGCGTCCACAAATATTGATCGGTGCGCACTTAAAAAAAAAAAAAAAAACGGACAGAAATCGAAATCAGAACAGAAAAACCGTCCGGGCGACGGGTCCCGGTCGTACGCTTCGGTCGCATGTGCCGCGAAAGTGAAAGACTCGGCGGCGTCGGTAGAGGCGAAAAACTGGGGCGATGGCATGGCACGACGGACAATACGGACGGCGTTTGGGTTTCGTCACCGCGTGGGCCGCGTGTACGATATTATTATTATTGTCTTACGGTCGCGTACGTATTGCTTGTCCGTTCGTCTGCACAGCTGCGACGGCAAATAAGCACGGGGTAAGGACAAGGGATGGAACTAGGGGGTGGAAGAGAAGTATTCATCGCCGGGCGTAAAATTTTAGAGGGTGTAATATTTGTAATCTTTAACAACTGATTTGATATTCTTAACTTTTTTGAGCACTGTTAAAACTCAATAAGTATGATTGCATATGTGAACTTTTAGAAAAAAATTCTCGAGAAGAGTATTTGATTATTGGTCTATGTGATAGGGCGTGGTTTTAACATTTTCCCCGTTCGTAAAATTTTCCAGTTCCACATCTGGTAAGGACGTGTGCGCAACGCTCGAGTGCCTTCAGAGTCCGGGGCCGACGCGGTACGAATGAGTAAAACGGAATGGAAGTGTGCGCGTGTTACGAGTACGCATGTCGACCGTGTTCGTACCCGTGTCCTGTCCGCCGCCACTCTTTTCGTTCCTTTTACCCCAGCGGTCGACCAGACTGATTTATGTGGGCGGTACGGGGGATCGGTAAATCACACCACCACCGCCGCCGCCGACGTAGCGTGTCCACTTTCTCGGGGACAAAACTGCGACAATATGCCGGGGGGAAACGACGGAATCGATGTATTATAAATTTATGTACCGATATACCTGTTGGGCTTCAAGGACGTGGCCGACGCGCAGGACACGGTGACGAAACCGGATCCTTTCTCCACTCCACCCCTCTTCCCAAGGCCACTGCGGTTATGGTGTACAAGTGTTTGTTTGCTGCGCACACCGATAGTCGGACGCGGGACGTCCGTCGAGAAATAAAAAAAAAGGATTTATCGTTCGTAACGGACATTAGTGCGTGTTGTGCGGGTACGCACGCAGCTTTTGAACAGCCGGGAGACCAGTACGTAGGAACGACGCCATGCGGTGAACAATGTTAATCTTGAGTTGGGGCGCAACAAACAGAAAGGGTGTTAGTCCCTCGAGATTATTACGGGACAGACTGCCGCGTTGAATAAGATGCGCACGTGTACACAGCAACACTTTTATTATAATTGCGTCGGTTTAAATTTCTTACGTACTCTACTGAAGAGTAGACGCTACTACTACTGTTTCACGTGCGAACTTAGTGTCGACAATTTTGACAAAAAAAAAAAAAAAACAAGGTCGTTTTGAGATCAACGCACGTGCACTAAAGGAAATTGTAGCAACAATTTAATGATTTAAAAACGTAATTTTGATTGTGATTCGTTTAACGCACCTCCGACCCCGTTTACAGAAAACTTAGCTATTCGCGATCTGACGAATGTAACGTGACGGGAACCGTTTACGTTCAAACCCATATGATACCACTCGATTCACGTTTACTCCGAGTTCCAAGCAATCGAATTAATTATAACCGTTTGGATCGCATAATTATTGCACAATATAAATACACGTAACTACAATAATACATAGTTACGAGGAGTGCTGTGGGAAATGCATTATTTTGTACACACACGCACACAATGCTACGTTCAAAAAGCTATAATTAGGTCGATCCAGTTTGCGTTTGCTCAACCGCCGACGTCGTTTTGTCATCGCAACCGTGATCATTGTACCATTATGCTATTACTGTTTTATCCGAAAACGGTACGTTTACAACGGGATTTGGATTTTCAACGAAAAACGAACGGTAATTTTTGTATCACGGTCGACAATAACACCGCAGTGGAAACAACGAGTTAATACAATAATAATAGTAATAAAAAAACACGTCGAATCCATTTTTGGCAGAGATGGTTATCATATTTTCGAATCACAGACGTCAGTAACAATAATAATAATAAAATCGTCAAGTACGTTTGGTATTGTGTTGTACAAACTGTACAATGTTATTACGGCGTGCCGAACGCGCGTTACGGAGTCGATTAAAAAATAATAGCCGGAGTCGCATTAATAATATTAATGTATACGCGCGCGCGTTACCTATACGACAGTTATGTTTTCTTCGATTGCACTTTTACATTTTATTTTTCTTCTGCTTTTTCGCGAAAAAGCACTTAGTTAACCTAACCTAACTTCGTGAGGCCGATCGGTTGTCGGTATACCGACGTTAGTGTGCAGCAGCTGTAGCGGGAGTACGATCGCAGGTTTTCGATCTTCGGACGAAGTATTCGATCGACTGGAAATATATACCCATAACGGTGCGCCGGGCTCGTACCGTATATCGGTCCGCGGTCGCAGTGCGATTTGTTCCGAACCCTTTCGTGTGACAACAACGACGATTACGTTGGACGTGACGTTTATTAGGTACGATCATTACGATGAAAACGCTCAGCGTAAGGGGTGCGGAGAAGATTACTGACGGTTATCCTCTGCTACCCCGAAAACGGCGTCCCAGAAATTATAACATAATACACGGTTTATCAGCGGTTCGATGTGGTTGGCGGTGCGAGACGGAGACCGTTTCCACTTACGACCCGTACTCGCGGAGGACCTGCGGTCCCCGGAGAGTGCAGCGCGTTCTGCGTATCACGTCGGAAAAAAATAATTACACCGGAGAAAAAAAAACACGATTAATAATAATAATAATAATAACAACAAATGACGTACGATGATGACGTTGTTTGTTTTTTTTATTGGCGACGGATGGTTTCAAATGCCATTAAGGAGAGAGCGCGGTCGGGCGTGAAACTTCGGTTGAACGAGAAAATAATGATACGAGTTGAATTAACACTACGGACGATGAAGATTATAAACCGTAAGAAGAACTGCACAACGTGGCGTTATCATCGAAATGCTACGGCGATGATGAGCGTGTTGGTGAACGGGAGAGTTATGGATACCATTATAGAACCGCGGAAGGGTCTGCTGTCGCCATCCAATACGAGTATTGTATTTTTTTTTTACCGCTTATTAACTAAATGGAATGATACCAAAAAAAAAACGTAAGCAATTGAAAGCGATCCGAAGGGAATCGGCGACTTTGAAAAGCGAAAAATTACTTCGGTGAATAAGCGGTTTTCTATTTCAACAGGTATAACACCACGACGAAACGTAAACGATGCGGTACCGTCCGTAGGTTTATGTCAAATATTTTTAACGAGACTTATCATATGCTCGGAGGAAGAAATAAATGTTTAAAAAACATTAACTACTCCGTAACGTTTTATCAGACTATCGTAAATAGTATTGCACATGGTTGTAGTTACGGATAAAAATATTTATTGATGGTTGTGGGAATAAAACATTTCGTTTATTTCGAAACATTTGATTGATGGATCCAAAACGTATCAGATAGCTGGTTATACGAAATACGATCCACAATAATAATCAATAATAATATATAATAATAATAATAATAATAATAATAATAATAATAATAATAATAAT
>NW_020273017.1:108303-233092 GCF_003268045.1 Sipha flava
AATAATAATAATAATAATAATAATAATAATAATAATAATAATAATAAATAATAATTTTAACGGTGGTTTTAGAAATGGGACACCGCTCGTAGGAAGTGATCAACGAACATCTCGTCCACAGTATTTTGTTTTGCCATTTTGCACACTAATGAAAAATGTTCGCTGCCAAAATTTGGTGGTCCGCTGAAGTTTTAAGTAATTCGAATAACACATTATGTTACACGGTATGGGATAGTATTTTGTGTCCGATAATTATTGTTGTTGAGTATTAAAACGGGGACCGGTCGAAATGGCGAAAAATAAACAACGAAAACAATAGTCGAGAAAAGTAAGAAATCTAGTGATTTTGGTTCAGTTTCTTTGAAAGTATAGGTATAAGTAACTTTGATATCAGTCCTATAAAGTCTTTCGTTATATTCTCGTCGAGTTCATCATTACATTTACCTAAACGCTTTTTTATTGATTAAGGGAATTCCGTAAATAGATCAAATTAATTTTTGTATCTCGATATTAATTAAGTTTTTGTTTCTTATATAAAAGCATAAGTATCAGTGTATTATATCTAGAATTATTCTCATACCGCAATACATGTTTCTTCAGAGTGTTGCAGTAAAAATCATACATCAACGCTTCGGACAAGTCTAATACACACATTCGTTTGTAGACACCTATAGGATGATTAAAATGTATATTTGTTCTATATTGTACGAATAATATTTCATGTTTTAAGATATTAATTTTTAACACCAACTATTTTAAACGAACATTTTTTTTTCCGTATTAATTTAACCTTATAAATAACAAATAAATGTATACGCCACTGTATAATTCACTACGATTGTTTTTGGTGTTTAACATTTCGCTATTTCGACTTTCACGATTTATACCTACTTGGACTTTAATAGAAACATATGTTTAGACGATATTAAAATGGTTAAAATCGTATTAAGACTAATTCATAATGGTTCGAATCGCTTAGAAAATTAAAAACAATTAAAACAATTAAAAAACATCTCTTCAATCGAGTGCAGTTCATATATATGATAAACAATAGATATGCATCTGCGTAGAGACATGTGTTAATTTATTTTTTATAGCGAATTTCACGTCTCGATATTGACGGTTTCGATTCGCATTGACCTTGTGAAAAAAACGGAGTCTTACTGGTATACGCTATACGTATAAAAATTAACATTTAAGCTAATTACACGGCAATTACCGGCACGTATGAGTAGAAACTCGCGTACAAGACTGCTCATACATTTTACTAGTGGACGATGGTCGATTTTTTTTTACATATTATTATTATTAATTTTTTTTCACGCATTCGATTACTGTTTAAAGCGGTACTATTACTCGCGGTGATTGCCGGCCGAACACAGAACATGAAAACATTAATTATTATCACACAATGTACCTATATTATAGAGATATATCGGTTGATGTATAGGTCTAGGTTCTCCGAAAATCGTGAACGAGCCGACGTTCGCTTTGGGTGAATATCAACGGGATTAGGAAATCCGAAGAGTTAAAGGAGATATCACATTTATGTTTTTTCTCTTAATTTATCGTAAATCCTATACGCGCGGGTATTGCGTTATCCGCTCAGGCGTTGCAGCGCGGAGAAATGTTGTATTGGTATCTGCGGGGGACACGAACCTGTATACGAACGGATAATAATAACAATATCTTAATAGTTTATGTTTTTCGATGGGAACGCGGTGTTCGGATTTCGGAGTTATGAGGTCAACTAGATCGTATGAGCACCGACTAGCGACTAGTGTTTGGTTATTGTCAACAAACCGTTCGCGTGTGTTCATGTGACATCACGAGGAGAGAAAGAAAGAGAAAAACCATTGCATTGTGTATAAGTGCGGATGGATAAACACGCGGTTCTACAATGACCGTTTACGAGAAATCTTTAAAAGATCATGTTTTTTTTTTTTTTCGTTCGGTCTGAAACATGATACACATTCGCTAAACGAACACTTTTCTGTTGAATTCCTAAGTGGTACGTGCGTGCGCCTCCAGTACGGACTAGATTAAATTTTTAATTTCCCTCGTAATAACATACGTATTTTGTGAATACGACCGATTTTGTTCGCCGATAGATTTACGACGTCGACGTATACCGGTAACGCATACGCGGTCGGTATACGAATACGTATATTGTTCCTGCGGTGTCCGCAGGTCGTCGTGCTATGTAAATACATATAGTTCACGAACCGTTTTCGTGGAGACGTATAATTTTCGACGGAGAAACGGAGAGGAAAGAAAGGAAAGGAAAGGAAAGAAAAAAAAAAATCAAACAAGAAAATTCGCACACATCCCGTCGGGCGACGGCGGATCGTGTTCCAGACCCGGACCCGGAGCAGCTGTCGGCGGCGGAAAGAGAAATCTGGTCGGATCGGTCGGAACGATAATATCGTAAACGGACACTCGGCCGACTCAATGTCCTTGATGCGCTGACAAAGAACAATAATAATAAAAATAATAGTAAACGGTACGGCAGACCTCGTACACGGATGGCGCACCGGGGGGGAGGGGGGAGGCAGAAGTTAGGTGTCGTACGCACGTGCAATTGGATCGTGATCGTCGGTTGTACATACAAAACACCGTTGTTACGGTCGCGGGTAAACCACGGTAAACGCATTTTTTTGTTTTTCTCGCATGTGACGGCGCCAACTCGGGAGAGTAGTTGTAGGTACGGTCGCGCGGGCAGAAACAACCGACACCCGAAGCTGTCGTGTCGACGTACGTTAAAATGTTGGTCGTGCACGAAAGTCTCAAATCCGTGGTGGGAGGTTATCGAAATCTTTAAATCTCCGCTGTACCGAGTCGGACGTCCGAGAAGAGTGCTGCTGCTGCAGTCACGGACTCCGAGATGACGATGTGAACACTTGCACCACGCTGCGATAGACGTTAATAATAATAAAAAAAAAAACAGAAGAAGAGAGAGAGAGATAGAGAGAGTCGAGTTCGTTTCGAGTACGGTCGAGCTTCGAGAGATCCGGGTTGCGCTTCAATATTATTATTATTATTGCCGGTGATGGCTACCGTAAACTCTCCTCCGCCGCCAGTTGGCAAGTCCATATGGAAAATAATATACGTATAAAGATGATATACGGGTAGGCGCGTCCGCGTATGATTTACTGCAGCAGAAACAGTTGGGGATTAGAGTTTTTTCTTTCACTTCATCGCGTTGGAAAACAAAACGTACACTGGAACGACGGAAAATAATGATAAACAAACGCTGTCCAGCAGTACTCGCAACATCGGATTTCAGATAAGAACTTAATAGGCATAGAAATGTACTCGGGTGATGTTCCAATACCGTTTCGGACACTCCGGCGACCACCAACTGCAGTGTTTGCTTTCTGCTGACGCGTCCGAACCCTTTTCTTACCGATCACCGTTTTCACTACGTCAAACCAGTGCCGCAACTACACACTACGGAGCTGGTATGCGAATCTGAATTTGGGGCCTAAATATTTTTTTAAAAAAGTATTTACCTACTATAAATAAAACATGTTAATTGGTGTTTATATTATGGAAGGTAGTCTAGTGGATCTTTAATTATAAATTATCTGCATCAATGTAGACATTCCATTATATTCTGCTATTTCTGTTCTGAGAATTAATATTACCATAGGATTATAAATACTTTAGTAATACAATAGTATTTATAATCAATGGTATTGCATTTGGTCGTTGGCAACTAGTTAGTAGTTGAGTATGTTATTTGATTATAAATATTTAATAATATGATAAATCTGTTTTTTACATTTATCAATTTACTTCAGTTAAAATGTCTATAATAGTACATTGTGTGGGGCCTATAACGGTTTGGGGGCCGATGTGCAATGCACACCTTGCACACCCGGTAGTTGCGGCACCGGTCATAACACACACAATGCTTCGTGCGCTTTTTATCCTTTGTCTCGTGCGCTGCGCATTTCATTTCGCAAGCGCGTTTCTCGTGACGCGGATTATTATGCAAAGTCGATATTATCTTTAAAAGCCCCTTTTACTTTTGCACATGCTGAAGTCGCAGTAATTACAAACCGATTTTTGGTTTAAGCGTACAACGTTCTCATACCATTACAACGCGTTTCGTGTTTTTTTTTTTTTTAATGAAATCATCGGGAAAGCGACGGTGTGTTATAACATTTGTAAGTAATGTTTGGTCAGAGTCTTCTACCGAACTTCATCTCCGACGTACAACGCACGAGCAGCAGGTAGGTGGTTAAAATAAGGTGGGTGGGTAGGTAGGTCGGTCGCGTATTTTGAATACTTTTTTTTCTTAACAGGAAATAATTGTCAAGCGCGAGAGAATAAAAATTGGAATATCAGATACATTCATACGTGTGCGCACGTGTACACCGAACTCGCGCGTCTTTGTGTCCACAACACGTGTTATAAGTAGAGTTTCAAAACGAATAAGCGCACAATAAGTTTGTTTGCGTACGAGGCCGATTAATCTTAAACGAAATCTATCATTTCGCCCAGGACGGAGAGCCAAAGAAAGTTAATTACATTTTCCTCCGACGCGACGGACAATGTTATCGTCTCCGGGGGGGCGTACGTGGGGTTGCCCGTATGTTGCGCAACGGTCGCGGAATGCTATCCATCACAACGGTGGCAGCTTCTGCTGCGTGCAAACGCCAACATATGACGGGGGAAAACGCGCTCGGCCGGCTTGCAATGGTTTTCGTTCGCTTCGAAAAGCGTTTGCTGGTTCGAAACAACGATGTTGCGCGTCCTGCATGTGTGCGATTTTCCGTTAATATCCAAACGAAAACCGATTTTCTCGGTTACTTACAGCAAAATCGAGCACGAGAAACGAAAACAAAAATCCAATCCGTTCCCTGGGAACGGAGACGCCGAATTACTTTTTTTAACACGTGGTGGAAACACATATCATCCGTACCTAAACATTACTTGACCGTTAATGATCAGACCAAACCGCATGGGCGTAGCTAAAATTTGAATCAGGGAGGGGCAAAAACATAAAATGATAAGTGTTAAACTCGTAATTCAAATTATCTACAGATAGACCATTGGATAACACATGAAACGTCAAAACGATTACACGTGTAGATATCACTCGGTTCCACTAAACTATTTTTAGAATTATATCTTATTTAATTTTTGATTTTAATGTAAAACATACACGTTTGGTATAAACAATTATATTCAGTTTGAGGCGCAGAGGTGGGCAAGTGCCCCCCCTGCCGCACCCTTGCTACACCCATGCCAAACCGTTTTTATATTACGTAGGGAATCGATTACATAATACCGACTGGCTACTTAGTACTAGTTTGTCAAAAAGGCTATAGACCCAGTACCCATTTTAGGTGGTGCAAACGCGCTACACCAAGTACTTATTCGGCGCCACTTCCTGGCAACACGGAATGCACCCTGTTCTCCGCTACTGCATTAACTTTACGGCGACGCCGTTCACTTGTAATACGCGGATCGTACGTGATTGCAATGTACACGTGATTGGATGATGAGTTCGATTGTCGCAGCGCCGTCGTCGTACCGATAAGGGGATGGGAAAACGAGAGAGAAAAAGGAAAAAGAACGGTAATATGATCGACATTACGATTACGACTGTTTAGACGTAATTTCGTTTCTCGGTCACGCGGGGCGGCTGCTGCGGGGCCGTGGTCGACGTCGATCGTGACATCGAACCCCGCCGCGGTCGCAAAAGTCGCGACCAGAACCGGCATAATGTCATCACGCGGTTACCGTCGTGCCGGCGTGTATACATTATGCATAACGCGTACGTGGACGTATATTGAATTGAAACCGGGCGGCACAAGCGTTACAATAATAATAATAATAATAATACACACACGACGTAAGCGTCATCATATTCATACGTACGTCGTGTGTGTGCGGTCGCGGACGTTGCGTAGACGAAATATGTAAATCAGCTACGGCGTACCGTGCGCGAAAGCGACACGACGTTTTGCAAAACGAAAACAAACGTACAGACGTAAAACGCTTACGTGCGCGAGCGTAATACGTAAAAATAGAAAAATTCTGAAAAAAAAATCGCGCGCGCGACATTATACGTGCGCGTACACCGTGCACGGAATGCAGATCGGCCCTGTTGTCCGCGTGCCGAACGTGAAGACGGAGAAAAAACGTACGTTTCGCCCACCGGTCGTATTGCGGTGAAAAATCGATCCGACAATTTTAGGGCGAAAACCCGTTTTCTTTTGGCCCGTACTCGTTGGTAACTCGCGGGATCAAGTACGGGAAACTGCGATCGCCGATAACGGTTACAATCGAAATCAGATAACAGAACTCGCCTTTCTGAGTCGGTCCGATCGGGTTAGGTTGGAAACAGTGCAGGATCCAGGATTTTCTTTTTCGGGGCTTGAAAAATG
The DNA here is from genome assembly GCF_003268045.1 of Sipha flava. NCBI lineage: Eukaryota > Metazoa > Arthropoda > Insecta > Hemiptera > Aphididae > Sipha > Sipha flava. Next base: position 114,705 of record NW_020273017.1, read on the forward strand.
TTTTCCCTTGGGATATTTTTTATAACGTTGCAGTCAGTGATTGATAATGAATTAAGATAATAGTAAGAAATATAATACATTAGTTCTAAATCTAATTTAATTAAGAAGAAGAAGAAGTTCTAAATCTAATTTAATCTAATAAACTTAATTTAAATAAGCTTTTTCTTGATTCATAAAACTACTGATTTTTAATATATATTTTTCCTGAATTGGTGGGGGGGGGGGTGATAACCCCCTTCCCCGTGAATCCACCACTGGTTGGAAACATACGTAACCAAGGAGTGTTACACGAGGTAAACATCGTACATGACGTACGAGAGTAGTACACATTATTTTCGGCGGAATATCGGAATATAATTATCGTGTTTAAAATATACAGTTACGAAATCGGTATTTAATTGTATAAAACCATAAGCGATCAACTGAAGACTAGTTTAATAAATCTGCTCGGTAAAGAACCGTTTGCTCTACAATAACCAGTCAAAATATACCTTCTTGGTTTTACGATATAAGTAGGTTAACGATATCTCTCTCCGCACGTTTATCCTCGGACGACTTTCCTTTGCCCTCCACGTGATCTCTAAGCCACCGGACAAATATGTTACCAATTACACGTATTTTTTTACCGGCCCCTTATATCCCATCGGTAAAATATCATAGCACAATTTCCACCACAATAATTTCATCAACGAGCTCAGTTGAATTTATAGTAGTCGCGGTTACCGCAGCAACGCATTGAGCCAATGCCACCAACGTATGTAGACCTGAAAAAGCCTAACGGAAAAATAAAAAATTGTCGACAAATACTAAAAACGAGAATGATACTACGATATTATGGTAGTTCGTTTTGATCCGAAGACCAGTATTCTTTGATCGCAAACGATTACGATTATCTTTTAACGTATACTGGTACCACTATGGTACCACGTTCGGTTATCTGCTGAAAATATCTCGTCGAGTATTGAGAGCACATCACAGGTATTCCGTGTTCAAACACTGATGCTTTCAATACGTACGTGTTCGGATTGCTAAACGTACAGTGTTCTATATCGGTGTAATGATGTACAGGATTTATAGTAATGTTTGTTGCACCGACCGACATTAGGTGAAAAAAAAAAAACGTTTTCCTAGACCGTCGTTTTCGTCGTAGAAATAATACGGCCAACAGACAAAAGACGAAAACACGACAAAAATACAGCGGTCCGCGTCCGGTCGAACTCTCTGGCGATTTAGAGCGCACATTCCCGATTTCCAGTGAAACGTTCGCAACACGTACTCGTCCGAACGGTTTTGTCCGGTAACAATATCGAAACGTACAAGTACATTGCTCGCATGCTTTTTATTTTTGTAATACGCCTGTGGGGTCGCGTACTGTTGCCGAGTTTTCGCGTACTCGCGCGCACCGCCTCGGGGCGCCTCGCACGAGCGACAAGGGGTCAATGTTTATGGTACGGTCGCGTTGTGCAACCACACAGTCACAAACAGTAACGTATCGGTTTGCTATTATTATTATTATTTATTACAATTTTTTTTTTTCTTTCTGTGTTCAATGTTCGGCCCGAGCATACGTAGTTGGTTAGGTTATAATATCCTTTTTTTTTATTATTACACACTCAACCGCGTTTATAACGATTTGACATGAAAATCGTACTACTCTGTCGTACGCGAACTGTTCACGTTTCCCAGGCAAACGATACGCCCAGGTACGACAGGGTATCACGATACGCCGTCTCGTATCGATCGCATGATCACGTCGAAACCGTGTCGAAAAACCGCGGTGCACATTTCATTGAACAGCTCGAAATGGATCGGTAGAAAGTTTTGTTGTAGAAAAGTCTGAAAAACGTTGACGTCGAACGAGTCGATTATAATGTTAACATTTTCTCAACTTTTTGTTCGCTTTACAGCATTTTCTTATAACTATCTATAGGCATTTACTTAAAACGTCTAGATTTACAGAATGATTAAATACAGTTGAGAATCGTATAACTTGTAGTATATATTTTTTCATACATTTTTATTTTATTAATCATGTTGGTGTGACGTTTTTCTTTGTGATCATACTGCCGGATGGAAAACGTACACTTTATTATAAGGTTTGTATAAAGTTTCGTAATACGAAATAATCGTATTTAAGTGATAGGTTATTTTAAATATATTTGGTTGAATAAGTACTGAATTATGCATTTTATACGTGTTTTTTTTTTTACAAGTCTATACATTTATTATACTACGCATTTATGTGATAAATTTGAATGAAAATATTTTATTAAACAAGAAACATTATATCGGCTTTTTGAATCGTTTTTTAAATACCATGATTTATCTTTGAAATATGAACAAATAATAATTCAAACTAATAAAACTAAAAGAAGACAAACATCATGATAATGTATTTTCGTATAACTGATCAAGTTTTTGATGTTATTAAAAAGTTTTTAGAACTTGTAAGATGTTTAAGATTACAAAGTTCAGAGTTGTGCTGAAGCATATATCTAATATTGGACACTTGTTAGAAATTACTTACCTATCTTCTAAAAAGTACAAGTGTTCATATTGTTCTAAAAGTATACTGATCTAGATCTTTCGACACTATTTATGCGTTTCTCGCACATGAATATAAATTTATTAAATCGAATAGGAACAAAAGCTAAATTCATATCTTTATTTATTTCTATCGTATCAATAAATGTTACATTTTTCAGTCGTACATACGAACCTACAAGTTTCATCACCTTTACGTTTGTTTACTTCTTTTAAATTGTTATTAAAAAGTTTGTGTTCAAGTAAAACGATATTTGATAGTTTTAGTAAACTAATTGTGCAAGGATTATGAGACTACTTCGTACACAAACAAAGTGCTGACAACATTTTCCATCGGCTTTTGTTCCACACGAGTGTTGTTACGATAATATACTAGTAATAAATTGATAAAAATACGTAGTAAACTATACGCATTCGATTACGCAGCGCATATTTCGTCTTGCGGCAGATTTTGCGACCAGAAAGCAATCCGATATCGTTAAGCCGATTATTTGTTGCGACGGGTGTTGCGTGTGTGTACGGTGTAATGTATCATATTTTAATTACATAAATATATAATCTGCGCACACCGTAGGCCGGTCTAATCCCGTTTGGTTAATCTGTGCAGTGGAACGCGCGTCTGCGTACAGACGACGACCGTAACGACGACAACAACATCCATCAAAAACCACAAAGACGACGTCGTGGTATTATATTAAATTGTATTATTATTATTATTTTATTTGTAATAACCTACTAAGACGCCACAGCAGACTTTTTGTCCGATAATCCGGCACGGCTGAAACCAAATTGCGTGATCTCGTTCGTTACGCGAGTGAAATACCGTTTCAGGATACAAGGTAAACCGTTTGTAAATATCCTGGCACCGAGTATAAATGCATATAATAATACAGTGTTTAATAATAAAGAACAAGTGTCAGAAGGTTAGATACCAAGTAGAAGTCCCTTAGAAAAAAACTTATTTTTTCGTTCATGTTCGTCACTTTCAATTATACGTTTAAACATTTGGATTTATTAATTCACTAGGCATTACAATTTTTTTGAATGTGATGCATCAAATAAATAATAAAAAAAGAAAGAGCTCGAAAAAAAAAAAAATTATGAAACCGAAAATTTCAATTTTAGATTTTAGTTTTAAAGGTCCTTTAAAGCTTGAGACGTCGATGCATTGCATCCCCCTAAATCCCGGCAAAATCTGGAACCGATAAACGCACGTACGTACCCGGTTGTGAGCGAGGAAGTAACCTTATTAACATAAGATGTTTATCCCTGTACAACACCACTCTAACGGGAAAATAATTTAATGATTGATATTACATTGTAAATCGATTTGGTATTGTTTTTTAAAAAACAATAGTAAGTGTATTACCTAGTGTCGTGGTGGCTGATGCGAGAACGCCAACCCTAATAATGTACGGTAGGGGTGCATATCGAAAATTAGGTATCAACGACTTGCTATTTTGCTTGTAGTACATCTACAACTAACCACCACCGCCGAATAGTATTTTTAATTACCCAACAAAACTACCGATCAATATTACGCAGTGCACAGAAATACAGTTCGAGGGGAGCGGGTTATTCTTGTAAGGGTGTATGAGGGACGGGTGTTGTTGTGTAATTGCGCTAAGGTCTGATATTTTATCACCACACCACTGGTCTTACATGTTCCCCTCCTCCTAAGTTTTTACGTACAAAAGTATGCGAGTAGAGCTAGACATCGTTTTTGTTCCATTGCGATTTCCTGTTCCACGTTTTATTTTTAGTTCGAAACCGTACAAACAGACGTGTGTAGCCGGAAGGGAAATCCTAGACCGAGTTCGTACGATTTCCACCGTGTACAGGAAATAAGTGCGTGCTATTGATCGAACCGACCTTTACATTCCGACGTGTGTTCATGTCTCACGATTCCAATGATCATCACTATAACAACTCGCAAAGCATAGTCAACTTCGAACACGGAGCAAGCAGGCCTCCGGTGGAGTGTGCAAGTAATGTTTTGTCGCTGAGCGAAACAGCCGCCTTCGAAATTAGCATATTTATTTTGAAAACGTATTTTTATGTTAATCGGTTATTATATACGCGCGTACGAGCACGCTCACTGAATTTCAGGTTTTTCATTAGCTCGGAAAGAAGTTACACCGACCTCATTTGTTTTTTTTTGTACAATGAATTTCTAAACAATTTTCACAAGCCAATACTAGAAGCTGAATAAAATTATATAGTAGAACATCACAATCGGTCACTCGTACCGTTATACGGAAACAAAAGTACATAAAATTAAAAATTAAAAAAAAAAAATTGAACTTTAAACGTTACGTTCACTGTGCGCACACATTATTCATACAAATTCTACCCTCGACAAGTTTAATGAAGGAGATTCTACCCTATTGTACGACGATTCTTCGTGCACGCTTATAGTAGTGATTGCTTAGAGCACTTCGAACACGAAAACAGCGGTGCAGTCGGTTCGGGTTGGTACCAGGTACCTAACCGACCACGAGACTTGACGGACATTCGTCGAAAAAATGAACAACTATTTATTTTTATGGCCGGGGCAGAGTGATGAGGTGCGTCGAAGACGTCGTGCAGCCATACAATGTAATTTACGTGCACGGCACCGCAGTTGTATGGGGACCATTTTCGTAGGAATCGAAAAGGTACGCTCGGCGTGTTGCTAAAAGGCTTCTTTTTCTCAAGTCGTTCGAGTCGCATACGGAATGAAATCGATCGCGACGTTTGCGTAACATTTATGCGAATGCGAAACTGAACGTTATAATTATGCCAAACATTTCGCGCGTTTTTATTTCCGGTTAAAGCCACGACAAAAATCAAACGTTACGTCGCTTGCGTCTAGGTTTCTAGACATTTTCAATGTTTCATTTTTTAAATACTACGGATTCGGAAATTTTTTCGTCATGCCGTTAGCTATCGTAGCTACCGTAGCTATCGGAATCTCGACTGACCCGTTTCCGTACGAGCAAGACGTCAAAGGCATAATATTCGATTTCGTTCACTAGAACACGCGTCGATCGCGACCGCGATGTTTTCCGGTCGGTTACTAGCGATCTCCCGAAGCCGACAGGTCATAGCTATTGTACACTACGTACGTCTATAAACAGCATCGCCGAACGATCGTTTTCGCATACATATATTGTTTTCCGGTCGCGGATTGGCTAAACGGGATGAATACCTGCTCACCAATATACACGTACGTCAGTGGCGTCATTCGGGGAGAGGTTAGAAACTCGTGCGTTTGCCACAGTCCAAAGTTTAGTCATTCCGACTATCGTCAATACATCGTCAAAATATGGATACATCTTTTATAAAGCCATTGACGTGTTGTAAATCAGAAAAATGACACGTGCACTAGACGGGTACGAACGTACAAATCATTATATTTTTGGACTGGTTTGACGTCCCCTTCGATCACGTTAACCGGCACTTTGGTAAAATGAGCCGCCGAGTCGGCCATGGTTAATAAGACCGTTCCGACTACCCAACTATGGAAAAAAAACCTAAATCACGCCACCGGGGTACGTACCGTCGCGTTGTTGCACGTGGCGTAGGTACCGTGCAAATCCAAACGTTTTCAAATGTTCGTCCTGCGTTTTATATAACCGTTCGTTTGTAGGTTTGAAAGTTATTTCGTTTATCGCGTACAAATCGATTGGTACGATATCGAGCAAGTGACCGTTTTCCGTGATTCCAATCATGTGTAAATCTTAACTTTTATTTTATTCCTTGAATATTTCGTACGCATCCATTTAACTCGTTCGTTATAAATGTAAAGTTAACATTCTAACCGGCGAAGCGCTTCGCCGTGTTGTTTTATTTTTTCATTCAATACCGTTTCCAATGAATAGAAAATATGTTTGTTACGCACTTCACATCTACGCACTGCGCACAAAGTGTGTAATAGTGCAAACATTTTTCAGCCCCAGTGCCGGGTACGGGGTGACGTAACGGGAAAGTTTTTGTTCGAAGGAGAACAGTGGAAATGCCTTGCTGTGACGGTTATTTTTAAATTTACGACACTGAACCACCCTCGTACACGAGCTTGTTAGCGCAATGCGCCGCTGCCGCCATCGTTTAAACCATAAATAAGAAACCGCACAGCGACAGATGTGCGCGATAATAATATTATAATAACTATTGGCCGTAACCATCGTGGGGCAACGCGTTTATTTCCTCTCACTCGGAATAATTATAGGGCCCCCGAATTTATTTTCGTCTACATCCATACGACCATATTCGTACGATTGAAATGATTATTTTTTCAAATGCGTTTTCAAGTGCATGTTTATCTTAAATAAATTTCAAGGTATTGCAAATTCCTGTACAACATTTTTGTAATAGGGGTTTAACTTAAAATGTTACAAGAAAAAAAATAAATCTTCACCGGTTTGTATTGGCTCAGATCAGTTTTTCAAATATAATAACTTGTTAACCATTAAAGATTCCAAATACAATACTACAACATGCATCATAATTTTGATCAGTGATTTAATTGAAGGCATTGGATACGTGTTGACTTGTTTAACAAAATATATCTATTACTTCATCATAATTTATTTCTATGCAGTAGTTACATAACATATTAACATAGAAGCGTATAAATCTTGGGGCGGATTCCTGAGCCCTGACACTAACTACAAACACGATCAATATTATTACAGTTATCTATATTAGTTATTGTATATTTACATTTATTTGCATATTTGGCACTGCCGACTCTTAACATTTTATTCAACGATCTCAAGATCCTGTTGAATGGTTATGCATTTATATTGTTTGCTCCAGAGACTAGAGTGGGGCCCCAAATGGATGTAGACCCCGGGACCCACGAGAAATCAGTGTAGTTGCACCACTCGGTGCCCTACGTGGGCGTCACTGTTGATAATAAATACATGTTTTAACTTGGACTGTAGATATATTATAATAATAACGACATTAATAATGCGAATGTTCTCTTCGGAATTGTTTGCAAATATTAACTTGATCTCTACCACAGCCGTTTTTCTAAACGTCTTCACGAAAAAAAAAAAACTGTTTTTTTTTCCTGCTCCTTTCTACTAATAATATCATGTAGTAATGTTCGTGTTAGCAACATCAGCATCTTCGAATTTTCTAAAGTAAATTCAATAAATATAGCGCTACGTCCGCAAAGTGGTTATTATAAATGATTTACATGTAAGACACGAAACGAACCCGATTTTTTGTTCTAGTCAGGTCTTGCAGTGCAACGTAGGTATATGATTATCGTCGGAGAAAACTAGTTTCGCCGAACGAAATGCGACAAAGGAAAAAAAAAAAGTAATAACGAATAAATAAATAAATAAAAAACATACTTTTCGGAGTCGTTATTTTGGACTATAATATACGTTGTCGTTCTGAAGACAACCCGCTTAACTTGGTTGTTCGATCCCGAAAATCTTCCGCGCTTTCTTTCGGCGCGGTATAATATCTTGGCGAACGATTTGTTTTTCGACCGCGTTCGCGTGCACGTAATATTAATTCATTTCATAAATATATCGTAACACCGTACTGTTCATATCGGTCGTTATGTGCACAACGAGCCGTGCAGTAGTTTGTTTTTTGTCGATCTCCGATTAAAAAAAAAAAAAAAAAAACCCGTTAATTCGATGATTTATTTGTTCTCGCGTCCGATAGAATTTTAATTCGAATCGATTACGATAATATCGTTATTGATACACTGCAACGCATTGTACGGTTTTCGATCGACGTCCACGAGCACCGCTGACAAATCGTTCCGATTCGTCGTGGGCTCCGATCAGATATCGTAACGATTCGGTAACCTAATTACAATAACGTTCGATTCCGCGATCGTTTGCGGGTACACCGTGTCCTACGCGAAATTCGCGAACACCATACACGGTCGAACGGAATTCCGATCGATGTCCTCGGACGCGAATCCGAGAAGCACGAGATATTATAATTGATCGAAACTATTATTGTTAGTAATGGCCGCAGATTACGGCTCGGAGCAGTTAATCAATCCCACGGTAACCGCGCTCGGGCTAAAATAATGTATACGACCATAGTATACACGTGTACGTAAAAATTGAATTAAAAATACCTATTACGATGTCGACTTCACGATTTGCATAACGATTATGTCTTACTGATTGTTACTGATATTACGTTATCCCGGTCGTGCGCACAACTATATTGTTCCGTGTAAACACCCTAAAACTATAGCCGACAAACGTTGGAAAAATTACGTTCTCAAGACCTACTACACGTCGTACGTTATATTTAATCAATACGCATTACGTGTGCTCACCAACACGGTCCGGTATTGTGCAAAAGAAACATAATTGTTAGGCATGTTCTATACAAAAATAATATTGATGATATCGATATCGATGTATCATGATTTAATTTTTTAACATCGAATTTTTTTTTTTTTTTTTTAGTAAAACCATAGATATTTGATATATTATTAATATTTGTTATCAACATCTTTTTTAGTCTCAAAATTGAAAATCAAATATTAGGCAACAATAATTCTACAAAGCATTTTTTTTAACCAACTTAATATGTCATTTCACCATTATTTTTAACTGTAAATTCCTATGTTCCTCATCAAGTGATGGTAAGTACGTTAATGTTTTTCCAGTTGTATGTTTTGGTTAGGATTTGAATAGTGAATTATAAAAATTTGGATTTTTTTTTTTTTTTTCCGTTGATTGGGTCCTAGAAGAGATTAATTTTCCCGAAATTAATTTTTATATAAATTGGTAATTTAATTTCAGTAGTCATTTTGAGACAATCTGATCAAGATAGAGAAGAAAATATCAGTGGTACATCGATACCATCGCACGTTTTAAATATCAAATTATACAAAGACAAATATCGATATTTGATAATTTTAACATATCCAACCCATGCCTAATAATTGCGTTACAATATTATCACCGTACTGCAATATTATTATCCTGCTGCATTCCAATACGACTCGCACGGTCCTGTAGGTGCGTTTAAAACGTCTCACACGCCGCGTAATATTATTATAATATATTATTACCGTTTTTTTTCTCTCTCACTTCTCTCTTCTCCTTGGCCTCTTAAAGCGCTGAACCCAATCATCGGCACCGTATTGTTTTCGTTCGACAACCATAATCGTAATAATCTGAAGCAATTATATTTTATTTATTTTCCGTTCAATCGTATATACATATATTCACACGATCGTTGCGTTCGGTGACTTTTACTCCGCTGTACATCGGTTGTGCTTCGCTGCGAGGGTTATCCTACCGCGCGAGTTTAGCGAAAATTCCCTGCGCAAATAACGCAACAAAACCCACACGTCCGTTATCGGTGTTTTACTCGCGTTCAACTTCATCCACGATGAATTATAATCATTCAACGTACATACTGTTGTAAGGGTTTTTTTATTTTTACATTTCGTAAGACCGTATCGTAATCATGTTTCATTCGCAACGCGTTCGATGCAGTAATCATCGGAAGGCGTACGTTTATTTTCATTTCCACAAAATCCGCTCGAACAAACGACATTTTACCATAGCCGGATTAACCTAGGTGTAAAAGGAGCATTTGCTCCAGGGCGGCAAATTTAGTAGGGCGGCATAAATAAAATAGCCTCAAAAAATTATTTAAGATCGTCATTAATACAAGAAGCAGGGCTCGAGAGTTAAAGCATTTGCTTATTTTTATGGATTAACTAAAAATGTAGCAGAGTGCTATAGAAGTTTATGCCAAGTTATAACTCGTATAATTATGAAATTTGAAAGTTCCTTTTTTTGCTTTTTTCAGCAATTTTTTAAAAAAATGTTTATTTCCAGTTTTTCTGATTATTTTTGTTTATTTGACTAGTTTTTTTTACATATTTATAGTTTTCTCCTGCAAAGTCGTTTTTGATAGAATCAAAAATAAAAATAATTCTAATCTTATCTACGTTGTCACGTAGTTTGTCGCCATCCAAGGGCATCGTTGTAGGGTTAACAAAGATATTCCAACGCTGAAAATATAACTGAATGTCAAACGACAGAATGACCAAAAACAGAGAGAATAGTTTACATTTTATTTTTCAGAAAAATCCTTTAGAAAATTCATAAAATCCTTAAAGTCTTGAAGTGAAGATTTATTTTTATTTTCTTTGATTTTTTAGTTAAAATTGTATAGGTTTTTTTTTTATAAATATTTTTGCTTAATTTAAAATTTTTTAAATGCTTATTTTAGTGCTTATTATGATGTTTTTAAGTGCTTTTTTTAAGTGTTTATTTTAATGATTTTAAATGCTATAAGTCCCGAGTACTGACAAGAAGAAATGTCCAATTTATCAATTTATGCATAGAATCTGATTTGGTTGAGGAAATGAAGTGAGAAGAACTAACATAAAAACTTGTAACTATTAAATCCATAAAAAAATATAACTAAAGAAAAATAAATATTATAAAAAAAAATAATATTATATAATATATACATAGTTAAATGGTTATAATTTTTTTTTTTTTTTTTTTAATTGGCGTTAATATTAAAAATAATTTTAAATAATTTTTTTAATATTTAAGTAATTATTACTTTGATTATTATCTATATATTTTGAACCAATTTATTAATATTATAATTGTATTTTGTCAGTACTTTCCATTAGTTTAAAAAAATTCTTTGCAAAACTATTCTGTGATATTAAACATATATACCTATTTATACTTTTTAGTTTAAGTAGATTAATTATTATATTAACTACCTACATTTTATAATAGTATTTTATTTTTTTAATTTCACTTAAACTTTATTTTGTTGAGGGGGAGAAGGACAAACATTATTTGCTCCAGGGCGGCATCCGGCACTGAATGTTACTACAACGCACAAAACCGATTACACAAATGCACTTATATAACGATCATAATATTGCAGTAATCTTTGCAGGTCACGTCAATGATTACATTTTTAACAAAAATCATTCTATTAATAAGTACTAGGGAAATCATTACTTGCGTTCTTTGTAATTTTTGTTTTTGATGTTTACAATGTATATTAATTATAATGATTCAAAATTAGCATGAGCGAAAACGTTATGATGTTAATGATTGTTATTATATTAATTATTTTCGTGTTTATAGCTAACCTTGCATTTATATTTTATTGTGACATTTGTTCTAATGTTCTCTTCTTTATGAAAACATGGATTTTACACCCAACTATACAGTTATTTGACTGAAGTTTGTGTACATAATCTAAATATTCATATACGTTGTTCGGGTATAAAACGGTGGTGGAGTAGAGTGCAGAACTCGATATTCATTTTTCGTGAAATCAAACAGACCGCAACTTATTACTATTACTGCACGCCCGCTAAAAAACATGGTTTTCGACTTGAGATGAATCTCTATATTTCCATACGTAAACTTGAAATCGATTTTTTTATATTTATTATTTACATATCTTACTCGTAAATATCATACTACCTATATTATGTTGACGGCGGTGGTGTACGAGAATCGTTTCGGCGTTTCTCGACAACGATCATTATGCATATACGCGCTTTTAATTTTTTTCTCAATGCGGTTTGATGGGCTCACGTTTATCTTTTTAACAAGCGTGTAGTTCGATCCTCTTCCCCACGGTTCGCTAATCCATTAATGGACCTTCTCGTTACAGGAGGAAAAAAAAAATTAAAATTAAAAATACAAATACGACGGAAAGCAACAAAAAAAAAAAAAAAAAATCGGACAACAGGTTATTACGATAATAATTTCCTCGTACCACATAATGTAATCGCGTATTATTCCGAATAAAAGAAGCTTACCGTTATGATTTGACAATTTTTTTTTTTTTACGAATAATTGCGAACATATTCGCTCACCAAATCGACTTGAGTGCACATTTTCGTATTGTATACGCTTTTTTGTGAACGTACGCGCGCGTATAAATATATATATATGTGTGTGTGTGTGAGTGTGTGTGTGTAGTGCGCGTAGTTAGGAACAAGTTCTAAAATCTCCGTCACGTGTATAACTTTTCAAACGAAACGGCACGTCACATCGTTATAGTAGGTTTAACGGATATTTTTATCGTTATTGTCGTTTCGATAGTTTTCCATAAAACTTCAAAACGTCACGGAACACAATGTAGACGCAACAATAATAATTATTCTCGTTGCCGCAGCGTGTAACACACGACTAGGGGGACTGCAGTATTGTGCGGCTACCGTTATGTTTTCGTGCGGTAAATTGTGTACACGTTTTACGCGCGTTCGACTCTCATTAGAACCCGGTAACATGTAAATCAGGTGCACGGAGATTTCACACATTGTTATATTTTTTTTCTCCTCCCGAACGCGGTCCATCGGCGTGAAACCGTCAAACGCACTTGTGTGCAGCGAATCCTTATACGCGTATGCCGCATAGATACTGGATTTCGTTGCCCGGCGTCGCCCGAGGTACAGGTCGCCCGGGTTGAGTAATATGAATGAGAACAAGAATAATAAAAAAAATGTCAGAACGTCAGTTTCAAAGTTGTGATCGATCAACACGTGGCCCGGCGTGCCGTTACGAGGTTTGGGCGATTTGAAATATCCGACCAACATTACGGGCGTGCTCGCACTCGAACGCTATAGCCCGACGGTGTGGAAAACCGGGTGGGAATCCGAAGAGTTCAAGAATTAAATCGGCTAACGAACGGCGTCGTCTGCAATTACTGCGGAGAGTGTTATGGCCGAAAATCGTTTATTTCCCTCCGAACGATACCGGTAGCGTATCATTAATAATTGCTGTTCCGAACGGATTCGGTGTGGTTCCTTCACGAAACCATTTCATAGGTTTATCGGTGAACGTCGGCTGCGTCCGGATAAACGTTAACTCCTGAACCGCAGTCGCTGCAGTGCACACACAGTTCGTTCTGGAGAAAATTCAAAATGTAAATGTACAATGTCGTGCGCGGCTCCGAGAAAATTGAACACGGTCAACTATGAATCCATCACATCGTTTCAAGTACACCGCGTAAGCAATACAATTACCTCAGTGTACGTTTGGTTCTTAGACAACAATAAATGTAATACGTACAGAGCGTTCTTGATTAATGACAACGTGGCGTTGTGACGGTTTTTTTTTTTTTGAATCCTATTCGCATTCGTATTGCTCAGCCCTGGAAAACTAAACTCAGAGTATGAACTATACGGTTCTAAGCGTTTATCAGGATATCGCTATTGTACGTACACCGTTATAACAGTCCAGTCATAAGTCTGCTCGACGAGTAGATCGCAAAAGTTGACCGAAAAAAAAAAATTAAACTGTTTAGTTTGTAGACCGTACTGCAAACCTCGTTTCATAGCCTTAGGGAGATGAGAAAACGCCTCAGCGGTTCGATTTTCATAAATCCGTTTTTAACGCATGCCCAATCCGTCGTACAAGAAATCGTCGCGCGAAACTTTTAGCCCGTAGATCCGGGCGGTTCGCAGGGCCGTAACTTCGGTCGGTCAATCGGTTCGTCCGTTTACGCGCACAGATAACGTACGCGCGTTTTTTACGGCCGCGAGACAGCACTCTTACCGCGCGCACTCGCAGGCACACCGTTTAAACATACGTGTAGACACGTGTACGTTGACGTGCACATAGAAACCAAAAACGCCATGTCATACGATGCATTGACGTATTGCATCCCGTGTACACGAACGGTTTCCGACCGGCAGAACTTTCCGTTTTCTCGTGCACGGGAATCGGCGACATCGGATAAACCGTTTTCGCGTACTACGACGAGTGTACTCTAGAAATCATGCGCGGTTGTGCGCGCGTTATCGATTGTGCCGATTTCTTTCGCTCGCGGCTACCGCGGTATGGTTACCGCCAGCAGACTGATTTGCCTAAAAAAAAAAACGAAATATTCAATTAATCATTATTGGAGAAAAAAAATAATGTCTACAAGCGCGTACGCGTACATCGTACAATCGGTTTTAGGCTATGAATCGCCTTCGACGTGTAACTGTACCTCTACATTACGTGCTGCGCGTGCCTACATACATGTGCGGTTCATTGTGTTCTTACGCGATGTTATACATGGTCGTTGCACAAAGTGCACGAAATATTGTTACACCACGTAATATTTTGGTTCGCCGCTGTTGTACCACTGTTTTTCTTTACATTTTTTCAGAACAATGACTTAATAACGAAGTCAACACCGCAGCGCATACGCCGCCGCGCTATTATACTGTACGGCAGTAGTGCCTAACCCAACTTTTGTTTTACACCGAACGCGTAATATTAAACAGTGCACCTTTTAGGTGTAAAAATAATAATAACAAAATATAATGCTGTACTGATGGTAATAGGTTATATACTTACGGCCGTTGTGTTGTAACGATTGTTGTTCATGGTTCGACGTCGAAACATATAATTTATTATAAAACGAGCGCAGAACGGATTACCAGTTGCACCAGTGTACATTATATCTGATACAGTATATAAGACGCGTTTGGTTAATTCATTAATTATAGCGCGAACGCACTTACAACGAAATACAATGAAAATGAAAATACGTAAGAGAACGACGGAACGACGCGCGATGGTCGCAAGCGGATTGGTCAGTTCGGAAAATTGAAATAATAAATACGAGACATTTTATGAAACTTTTATGGTATGCTTGAATCACCGTTCGCTATAGATGGGACAATTTTCAAAAATATGTTTTTGATAGTTTTTATAGAAAATGTTATCTGAGTTTTCTTAAAAATATCGATTAAATGATTTTGGTGTATGATAAAATATCCTGAAAGTTTCATACAAAATTCCCCGTACATTTCTATTGTTGATTAAAAAATATTTAGTTTAGTTTCAGAAAATAACATAAATTTACAAGCGTTTGTAAGTTAAATTTTGACAAACGATAAAAATCCACTACATTTACACTCAAAAATTCTTAAAATTTTTAGTTTTAATCTTGAAAATTAGATAAAAGATTTTTCATATGATTTTTTTATAGTTACTGATATTATCCAAAAATTATATATAAGCGTTATAAAATTAAATCGGATATTTCAAAAAAATGTTTATTAAACGATATGAGATATTTAGTTAAAGACATTTCATAGTCTTAAATTATTTTAATGAAAATTTAACTGTTTATGGACACGTTAAATTTTTGATTTTTCCAAATTTTAGATACGTTTTTCCTTTTTTTGTTTTTGCGAAACCCTAAACATTAAAAGTTCAACCTACATCGCAGAGAAATTTGATTCCTCTACTATAATATTTAATGTTGGTTGATGTAACCATATCAGCCAACTTGAAAATGATAAGCTAACATCCGACTTCATCCGCTCAGATTCGTTCTTTCGAGAGCAACGACATACATTGGTTACGAGTTTATAAAAACACCAATAATATTATTCACTCGTCCTTGATCGATCCCTGATAGAAATTATTTTTTTTTAATAAAAGGTTAGTAGGTACGTATTGTTGTTATTATTGTTATACCCACAAAAACGTGAGATGCGTTCATCACGGCAAACGTGGTATTTTTCCTACGAAGGTTATGAAAACACGTCCAACACGTCGTTTACTTAATGTTTTTCCGTCTGTTAACCATCCGACCGTCGGATGAAGTGTTATCATTATAAATATAACGTATATCGTTTGTACACCGTTTTGTACTCCGCGCGTGTATTTCACAGTTTGTTTTTCTACCGTACGCACACAGGATCTGCGAGCATTCGTGGCGCAATAACAACACGCGCGTTGACGGTCCGAAGTAACGAAATCGCGGACGCGCACCGCTCAGCATCCTGTCCATGGTAGATTCCGCCCGAAAATATATGCAGGTACAAAAATTAATTTGTAAATCCCGCCCGGAAAAATGAATGTTTTTAAACTAAACGTTCCGTGACCTGTACGACGGGCGCATGTAAATTCCGTCCAAGATGAACTACAAGTAAAATAAGGTACTTGTAAATTCCGCCCGAAAAAATATTGATAACTATTACAACTTCTGAGTTTACTTTAGAAAATTTGAAATCGTCCAATACTAAAAGAATATTTTCACGATCCGATCCTATAAATTGAGCTATTGTAGCGTGGCGTGTTATAGTGTTTGGAAGTCACAAAATGCGAACAAACGAACACTGAACAATCGTATCTCATCATCACTTTATCTGTTAAGAACATACTTTTATTTGGGCTTATTTTCATCTTTATCTAGACAAAAAAGTATTCTTTTAGGCTCAACACTACGTCGATTCGCCGTCTCGCTGCACGCCCAAGTACCGAGCGGTCGGAAAAGTTGGGAATTTATCGCGCAGGACTACCGCGACGACGACGGCGAGGGCAACGGTCGCACGCGCGCGCGAAGAACGTAATCTCGCGTATACTGCTCACTCGGTTTTTTTTTCCTTTTACAACGCAGAAAAACAAATATTATTTCGCTCGATGTATACTCACCCCTCCTCCAATCCCCCTCGGCATGCACGTGGTATTTATCGCTGTTATTACGCATACTATCCGTGTGCAGCCGGGTCGCACGTAACCATCAACTCGTTGCACGCACGCCATTAAAATCGCTGTGCGTCCGTTACATTGTCCGCGCGCGGAAAGAAAAAAAAATCCTTCGCGCTGACGGCGAGAAAGCTTAGTCCGACGGGAAAACAATGCACAAACAACGTTCTACGAGGCGGCGGACGCGAGAGCTATGCACTTATGTCGTTTCCTTGTTTCCTGCGCGTTTTCATTGTTATCCTTTCGACCGCGTAGTGGCGACGACGACGCGAGCGCGGAAAAATGCGACCCGACGAACGGACGATCGTAAGACGCCGAACCGAGAAATATGTACCTCAGCGTTCGCAGAAAACTAAATTATAAAACAGTTTTGGGAAATTATAAAACCACGGTGTCATAACGCAACAAGCGTAGCGTACCGTAAAGTTGAGCACCATTTGCACATCTCGAGAAAGGTAAATAAAATACGATAAAACTAAAATTTAAAAGTAGTATTTTCTTAACATACATTTATAATACATACAAATAACTTAGGCAATGGGGGGGAATAGCCCCCATCGCTTCCCCCTCAAATACGCTACTGGCACCACGTTTATTAGCGAAGTACCCGAGCGGACGAAACGATCGAGGACAAAGACGTGCCACGTGTGGGTAATGAAAATCGAATGTAAACACTTTACGCGTTGTTCGGTACAACGATTTACGTACGCATAGGTACCGAACGCACATGTATATTCGTACGCTATAAAATATCGTATAATAATATTGTATCCGGTTCCGTAGCGATCGGATATTGCGCCCGGAACGAAGCTTCGAAAGGCACCTTTTCGTATTTTTAATTTAAAAACGTCATAAACATTAGACGTTAGTTTCGACGATCGCTTCGATTAAAGGACTTTGAAGTTTTTGTTAACAAAGCATACAACATCGACCGTGGATATATTGAACATAAAAACTTTTCGTTTCCGCGCCCTCTCAGGAATTACGCCCGGGGTGTATCGCACCTCTCTTGCTGATTATATCGTCCGCCATATGTGCGGTCAGGCACGTAGCTAAGAGAGGGCCAGGGTGTGCTTGGCCTACCCTAATGTGTGTCCTAATATGTTTATGTAAACTACCTTTTTATAATATAAAAAAATCGGAAAGGAGGGGGCCAACCTAACATTGACCGATCCAGTGAATGTTTTCTGACTACGTGTGCGGTGCACATATACATGGTCACAGGACGTATTTGCACCGCTTCACCTGATCACGGTCTTGTCCGGGCCCAAATTTCTTCGGTGGCATATGCACGTGCACACGAGCACTCCATGCGGTCGATTTCATTATTACCGGCGGCTCGTGTTCACACGTTATTAACTATGACCGCGGTTTCGTCGAGTAATAACTATAATTTGTTCGCCCACGTGTAAGTATGAAAACACACGGAAAAAACAGTCGGGGACCGGTTGTTTCGAAAACGTATTCGTCTCGGCGAACCTTTAACATTCTTATAGGACATCAAGCACCGCCTTGGGATTGGTAAAAAATCGGGAGCCCGCGCGCGCAATAACTGATTCGACGGGATTATTCGCGAACG
The DNA here is from genome assembly GCF_003268045.1 of Sipha flava. Taxonomy (NCBI): domain Eukaryota; kingdom Metazoa; phylum Arthropoda; class Insecta; order Hemiptera; family Aphididae; genus Sipha; species Sipha flava. The sequence continues at coordinate 133,299 of NW_020273017.1, forward strand.
CATCGCGTCTGTGCACTTGTTCGTATAACTAACCGTACGCCGTGGGCAGAACATACACTCGCGTGTGTTCAATTAAACGTTTACAGCGACGTTTCTATTTGCACGCGGCACGAAAACGATACGGAATCGCGCGCGCCCGTCAAGAAACCGATTTCTTACACGTGCTTGCGCGCCCACAAACGTATGTTACGTGTGAATGAGCGTTTTAATCGACGCGATGTCCGAAGCAGTTTTCGTCCGGCTGCACCAGACAAACGAACGCGTCCGTGTCCACTTCTGTAACCCGTCATCGGATCGCAAAGAAAAAAGATATTGGACCACTCGGGGTTTTTGTTTTCTCTCTCTCAAATTTCCATCTCGGTATTATAAAAAAAAAATAAAAAAAAAAAAAAAAATGCAATGTTCTGTAATCGGTCCGGAAATATCAGGCGATAAAATAGGTCTGTTGTAAAAGTGTGCCCGATATAATTATAGCCGGTAAAATACAATAAACGCGACAAAGTTTAACCCGAAACCGACGTGCAAGATCTCCGGGTCAAGATCATCCGGTATATTAAGAGGAATATGTGTAACGCTAGTTACACATAATTACACATTACGAATTGAAAAACAGCGGGCATTAGAAATTGTGCAAATAGTGACGAATAGAAAATCATATTTTTTGTTACGTCGTGATAAACATGAACAAATTATGATTTTAAGCTGAATCTAAAAACGATATGCACATCAGAACAGCGGGCGTATGTAAGGGGGGGGGGGGGGGCTGGGGGTTTACACCATGAAAAAACGTCAAATTTTAAACATATCAGTAATATAATAATTTTAGTTTGTTTATTCAATAAAGTATTAAAGTATAATGTAAAAATATATATAAAAAACATTAATGTCCGCTAATAATTAAATTGTAATCGGATAATAATAATAACAATCGACCGCACGACACTCACACACACGGTATATAAATAAGTGGGGAAATTATCGGTCGATAAAAATATCAATATCTTAGTCCGTGACTGTCACGTCTTGTCAGTTGTCAGTATGCACTATGCCCAACATAAAGTAGTATAAAAAACGATTAATGCGATCATAAAATTATTTCACAATTAGGCATGATACCCTCCCATCAAACCAAAAAAAAGTTTCCAAGTACGCCACTACATCAGAATATAATATATTTAAAATACCATTATATATCAATGATACGTTAACGGAAATTTCTCATACCGTATCAGGTATTTTAAACAGACTTTTACAACACATGCTCATATAAATGACCATTACGTACCGCTGGTTATTTGTTTATCACCCGCAAAAATTACAGATACATTTCATATCCGTGAAAAATACAGGGCTATTCAATGTGGTTTCAAATAGGCTTTAGGTATCTGCAATTTGGAAAAATCTATCCGATTTTACTGTATTCCGAATACTACTACTACTAATTAAATGTCAGCATGTCCCGACAGTGTTTTTTTTTCTCGAGCCGAGTTTACGCACCAATTATTTTTACCTGAAAAAAATCGGAGCCGAACTTACAATCGACCTTTTATAACCTTTTTCCCCTCGGTCCGGGGGTGCGCTCGTCCGTGGTTTATACCGCGGGTATAGTACGCATGTGTTATTGTAATACACATAATGTTGTACGTGCACGCGCGCGTCAAGACGTAAATCGATTGTTTGACATTTTCATCGACTCGTTTTTTTCTCCCTGCACGCGCGCATATTATTCGCACGACATCGTAACCGTGGTAGCTGTGGTACCACGCTTTCAAGTGTAATAGTAATAATAATAACAACAACAGTCGACGTGCTGACGTGCGTCTGTTAAAGTCTCTTTGTCCGGTTGAGGAAAAAAAAAATAAATACGTACAACGTACTTTTTACGTGAGATCGCGCAAGCAAGAGATTTTTTGTTTATGCCGTTGTAATAATAATTTATGCAAATGCGCACGTTGTATAATTTTTTACGTTATAATAAACATATACTTGTGTGCAGATGTGCGGAAAAGTGAAACAATCGAAAACGTTTCGTCGGTAATGCAGAACGTCGATGAAGTCTGGGCCGTGGGCGAGATTTTCGAATTCTCGATTTGTTCGAATCGTTCGGTGCAACAGTAGTGAACATAAAATTAAAAATAATCAATATCTAGTCGACACAAGTCAATGTATAGTACACATATTATTAAGTTTTATACAACCTTTTCCGATAGTTTTTACAATATTGAGCAGATTAACTTAAGTTTTGCCGTCCCTTCTATATAAATACTACATCAAATATATTTTTAATTTTTAAGCAATACTAAAACAGACTTAATTCTGAGTTCATTAAATTTATTTATGTATCAATACATTGGTGAACAAATAAACCATTACGAATTTAAATGAACCAAAAAAAATGTTTAGTCTTATTTTTTACTACACGTAATTTAATACGAGTGGGTACTAGGAATTGTAATATTTTTTTTATTTTTTTTTTAATTATCCGTGGTGTAAAAATGTTAAATACCGCCCTAGGCGTGAGCTTATGTCGCCTACCCTTTGAGCCGGACCTCGTTCTAACACTCTTAACACTATAACGTCGGTGCCGTACGTTCACGCGTTGAAATCCGAAGCTTTACCAGATTATTACATGTACGAACTCGTGATTTTATTTTTAGCTCACGTAATACGTTTGGAATGATAGACTTCCTGCTGCAAATCAAACGTGCAACGCAGTGGCATATTACGGACACGCGCGCACACTTGTGTATTTAAATATGTTTTTATATATGGAGCGTGCTGCCGGAAGAGATGGAAAGCGTGGTATGGTAATATACATCGTTGCGACCGCGAATAAAATTAGCGAAACGAAAAACAAAACAAGAAAAACTAAAAAATAGTATTGCGGCGACGTCATCACGACTTTAAAAACTCACGGTTAAAAACGTACGGCCCTTATAGGACACGGCACGCGGAAGTTTATTGTATAATAGTGTATTATCGCGTCTCGTGCACCGCATTGTGTACATGCGTAGCTTGTTGAACGCGCACACGATCTCCGGACAAATCGTCGTGAACACGTCCGATGAATGCGATTTGACCGCCGCGAGTAACTGTAAAACGATAGAAAATACAAACGGAAAAAAACAAAAAAAAAAAAAAACAGGCGAACGTAACGTACGGAAAGACCGGCCCCGACCGATGAACAATGCGCTCGCACCCCTAATCCTAGTGGCGAGGGCAAGTTAGCAGATGCTACGTTTTGGCACCGCTGACCACGAAATTCCTAAAAAAAGATTTGCGACCACGTCAACGCGCGAGATTCGCACGTGTTCGGTCCGGTGCGAATAGCGAAAACTCTCAAAAACACGATAAAGAGAATATTTTATCTTTATTTTGTTTCGGTTGGTCAAACATTATGACTAAAAATGTGCACGTTTTGTTACCGAACCGTTTATCATCTCTAGACAATTCCCTTTTAAGGAAAATTTCAAGCACGTCACTGCGGCGGTGGTACACATTTTGAAATCGGGATTAGAAATCTTGTCAATGGAAACATTCTTAGATATTTCAGATTTAGGAGTGGAAAATCGTAACGGTCGCAAATGCGTTTTCGGCATTAGACAATATTAATTTTCATCGGTACGTGCGCGGTGATCGTACACGAATCTCGATCGCCCACCGCGAGCGACTTAAACGCGACGTCGGCAAACCGCAACACGTGAAAGATTCGCGATCGCATTTACGTGGTACAATGTTCGCGTACTGTTACTACGATTAGACGTTTTCGCGGTTTTTATCGTTAAATATTTTTCCCGCCGTCCGAACACGCTTACGTAATACTTACGTAGTCACGTGCATTATATCACCCCGCATCATATTATACATCACACGCCTTCGGTCTCATTACAATATCGTTATGATGGATCGCGTGTTCGAAACACACACACACACACACACACAAAATGCGCGCACGAAGAGTTATCGCAAAAGGAAATCCGATCAGCGGACGACATCCCCCGGGACAGCGATGGACGTACACTTTGAATATGTTTTTTTTTTTTTCCGTTGAAAATTAAAATCCTACACGGTTCGGTGCCGCCGGTACTGACGTGCATACGTACCCTACGATCCGGATACCTTAATAATTTATGGGTACGAAGAAAAAAAAATTAATAATGATGGTCATAGCGAGACGCCACGGCGGATCGAACATCAAACGCGACCGTTGCGAACGCGGACGATATTGAGATATCAACAGTTTATTATTATGCATGGGCGCGTTTCGTACACGGAGAACTATCGCAGCGGCGTAACGGAGGGTGCGCAGGATATACAGCTGTATCGTTACGATGCGACAAGTGTGCACGTAACAAATTTATTACGTTTGGATCGAATGAAGATTAAAAAAAAAAAAACTCGCGTTCGTGGGCTACTTCAAAGTCGTACGTCTTACGCGACGGTGCACCTACACGTTACAATTAATGCAGTCGCGGGTTTAATAATGGTCTGCAGCAGTGATGCCCAACGTGTGATAGTAGTGGCACCGGGAGCGGATCCAGAGTCGGAGAACTGTGGGTCAAGCCATTTCAAGAGGCCATTTATTAGGGATGAAACTGAATTAGAAATGAATACCTTGTAAAAAAAAAAAAAAAAAAACACAATATGCTCATAAAAGTCTATAAGTATATTTATATTATATTTTAGAATTAGTGATACCACCGATAATGACATATTTACGATTAATAAATGTAATCTAATTTTATCAGCGCAACAAACGTACGGAATAAAATATGATTTACTTGACTTTCTACTAAAACTATATAATTTAAAATATAAATTATGAAAAGTTGAAAAGTTTTAAATTTTGAATGTACATGGCATTCATTTTTCAAGTAACTCTGATGGGCCAACTGTCCAAGGGTCCAAATCAAAGTCAAAAAGGAGAAAAAAAATTTCAAGAGACCAATTTTGTCAACAAATATCAACTGTGGGCTAGCTATCCCTCTGAACCCCCCCCCCCCCTAGATCCGCTCCTGAGTAACACCCTCGGAGCGTTTTATTCAAAGGAGACGATTCTTCTGCGGTTGAAATGTTTTAAACAAAAAAAAAAAAAAAAACCATATGTCTTTAACATTGGAAAGTAGTGCAATTATAATCACGGTCTTTCCGTTGAAGTACACGGTTCGAAAAAAAAAAACACAACAGTGAGTGATTTCTCAACATTTGAAAGGTACGTTAAGCAAAAAAAAAAAAAAGTTTGTGAGACACCGGTATGTACTGTACACCTAATACGAAAATTTATGATGATTCGGTGCGCCGACCGAATCCGAGTCCACGAATTTGAAAATTTTATTCTTCTTGAAACATTGAAAAATGATTTTTCTTCTTTTAAACGTGTTCGGTTGCAGATGAATAGAAATAATATATTGATTGTACACAGAAAAAATTTTCTGCGTTCATTTTCCACCATTTATTTCTTATGTGAACGGGCTATTACTTGTTTCTTGTCATGTTAAATTCTCCTGATGTACATTTAAAAATAGGTCTAAAAATAAATATCAAAAATCTAAAACCCAATAACAATATACGGTTATTTTCAATAATTTCAATGACTAGTTGTGGGCTCGTCGCACAGGAATTATCGGAAGTCCTCACCATGTGCCTGTTGCGAGTTTTATTGCGCATCGCGAACAAGGGATCACAATGTTATATTTCAACCTCTTGTACCGTGTACGGTTCGGTCACACGTTTTGGTACCACGTAACCCGGACGGATTAATTTTTTTTTATGATTTTCCGTCGTAAACTATGCAGGTCGAAAACATGCTCATTCCTTTTGATTCCCTTTTTATTCTCTTTTCATTCCCGATTGAGTCCCAAATGATAATTTTATATAAATTGTTATTTTTAGTAATTATTAAAAAATGTTTGTAGTTTTAATAAAATTTTAATTTTAGACCTATATGTAGATAATACGAAAATAAAACACATTCATATATATTGTAGTATAATTATTTTATTCGTATATTTTAATTAATTTCGGACTAAAATACACTTAAAAAGTTATTATAAATCAATATTAGGTAAAAATGTATAAAAACAAAAAAAAAAAACATAAAAACATGTACATTAGATATAAACAACAATCTATTAATTTATTTTTTGTTACATTTGGAAATCTGAGATTCAATAAATTTTATTTTATCTTTTTGGTTAAATAATTAATTTTTTGTTTAATCGAACTGTTCGTAAAAATATATATACTGGTTTGAAATTATTCGATTTTGAGCTGCGCGTTTGAGTTTCGTTTAAGTTTAATACGTAGGTCGTAGTCGATACCCACTGTAACATGTGTCTAGTGTTGACTGAAAATGAAACTACAAATTACAAATGAAAAATACGTATGCGTGTATATCACTCAAATATCACCCTCGCTACGGGATGTAATTTAAGATTTTTATCTTAATTAAGATGTCAAGTTATATCAATGAGAAACGGTGGTAGAAGTACGATTGGGAATGGCTATACCATCGATACATTTTTTTTTTTAATTCCAACATTCTCAATCATTGTTATCAAAATTATCGTTTGGGGCGCAAACAACCCGTCAATGAACTTGCGTCCGAGCATACAACCGCCGTAATATCGCAGATTCCCGCAAAAAATAGATATTTTAATATTACGTGACGCCCGTAACACGTAGCCACGTGTTCTACGTACGACCGCGTTAAAAATGTCACGACCGATTTATCAGAACCGTTGCCGCGGTCTAATGTTTGTAACCGTAGTATCAAAGTTGTGGGGAGAAGGCGCAATCATAGCACGCATCCTGTGGTCGACACTGGATCGTCGTGCACAATGCAATAAAGGTTCGTGTCTCGCGGTAGGAGTTTGCGTACGTACATAAAGGTCGCGCGCGCGTGAAAACCAAAACCGTGACCGTCCGTCGCCATCAACACGGAGATTTGAATGTTTAAAGAAAAAATAAAAATAAAACAGGGATATAGCATTTATACGCGTACGGGTCCGCGGGTTTCGGACGATCTTTGCGCCGAGTTCTTTACGACCGTAAACACCGCCCGTTTTATTATTAAACATGACGCGTGTGCGCTAGTACATAGCACTAATAACAATAATAATAAACAAACCCGGCGGAGAGGTAAATGGAAAACGAGCGTACGGCAACGTACTACTGGGGCTGTTGCGCGCGGAGCAATAAACTTACGGCGGTCGTAAAAACAAAAAAATCATCAAGCCGCTTTCCCGTTGATCCATAAAATATAATGCGTACGAGCAAGCGGACTGGGTTTGTTTCGGACCGTTTCTCCGGGCGTCACGCGGAACACGTAGTGATCCGCCTACCGATCGCCCGACGTCCGGCGGCAAGACGACCCTGTTGTACAAACGACGCCGGTCTCGTCACGGGGTAGGGGGTGGGAAATTAATTTTTTGAAAAACATTCCGTGACCGGCGATAAACTGAGAACGAAGCGATTCTCAAACGGGACGCCTCGGCACGTACCGAACCCGTAGAATAGACGACGAATTCGCCCGACGACGTTCACCGTCCGCTGTCAGGTCGCCGCGGTGCGCTCCGATCTTTGGAACAAATATAAAAAAAAATTGAAATAAAAACCGAATGTAAGACGCGGCACGCGCGAGTCGAACGCTCCGGGTTGGTTACCAACGTTGTTCGTGTTCGTGCACCGGTTACGGTCGAGGAACGCACGTGTAGGCGGTCACCGTTGGTCCACGGGACACGCGTTCAATTTGTCCCGGATAAGTTTCACGAACGCGTAAGCAAGCCCCGAAGAAGGTCGACCGGTTGTCGAGATCGAAAAACAACGCACGGCGGTAAGTACGCGGACTTGCACCGCGGGCGGTTGTCGATACGGTTTCCGACGGTTTTGCGACGCGCGTCGTGTATTGATCGAGACGTGATTGACGTTTTAAAGTTCTCGGACACGCGCGCGCGTTCCGATCCACTGTTACCGGGCGGCGACGTAATCGTTTTCCAAACCGGTCGGGTGGCGTACCAGTGAAACATTTTTTTGGGGAGGGGGCGTATATTAATCGCACAATTTTTTTATGTTTATAATATAATCTGAAACTTTATTATAAATTATTGCTAAACACTTAGAACTCATGTTGATCACTTGATATCAACGATAACCACATTATAAAATAGTTACTATATGTGACCATCACTCCTAATCGCGATTCGGTCGAATATCGATATTTTATATTACATTTGTAAGCGATATCAAAAACTCTTGATGTCAAACACGATTATAATTGGTGAAAATTAAAAGTATTTATAATTTACGTTATTTAAGCTGAACAATTAGTTTGCATCATGTCATCAAAAAACTTCTCGGAGGGACAAATGTCCCTCCCCCCCCAAAGGTACGGCGCTATCGGGCAAACCGTCGTGGACGACAACGCGTGTGCAACGACGATGTGCATTGTTCGTACGCGCCTGCCGGACATCGTTGCCGCAAGAATAACAAACACCGCCGGGGAAAGAGGAAAGTTTCTCCTCCGGTACGGACAACGTTTGACATCTTCACACCGTTTTTAGAACGGGTAAAACGTCCGGATATTACGATTTGAATTTAGTACCGCGCTGCAGCGATAGCGCACGAGCACTCAACGGAGCAGACCGCACAAACTAAACGTTCGGTCATATCACTTCATTGCTGCGGAGTTCGCCCTGGACGAAAACCCGCGTGGACGGACGATCGATTCGAAACAACGTTTTTAAAAATAACTTCACGCGCGGCAGGCGGTTTCGGACGAACTTTACGAGTTCACCGCACGTGCAGCTCGGTCGAAATAATAACACGTGCACGCGCCATCCTTCTCCTACTGCCTCGTAGAAATATGCACTTGTTTTATGGCCGTTCGCTTGCACTCAAGTCCGTACCCACGGACACACGCACACACACGGACGTACGCGTATGTATAAATACATATATAAGTGTGCGCGTGTGCGTGTAAATAAGGAGGAACCCACGAAGCGTCGTATACGGACCGTCTACGTACGTTGCAGGATAACAAACCGAGCGGTGCGATGTGCGATCGCGCGGCCCGGTAGCCGGCAGCTCGCGACCCGATTAGGTACAACCCGGTATAATAAATTACCGTACCGGAGGGGGTCCCCCAGGGGTCTGGGACTATAAATCAGATCACGCGCGTGCGCGCGCAGGGCGAACGGAGCGTAAAAAGAACGAAGAAAAAAAAAAAAAGTAAAAATAATTATCGAACCTTAAGATAAAAACCGTACGCACACGCGTGCACGGCAGCAGCGTACACGTGCATAAATATGGAACGTTAAGGACACGGCGCTTTCTCTTGCGGCGCGCACGTAAAGTGTAGGTGCCCAGCAGTACCCGACCTAACCTCGTCATCGTAACAATATCAGGACAATGTTTGTGCGCATTTCGGAGATAAGCTCTGCGCGTCGTACACGCGCGTTTAACAAACATTTATATATATATATATACACGCGGACGCATTGTATCGTGTCAATCGCATATATTATAATATGATATCCGTGTACAGTCGTTGGCTCCGCGCTCGCACCTGACGCACGTCACGCGTTTTTCGTCGTGCACATTTTCCGCTCGACGGTATAGTTATTATTGTTTTTATCATCATCATCATCGTTCCAGCTGAGGCTTTTCGCGGGACGCGCGTGTGGACGAGAGGATTACGTAAAACAACGACCGCGATATACGTCCAGGAAATCGTTTCTGTAACGCAGGCACCGGCGTTCCTCTTTCTCGAAACCACCGTCCGAAGTCGATAAATCATTTCGGAGATCGTGCACGGACGGCCGCCTTAAATCGTTTTCCGCGCCGCGTGAAATTTATAGTATCCACGGGCATGGATTTGCATAACATTAAGCGCTATACCTTCGCGGGGTCGTTACCTATAGTATACGTGTTGGAAAATCGCGTCGTCCCGCTGCGGGAGAACGTCGCCGTATAAAACGTTGTACATCCGTGCAACGTAACAACGCGTAACGGTCGCTTTGTGGCACGCCGCGGTAACCGGGTTTCGGGTAACAGTGTTCGGGCACACGATAATATTATATTTACCGCCTTCGCGTTTAACAAACAAATCGTAATGTGTAATGCGAGCGCAAACGTTAATTCTGATGCAGAACTGAAGCAATGCGCCCTCCTAGGTTGTAGGGTTGTCACACTCACAGCTTTTAATATGCATAATACGATTCGAAAAAATCTGAAAAATTGTAATTAGGTTTCTAGCGAAACAAGAAATAACATTTCTAAAAATAAGTTAATTATTTAATACTTTTGCGCTTCCCCCAGGTTGAAGCGCCCTAGGCAAGTGCCTCGCTCGCCTCACCCTAGTTACGGCTCCGAATGTTTCCACCAATTCAGCAGCATCCGTATCGTTTACGCGTTTCACGTGCACTTGCCACCGGCGCAGTGGTTGGACTTACGGTTCGATTGACGGACAACTCGCGAACGTATTGACGCGCACGTCGCGCATTCGAACTTCCGTACCGTTGAAGGTGTCCCGAAAAACTTTCCTGCCGGCACACAACCGGGTCCGGCGCGTTATGACGCACTGATGTTGATTGCGAAATGATCGCATTAAACGTACATTTTACGGTATCCACCGGTCCCGGAACACTTCGGTCGTAGTTCGTTAGAACGACGACACGTGATATATTTTCAGATCCGATTGAAAGGTCCCGCACGCTTTGAACTCGTCGCACGGAGTAGGGATTACGCGCGTTCGTAAACTAAGAGATTAGACGAACACCCATTTTAAATCGTTGCACTCCGACGTTTACTACTGCGTAACGGTAAATCTCGCGCGCACATCGTCTTGATACGACGTGCGTACGATCGCGATAAACAAAGATTTTCGTTTTCAGCCCGGAGACTTAGACGACCGGCAGCGGTAGCGCTGTGCAGGTATAATGCCACCGAACGCGGTGACTGGAGCGCGACGATCGATAAACCTCACGGTTCACATTTTCGAATCGTATAAATTACGGGCTCGCTTAAGCTTTTCCGTTTACTTATCCGTTTCCCTCCGCGGGTTGTAAGCGCTATAACTGTTCACGTGCATTTACGCGCACACGGATTAAAACGTTTTTATACCACGCGTGCGCCGAGTACGTTACTAAGTAATGTACTTGTACAAAATATGCTTTTGTCGTGTCATTGTTCATTAAAGACGCGTCAAAGCCGCCGTGTGCGTGCGTAGATACCGCAGGGGCAACAGAGGCAGTTGCTTCGGGGCGCAACATTTTTTTGAGGGCGCACACGATGTATGATAAATTTTATTTTTCTATTTAATTTCATTTTAATAATATTATGAACTGTACATTAACTGTGAATTTTGTATACGAAAAAAAAAAAAAACAATTTATATTAGGTGGGTGGAAAAATATATTTTGTCTCGGGGCGCTGATGGGGATAGTTACGCCACTGGTGTGCGCAAGTTTGCACACGAGTACACTTGCAATTATGTGTACACGGACGGCGTCGACAACGAAATATTGGAATTTATTCCCGCGAATTTACCGCAGCGACCACTGCGAGTGGCTGACACTTATGCGTGAAGTAATATATGCGCGTACATTGTTCACTTGTACGTAAAACGTAAACCGTGATTTCAGCAGCAGTCGTTCCATACATTTAGACGCGGCCCATGCAGCGTATACTGTTCACGCACTCGTATATGTATATTTATGGTATAAATGTTTTATGCATATACAGGCAAACGACGTATAACCATTAACGTTTCCATTAGCGTGAGAACGATATTTAAATGTTATTAAAATGTACATCGATTTCGATTTAAGCATGCTCGTATAGTATATATATATATATATCTTTATTATGTAACGAGTAAGTATTTAACATTAAATAAAATTCAAATACGCACATGTCTACAAACCTATTTTACAATAACGTGCGGTCGTCTGTCATGACAAGAAATGAGACGACATAAATGTAGAAAAGCGCAAGGTTTTTTAGTTAAATGATCAATCCTTATTTTGTATTAATACTCTCGACTGTAGTCTTTCAGGGAAATCGTTGTATTTTTGTTTTTAAATATTCCTGACAATTGTTATTGATCCAAAGCACCACGTACGCAAATCTGATATAAATGATAAACGAACTAGAGAAAAGTATTCGGAGCCAAAAGAAGTATTAATCGGTGACATGTTCTAAACGAAACTATAAAAAAAAAAATATATTAATAATAATGATAATCAATATTCTATAAGAAATATATACTGCTTTTTGGATAAGTTTTACTTTAGAGTTTCAAATTGTCATTTATTTAGAGTGTAAATATTACAAAATAAAACAAAAATGTTGTCAGATTTGTTTTAACAATAAAAGAAAAACCACTTTTTTTGTAAATCATGTCTCTCGATGATAATTTTATTTTTTTTTTACTATTATCTGGACGACAAGGAAAAACATAAGTTGTTAATTATTAATTTAACAATTAATAATAATTTCTTGTCAAACCTCACTGAAGTGCCCTGGAGCAAGTGCCCCTAATGGTATAATAATATCGACAGTAAAAAAACATTTGCCAACAAACAATAAATTATAATCACGGCTTAAATGGTGGGCGCGTGACGCGGTCGCCGCATCGGAAACATCACGTTCATCGATCACCATCGATCACCTATCGATCACTACACGTGGACATTTGTTATTACGTATTGTTACGTTGAAAATCGTCGCGCGGCACGAATATGGTAGGCCGGATCTTTTCCTCCTTAAACGTGTTTCCTTCACCCCCTCCCCCGGTGAACGGCAGACGGAACGAAATCAGTACGCGACCAACGTTTCATATTACACAACATGCGAGTCGACTGTATAGCTGTCGGCCGGTGTACCGTCTTTGTGCACACACTAACATGTACATGATTAATGGTCGAATCCGAATGCAGGCCAAACGGACGATGAAGTTGTGTCAACGAGGCGAAACTGCCGTACGCTATAAACCCTATGATCTCATTAGGAAAATGTGTCTCAAAATCGTTTTTATAGATGAAAAAATAAATAAAAATGAAAATCCATCCGGTGACATTTTTTTATCCGTTTATTTATTCACCGATTCGTATGTAGCGTTCCGTGCGTTTTGAAATTCGTTACAATGGTTATACGAACCGTATAACCTTTGGGTTCAGAATTTTTTTTTAAACACCACGTACAAAACGTGTACACGTTACGTGCGATACGGTTTGCGTCCGCCGTTTGTCGCGACCCTTAGCATTTGTACAACAATGGTCAAGACGTGCTGAAATAACGTTGTAGGCATAAAAATCGTGTTACCTACAAATCGCCCTCTGACCTATGGCAGTTTGCAAGACCGATTGGTTTTATAACGAACGCGTGGGGGGATTTTTATTCCCCTTGGATCTTAAACATATAACTGTTGTCGCAACGCAATACCGACGTGGGATCTTTACGCGAGCAGATCGGAGGAATCGACGTCTTACCGCGTCCACCGATCACTTCCCCCGCACCGAACGGCGAAAAGGGGTAAAACCGATTGCACGCCAGATCTCGACTAAATCTGGCAGTACGTTTTGTTCACGGGATTCATTCGCGTACGAAACAATGAAAAACTACTATTCCGCGCGCATATGGGATGTGATCGAAGCGAGAGTGCTCGACAACGAGCTGATCGGACAACTGCATGTTTACCGATGCACATAAATGCGCGTCCGAAAAAGAAAAAACATAACCTCGAATTTGATCGTCGGTCGACAGGTTATCTGAACGGAACGCGGCATCATAAATCCAACGCCTAGTCTGATTAAACATGTGATTTAAGATAATAATGAATCACGTTGTTGTAATACGCATATATACATACGTATATGGTTTTGTGGCAGTGACCCAAACCGTTTATGACATATGATTCATCCGCGTGTGCGTGTGTTCCTATTAAAAGAAGGTCGTCGAATCGAACGATTTGTCGCCGGGAATATCGAACGAGAAAGCCACGTTATGACGTAGGCGTACGGGGAATAATACGTTTCTAATCGGTCGTAGAAATGTTTCGAGTCGTAATCACCGGAGAATTTCGACGGACGTACGTTTCGCGCGGAGTTACCCAATCGGGTATGTGTCTGTTCCGCCGGAACAAAAAGACGCGCACTTACGTTTTCAACGAACCAATGCAATACGGACGACGGTGATTTCGACTAGAGAACGATTTTCTAATTCTCGTAGACAAACAGAACGTGAAAATATATAAAAGTCCAGTGCAAGTATAGACATTATTCCGCGCTACTAATAAAAATTATTGAATAACAATTCTTATTATATTATTATTTTTTTTGTTTTCTTCTTTTTTTGCGTTGCCGCATTGCTTCATTCGGCCGTCGCTTGACTGTTTACCGCCGTAGAATTAAAATGCAGTCAACGAGAACACAATAGTGCACTTGAATTTAATTGAAACACTGTGGGGACTTACGAGAGCGCGTGTGATCGCCACAAACAATCAACGGTCACCATTATATAACGGGGTAATACTCATAAGGTTTGTGATTGCACATACCAAAATGAGTTAAAATCCCAGTAGAAATGAATTCGATCGCGTTTCAGCCATATTTTTGTTGACGCGTGAGAATCAATACCCGACTGTTGCGGGGAAATCGAAATCGAACATAAAAAAAAAAAAAAAAACTGTTTTACCACGGTACGGTTGGTCAAGTTTTCGAGACACATCTTTAACCACCGGTAAAATTAAACTGTAAAAATTGCAGTACTGTAAGCTTCAACGTGAGATATGTGTACGACATAAGTGTGCGTTGAGTTGCTACGCACAAAATCATCACGAATTTACGTGATTTTTCACAACGAGATATACCGTTGTTGCGAGTGAATAACAATTGACACGTGCGCTTAGGACTGTTACAAAAATGTACGGAGTGCACTCGTAAAGCAGTGTTGTATGGTACAAATACAAATGGTGATTGAAGTTGAGAACACGTCTAACTCTTGAACATCACAAAATACGTGTGTAGATGCACTTGAAAAATATACGTGTATGCACGAGCAGGGCCGGTTTTAAGTTTTTCGCCGCCCCAGGCAAATCTAATTTATGCTGCTCCCATTTCAATAGTTGATTTTTGGGGATCAAGGGAGTTTATATAATAAAGACGTTCGGTCTTTAACAATAACCACTTCTTATTATTTATAAATAAAAAATAAAAAAATGGTTTAGATTTTTATTACGAAACACAAAAATAAATGAAAATAGTTTAATGGTTTTTAAAATAGAAAAAAGCATTGCATAGAAACTGATATTATACAGTTCTTATACAGTATCAAACAATAACAATAAGTATTAAAATGTCGATTGAAAAAATATAAACACAAAGTTAAAAATGTATCAAATAATATTTATTTTGCGAGTATTTTCGTGTACAAAATCAATTTATACATTTTTTTAACTCAGGATTTCTTGCCACTTTTTTTTAACTGAAATTGTAGTAAGATATAATATATATCTATATATATATATACCTTTATTAATTTATAGAAGACCTCGTAGTTCTTAATAGTTTTTAACATGGAAAAACTCAGTTCAACTAATGCGCAACCGATACAGGCGTTGTTAAAATAATACGAACAGCTGTTGGATACAAAATCATCATTATTTATAATAAAAATTCAATGCAGTATTATTAAGTTTTAATAACAATTGAAGATCTATACAATTTTTTATAATATTATTTTTTATTATATTTTTTTTATTTTACTTATGTCATACAATAACAACTTACAATTATCGCAGTGGTTATCCGTTTGTTAAAATCTTTCTTTAATATAATTGATTGCCATGTCCAATGTATAAAAGTATAACTCGACTTCAAATTTTGTTTTTTAAATAAATTATTGGCTCTTCATAATGTTCGTAAAAAAACAGACCACAGTCTTATTTTTTATGGGCCAATGAAAGCTTGTTGCTCGAAAGAAGTCTCAATCGCGTCCTCGGATTGAGATGGTATTATTATAATACGTTTTTTCGTATTTCATGTTCAATGATTTTCATTCGACATTTATCGCGTCTAAAGTAGTGCCACAAAAAAGGCTGCGTATTTTTCTACCGCGTTGGATCGGCCCTGTACAGTACACAAGCGATAAAAATGTTTCAAGATTGAACGAAGATAGATGTAAACAATTTTAGTTATTTTTAGAAATTTTAGAATTTATGCAGTTGCATAATGTAGCCGTACCCATAGGCGTCACTAAGGGGTATCGAGGGATATTTTTTCGCTACCCCAAAAAAAGTTATAGATTTTAAAAACATATTCGAAGTTTATTATTCAAGTGTGTACGAACATGGACCATCTATTATTGTGATTGTATCCAAAATAATTCTATTTTGTGATATACAAGTTCAATACAGACAATAAGGCAGTGTATACACTATAGGTCATACCAAGATTTAGGAACAAGAGTTAGCCAGTTATCATGTTAAATCTTTAAAAATGTATTTTTTAACTTTCTAAAAATAAACTTTGCTACCCCAAAATTTGGATTTTAGTGACGCCCATGCCCGTACCGATATTCTTGCATATTATTAAAATTATAGTAGTGTAAAACTATTTTAAAATATTTATGGGCATATTTATCGTGTTCGACTACACGAGTTTGTGTGTTTCCAAATACACGAACAAAATTTACAAAATGTATGACGATTGAAATATTGAACGCGATTTATATCGAAAAACTGAGT
Source organism: Sipha flava (assembly GCF_003268045.1). Taxonomy (NCBI): domain Eukaryota; kingdom Metazoa; phylum Arthropoda; class Insecta; order Hemiptera; family Aphididae; genus Sipha; species Sipha flava. The sequence goes on from NW_020273017.1 coordinate 150,043, forward strand.
CTACATCGAACGTAAATATTTTACACGTGACACGCTTATACGTAAGATAATTCTGGGACCGAATACACGTAGTAATACGTAAAACATTTTTTTTTTAATCTATCTTCATCACACCTCAAAACACGTTTGTGTACACCCACTAGTGGAGTTTTGAACCGGTGTAGTTCTCAGCGCCCAATAAAAATATGCTACACGTAGTTATAGTATGGTTTACACAACAAAAATACTATGTGGTGCAATGTTTAAATCAATTAACGTGATGAGACTTTCTCTCTCTCTCTCTCTCACTCTTTTCTTCGTTTCTCGACGACAATGACGCGTTCGGTGCCTGGTTTTTACCGTGCGCCGAATATTGCTGCGATGTATAATCGATCCGGACAAATCGTAGTTCAACGTCTACTGTACACATTTACAGCATTAGGTGTACGGATGGTATTACTATTTTTTTCTTAGACCACCACTTTGGGTTCCTGGGACTGCGATACACATTATTGGTGGAAACACGTAACCGCGCAGCAGTGCACCGGAAAGAGTTGGATAACACATGTCACGCGCGATACACGTTTTGATTATAATGCGTAATGCACGGCAGTGGCCGATGACGAACAGCGAATCAACATTGTTATTTTCTTGCCCCAATTTCGACGATGAGGTCATTAAAAAAATAAAATAATGAAAATCGCTCGTGTTGTTGTTTAGTTTACACACTCGCTTACACGTCGGCAGACCTCGGTGTTTCGTAATAATCGTATTATGTGATACCATCGGAAACAATGTTTTTAGTAAAAGGTCATTTCGTTATTTATTTATTTTTGTGGGTTGCGGTGTGTGTGTGTGTGTGTGTGTGTGTGTGCGCGCGTAATGCGATTAAATTTAATTATGAAATCGTATCAGATAATCGTTAGTAAAAAAATATCCTCAAGAATCAAGGTAAAACCGAGCGATCTTGAATTATATATTGTACCGAAATATTCATAAAAAATAAAAAAAACAATTAAAATATACAAATATGATATACAGTTCTGTTTTAATAAGTAGTAACTTTTCGTGCCTGTATAATATTATGGAGTAGAATAATTTGCAAACATCTCTATTTTAAACGAAAACTAAATTATGTAATTAAAGCAAACTCGGAGTAGATAATGTATTAGACATACGTAAACAGACATATTAATAAAACCCACACTAAAAGATGCTATAATACCGCAAGATTCTAATGAACCTTATTCCCAATATTCTATAGATTTGAACATATTTCATTAACTAAACGTAATTATCGATACGAACTCAATATCATCTATAATATACCTCATAAAAATAATTTAAATTTAAATATTATTAAAATAATCCATAAACGTATGGGAGAAAAAATAAAACATCTCACGAAATGAAGGGTGGGCATGAAATCCGAAAATTTGAAGTATCCGGAATATCCAGATTAATAAATTCGCTTTTTATATAACTTATAATTATCTTTAATTTCTAGTAAAATAAACTATTGATTTTATCGTAACAATTAATTATTATTGTATTATATGGTTTTCAGAGTACTTATCATGACTTTAACAATTTTTATAATTTGTTAATAGTTACCAAAATAATAATTTATTAAATTGTTGAATTTATTTTATACCTCTATGACTTACAGTGATAGCATGACTGAATACCCAATTAACTTATTTTAACTGCATAATTTTTGAATGGTTATTGAATAAGCTTTTCTGAAGATGAGTTAAATGTATATTACAATACAATAATAGAATGATGGAATAATAATTGTTATCGATTTATTTACATGGAAAAGCTTTCTAACAATTATTATATAAAAATTTCAGACATGGAACAGCAAAATTGAATTGAATAATTTGGATAATCCGGATATGCTCATCACTACTTGAAATACTGTTGATAACTATTATAATATGAAATATCAAAATAATATTTCTAACAAATTTGCTTAAATTCTAAACAATACTAATCGCTTTTATAACTAATCATCATTCGATCAAACATATAAATAATAGAACTAAAAACCTCATAAAAATCTCCCTTCTTTTGAAAATGGTAGTATATACAATGTATATGTATATTATACATAGCAAATATAAAACTAAATGTTATTGTAATAAATTGTATACAAGTAGGACAAATAGAAATTTTAAAATAAGATATAAAGGAAACATAAAAAAAAAAACTGCCCCTAAAATGTTATTTTATATATTTTGATATCAATACAGACTCAGAAATATTGAGTACCCAAAATAATATTTAAATTAATTTATTCTTAGAAGATTTACACGTACACAATGAAATAATAAAAAAAAGTTTTATAATACTAGAATTTTGAATACACAAACAAATTTAAAAAATATATATCTCATATCAATACATTTTATATAATTATAAACAAAATACTCCAAGTATTTATGTCCAATTACAATTTCTTTTAAATAATCTCTCCTATTAAAATAATTTATCTCTATGTAATGTGAACCCTACACGATCAACAATACTGAAATAATTAAATTGTGTCAATATTTTGTTCAATATTAATTTCTTCCAAACTTCTTAAATACTATTGCACAATATAAAGTATTCGGATATTAGTTATGTCGTTTAATTTATGATTTATGGGTGTTTAATGGCGTAATGACGCCTCAGTATTATGGCATTAACCATCAGTTATAAATTATCATTGTTTTAAAAATGTATGTTAATGATACTAAATTTATTTGCACCGCGGTTACATTTGAACTCAACTAAAACGAGCGAAAAAGAAAAAAAAAAGAAAGCGTTGAATGAAAAAGTGATTGAGCCAGATGACTATAGGATTTTTTACGAATTATTTTGAGAATTTATCGAAAGTTTGTGAATATAAAATTATTGTTCTTCACAATATCATATCCAAACATACAATGATATTGTGTATTATGCAATTTATTTCCAACCCTATTTGATTTATTTAATATCTTGTAAAATATTTCAATATATTTTCTACACTATCAATAATATTGCGCAATATTATTGATCGTGTAGGGTCTGATTAAAACGATCAATTTTTCTCAACGCATTCCTTCCTTTATTTTTTTCAGACTCGGTCGCGATTTCATTGACTTTACATGTACCAGATGATCGAAACCGTTCACAAGTATAAAGGTACTCCAGACTGAGTATTTCTTTGTTTATTTTTTCTTAGTTTGATACAGGTTGATACACCGTCGACGGTATCTGACCCGCGCTTAGGGTCGGGCTGACCTATCTGACCAGATCGGGTCTGCAGGTGATAGATAACGGTAATTAAACACTCCGTTGTGACGGTGGCGGACAGAGAGACGAAATATGGCGAATACGTCCACCCGAACAGAGACCATGCACGGGTCAGCGGCTTCTGTGCAATCCACGTAAAATGCCGACCGTGCCCGAGCCGCGGGGCGCCCTTTGCCGATCGAAATTTACTCTCGAACCGTCAACGAAGGCGGTGGCTGGTGGGCTTGTGGTATGACCATCGGGCAACATTACGATTCGAGTGTGTTCCCATTCCAACGATCGCGCGTAATCCCTGCGAGACCGTACGATCACGCCATAAGCTTTAAGGTTTCAACGAATCGTCCGCACGGTTCTTGCGCAAAAGTCATCGCGACCAAGGAACGTGTTGGTTCGTAACGAACACTCTTTGATCGCATACGTCATTCCAGTACACGGAGATCAACCGTAGGCGGAAAAATTGATCGTTGACGATTGCCATCATTCGATTCGATCATGTATTTCCGTCCAATTGACAAACCAATGCGGTTTCAATATTTTAATACGAATGCGAATTAATCTTATAAGTTTTTTTTTTCCCCGGTCGTCACTGAACTGTGAACAGTAAAAACATTACATAAAACGTCCTTTGCGCGGGTTGTAGATCACCAGGAAGAGTCAAGAAACAACGACTCAAATGCGGATATTTTCGAATAATTGTATGATTATATATGTGTATTTATATAATCCATAGATCCCTCGAAAGATTAATTAATAAAAATTATAATATGACCTTTGCGTGTTTGCATATCAATAATATAATAAATGCAAATATTTAATTAGAATAATTGCGAGTTATGCGAGCTGGTACACAATAATATTTTTGTACGACTAAAAGTATTTAACCTTAGTCAGAACGCAAACAATGAATTATTCGCAATTAAATTACAGTGAATACTATGTAATTGTTGTTGCTTGAAGAACGAAAAAAATTCTTTTTTAATTAATATTTCAAACCACTTGCTTTACAGACCATTTTACCAAGACGATTACGCAATACTTAATTATACGCGTTAATTTATTTAAAATGTACCTATGTATTTCCGTTTTTCGTATGATTTTTCTGTTATAGTTCTGTATCTACCTTGGATGTCGATGTAACAGTGGTATGTATGTTGATTATTTTGAACCTTTATCGATTGTACTGATATTTTCATTTTGAAAATGAGGTGGCTCTGTGTTTGATACGTGTGCAACGAATTAAGGTATTCATTAATATTACCATGAAATCAAACTGCAGTTTCAGACACGTTACCGATGTATTTCGTTCGTTGAATGGATCATTATTACCGCGTGGACTTTGCAGAACCAAAGTGAGTACTACTCACTTCCTTCTCTAGCATACCAATATTGAAAATACGTAATTGTATAACATCAATGAAATGGTGTAACTGAAATCGAGAACGAAACTAAGAAAAAATTCTTAATATTTTGCGCGTTGGATACGGTGTTATTGCAATTCGACAGTGTCTGGTATTATTATTTATTTTGATGATATTATATGAGCTATGAAGTACTTGCAAACTTGAAATTAAAAGATTAATGGCCATTCCCCCCTCTCTACCATGAACGTCGCTTGTCAAAAATAATTGGTCATAACGTAGTAGGATTTTATATATTTTGAAAAAAGTCCTGTATTCTACTAAGATGTCGTCGTGGTTATCCACGTACACTTACCTATATTTGCTGGTGGACCGAACGCCGTATGTTATATACAATGGTAGTAGTACGATCATGAACGAAAAAAAGGTAAATGGAAGACGAGACTTTCCAGTCCTTTTGTTTTTTAAAACCTTTTGAACTATTATCGACGTACGTGGCTACGACGCAACGAACAAATACACGCTTAATAATAAAAAAATGAACATCTACGGTTATATTATAACGGGTGTTATATAAAACAGTAAAAAGGCATCGAATTCATCATTTTGTTCGGCTTTTTTCCCAGACTAATGGTACGAATACTTCGTACATGATGTTTAAAAAAAAAAATTATTATTTTACCCCATCGAATAACATACGAATGGTTATAATAGCATTTTATTGAATTGTATCAACTACTTTTTTATTGTACACTACTTAATTAAAACACAGTAACCGAATAATATTATTTAGGAGTTAATTGTCCATGAATTTAAAATTTATTATTCTTCATATACTGTAAAATATTTAAACTTGTTGAATTTTCTCCGGTATCGGCGCTTATAATTTGGGGGTTTGTGGTATCGGACAATTCTTCATTCATTTCAGAAATAAACTTTTGTAATAGATCCCAGGTGGACACAATCCTCATGACATCGACTAGTCTAAATACACCGAAAAGGTCAATTAATGTAATATATTTAAAACTAAATCAAAGATCTCTCACAGCAGTAGAAATTGCAACGAAAACATGTGCACGGATTTATATGTGACTGCGTGAATTGTGCATTTGAAGAACCGACTTCAAGGCAAACTCCGCGTTGTTCTTACAATAATCAAATATCGTTATTATTAATATTATATTTACCAGACGTTGCTTTCAATATCGTTTTCGCAAGATCCACGGTCAAAGATGCAATTTCTACTCCCAATCCAATTGGTCCCATTGCAAAGAAGGATCTTGGCACCATTTTGTACGACGTGTTCGTTTCAGCTGTAGATAAATTCTGACTGGAAATCGAGTCGAGTTGTGTAGTATTAATTGGAGGAGTGATGGTTGTAATTTGTGTGGTACCCGCCAGAATTGAGACGATCAACAGATTCACAAGAATGCAAATAAATATTACTTTTGACATTTTGTGTTTTCTCTGAAAAATATAAACATAATATTTAAACACAAAAATCTATTTTAGATGCAAAGAAATCGCACTGTTATACATTTTTAGAGCATAATAATTATTAACTAACTAAAACGCGTGCCATAATCTCGCATATACTTGGTTAATATTATGTCTTACCTAATTCAGACGATGAATAATGAAGCGTATTCCACTTGGTGTCAACGGGTCTGATGTAAAAGCTCTCAGTGACTGATCTTATATACGTGTAATCTGAGATAATTTTATCTGGTATGAGACGTAAATAGGTAATAAAAATAAAAAATTGATACATTTCCAATTATTTTTCGGATATTTAAATGCAAGTTAAATGAAAATTACTATACATTATCGTATTATACTCATTATTATGGCATCTGGCACCATAAAATATCATTGGAATTATGTTTTTTATTGATATATTTTTATATCTTCTCTTTTTCCGTCATTCTATAAAGTTAATCTCACGTCCTTGGATTGTTTGTAATGGTATAGTTTTTTTTATTTATTTTTTATTACATTTAATTACTGTGAACGCAATATTGTAACAATATGCGATGTCTCATAATGAAATTGCGTGTGCTTATATGTCAACCGGAGGTCTTAATCACTTCGAATCGACTCTATGCTGGTACACATACATTTTTCATCCACAGAATGTTTATATCGTCGGTTAAAAAGCTATTTGCTGTAAGCGACACTTTTGATGTGAGCGAAACTTGTCATCTAGTGTTGTAGACCAGTAGCTTTCAACCTGGGAGTCGCGACCCACAAGGGTGTCGCGAATCATAGGTATAGAGAGCCGCCTAAAATAATGAATGAAATGATTTTTCCATATTATTTCAAAATAAAAATAAGTTAATTGTTTATTTTATGAAATTTTTAAGTGTTAATTAATCAATCTAGGTCCTCGATAATGGTATACGCGCGTATATGAATAGGATTAGGATTATAGGATTGCGTGTATCGACCGTGTGGAAAATTAATATACACACGCATGTAACCGACCAATAACGGGTGAACAATATTTATGTATCAATGTGTAAGTAAATACTGTGTGACTATTTGGCCACAAGAGAGCCGTTCGAAAATTATACATTTTATTTTTTTTAACATTGATTCAATTAAATTCAAGCAGTTTTAAGTGATTTGTTAAATCATTGTCGGTTAAGTTTTACATAATGCAGTATGAGCTAAATGTATGGGGGTGCTAGAATTATGTCGACCAAATTGATCCGTGGAGGCTTTGTCCCCTACAAAACCATTCATGCATACATCACACTTACTCAGTAGCGTAGCCAGAATTTTTAAATGGTGGGGGGGCTAACCACTTTTTTGGATAAGTAAGGTAAGAGAGGATATGAGAATTCACCCTTAATCCCCCCACCATCTACCACCAAGTTTCTAAACGTAATTCAAGCATTTTAATATAGTTTTAAAAATATTTATTAATATATAATTTATAATAATAATAATAATTTTGGTTTCAGTGTTCAGTCACTTGCTCCACTCTGACAGCTGCATCCTCTTAGGCGAATTTCTGGCAAATTCAGTTATTATTTCACTTTCATCGAATTGCTCTTTTTTATTTATATTAGCCATAGCTAACCCATTCAGTCTGTTTTCCGACATGGTGTTTCTTAAAAAAATGTTTAAGCGATTAAGTGCTGAAAACGTTCTTTCCGGAGTGAAAGAGTTAACTGGTAACGTGGCGAATAATTGTAAGGGTATTTTAATGTTAGGTCGAAGATTGGTGCGATGAGAGAGTAAATCAAGAGCAGGATTCGGTTTTGGAATAGTATTTTGACTCCATTGTTGCCTCCATATGAACAGGTCAGCTCTGATTGTAGATGAGGTATCATCATGGAGATCTTGGACATATATTTTAGCAGCTTTTATAATATTTTTATTTTATTATATTTAAATTGGCCGGAATAAGTCCTTCAAGTGGCATAACATCAATAAGCCTTTGATTAAAACGAGTATCCATTGACTTTATTAAATAGTCAAGATACATTATACATATAAACACGGCCCATGGAGGGGCTATAGCCCCCTTAGTCCCCCCCCCCTTGGCTACGCCACTGCACTTACTTATTAATCTATAATTATTAGTAATTTATAATAAAATAACATTGAAACACAAATTTAAGGTAGTTGTATTTAAATACAGGTAAATACATTATTTATTTTGATTTAAATATTTTATTAAAGATATACGCTTTTGAGACATACCAAAATTATTTATTATTTTATATTTATTAATTTTAGTGCTTAGATCTTCCTCAATATTAGTAACTGACAAATTTGTAAATTTTGGCTGTCCATGCTTGTCCTAAGCCTATTATTTATTCAGTGCATAAACGAAAAAGACCTTTCACAAGTAGCCGAGCTTATAGGAATAGTTAATCCTACTTGAATAAGTTTAAACAAGTTTGGAAAAACATTTTCAGTTACCGTTTTCTTTATTCCAAATATATCAAAATCCAAATTTCTATTTCGTATACAATTTCTTGTCAGCAACATTTCTGCTTTCAATAATGTTAAATCCATATTTACAACATCCTGAAATCTTCACATGATTGTATTATTTAAAAAAGGTCTTGTGATTATAACTTTACAAGTGACCTGCCTCTAGGCTTTTGCGTTTAGATTTTGTTTCGTTTCTATGAATATAAAAGTAAAACTATTAATACTTAGGTATTAAAATTAAAAATATCTTATTTCTAGTAATTCTAATGTTATCATACTTGGTTTAAATTTCAAAATTCCTTAATTTGATCCCAAAGTTTAGAAAACTATCTTCATTCCTCTCATTTTCAGAAGTAGAATCAGAGTCGTCCTCAGGAATTTTATTGGTGGTAAGAGGGGAATGAAAATGTATTAAAATGTGAGCCATAGATTCCAAACCCTCACATCCTCTTTTTTATATAAAAACAATATAGATTAAATGAAAATGAAAAAATATTATATATACAAAATAATATCAAGTTTTCTTGATTTATAAGCCCTCATATCAAAAACTTTTTTGGCATCAATTGGGATTTCTCTATGGTCGGTCAACAATGTTAAGCCGTTAAGACGATTTTATGAATGATATCAAATTATGAAAAATATAAAGTTATAATATTAATTTTTTAATTTTTGAAAAATAAATTTATATACTTGAATAATTACGTTTCATTTTGACCAAAAATACATATCTTGATACCAAAGATATAATTATTCTCAATTCCCATAGGGGTATCTATTAATCGTCGTGTGTATATTGGATCGTGGGAAACAATCTTTTCGCCTACGATGATTACCTCAATAATGTTCATGAATTTTTGATGAGCCAGAATATCAGCTGACAAAGGATGTGATGAACATAATTGTATTGTCCTCACCTGTTTATTTTTAATGTTTGTACAATTACGTACAGTCGTACACTGTTATATTTTTAAAATTAAATACTCTTTTTGTTTTGAAGTTTTAGATGTTTCTGATTTTGAGTAATACGAAACATGTATTGATTTTGCCATGAAGAGTTTTTCTTACCTATATATACTATTTCGACTTGAATGATAGTTACGATTATTGCTAAATAAGAAGTAAAATATAAGAAATGGTTCTAGTCAAAACTTACAGGGAAGAGTTATTTATTTTAATTTCTCGAAATTTTTCCGTATAATTGAGAAAAATAGAAAAAAAAAAAGTTGCATAAAATTTAGTTATTATATTTTTATTAACCGAAATTTGAATCCTAAATACTGAAAATCGATAATATACCTCAATCATCTCAACCACCAGAGGTTTTAATAATATATTTTGTGTTTAAATACTTAATGAGCCGTTTTGTGTAATTACGAAAAATAATTGATTCACCTTCAATCAGAATCGTTTTTTCAAAACTAATGGTAAATTAGTTTTAAATTCAAAAATATCGCCAGAAAGAATATTTCACCCAATTATGAAGTCCGACCTAAGATTTGTGCTCTTTTTTTAAGTGTTCTCTTATTTCTATACTGGGAAACCAATTGAAAAATTCAAAAGCGACTGGTTTAAAGTACATTTATTATCAGCTGTGTATAATACATATTATTTTTTATAGATGAAAACGATATCATATGACATATCGGTGCTAATTTAAAGTCTAAAAATGTGGTTATATAAAAATAAAATATATGTTTATCATCATTATTCATTAAAATTAATATAGTATAGATCATCAGCGAGAGAACTGTTGGAATAGAGTGAGGAAAATCTGACAAAATTAAAATTATAAAACCTAAAGATATATTTGTTTATCATTTGAAACGTTTAAAAATACCTCGAGTAATTATAATAATAATCAAATACTGTGCTAAAATGTTCTTAGGTATTTAAACCTGTTAAACCTTTTAAAAAACCTGTTTGGAAAATGCGGGAAAATGAAAATGTTCTTTGAATGTTTAGTTTAATTGTAATAAATATTAATTACAATATTTGACCACTGTATGCACTATATTTTATAAGTATTCGAACGCAATCGGAATTTGATTTTTGAACTCCTCAATATTATTACGGGAATTTTATAAAAACACAAAGGCACTATTTTTGAAATATTTTTCTGCTTTTTTCCCAGCACCAGTTTATGGCCCAATAATTAACAATATCAACAATATGTAAAGCAATATAAACTAAAAAACAAGCAAAATATGTACAACATAAAATTAAATACGAGTTGTACTTATGGATTTTTTTTTTTTGTAATGATAATGCCCAGAAAAAATCGTTCGGTACGTATCTTGTGTACTTCGAATGATGATGATTCTAATGTTTACTCAGTAGGAAAAAAGTCGAAATTTTTTCTTTGGATTGGCAATACGTATGTTTGCTGTTAGTACAAATACTTCGTAGATGATGTTTAAAAAAATATCACAATTTTTTTATTTATATACTACCCGTCGTTACCATCGCAACTAGAGGGCCAATTAATAAAACTTAAAAATCTGGCGGACCAGAGTAAAAAAAGCGAAAATATTTAAAAAATGCATTAAAATTGATAATTAGCATTTACTTTATACAATTCAATTGGACTGCTAAACCAATACAATACTTATCCAATACCTATAGCTATATTAGCTATGTCAATATGGAGATATGTATATTATATTTAGACATTTAATATATTGGTCGCCAGTTGCCCATCCCTGGTGTACACAATATCGATTACGTACGAATGATTATTATAAAATTTTAGTGAACTGTATTAACCACATTTTTATTATACACTGTCATAATTAAAACACACAGAGACTGACAAATACTATTTAATAGGAAATAATAATTTTATTCGGAAAAAAGCATTACAAAGTACGGTACACCATATACGTTAGCCGCACGATGGCTACGTTACAATTATAAAACGGGGTTCACGAATAAGCTGACGAACATATTCAATGTGTTCGCATTGTTCATTTGCAAGGACCGCTGTTTTTTGTCCATCTCGATAGGAATTTGTTTCAAGCCAAGTTCCAAATCCTTAAGAAACAATGCAGGACTTTGATGCGTTTTAGAATTTTTCTTGTATTGATCAATAAAATCTGTAATTGCCTGTATCAAGAACACTCTGTTGGTTTTCAAATAATTCCTAATGAATTCGTTGAGCTCGATGTTGATTTGTGATTCAGACAGATCTTTATACTTAATATTGCTCAAGTTTACCTAGAAAATTGGAGAATGTATATTATAAATTACAATTACAACTTATTCATGTCGAAGGTGAATTATTTTTTTCAATCTTCTTTTCTTTGAGTTTTTCCTACTACTTTTACTCATTGGAATCTTTGAACTGTGTTCCGTAGTTACTACGGCGTAGTAGATAACGATAAATTGGGCAAGAAAATTCTAAAATAGGTACAATAATAATGTTTATAACAGGTGCCCTATATATAGGACACTGGGTATGAGTTAAGCTTATTGGTTGATACCACAAGAAATCTGAACGGGCACGCTTATATTTTTAGAAAATGTCTTTATAAGTTAACCTATATTTTGTGTTTGGTTGAAAAATATTAGAATAAAAAAAAAAACGTTAACTATTTTCACAGAATCTGTCTTTGATCAATATTTATGAAATTAGAATAATCAATACTTGATAGAGAAGTTTATTTCTACTGAGAAAATATTTTTATCTCGAAAACAAGTTTCTTTAACAAAGTTATTAAAAAATGTCGATCAATTTGTCTGTTATTAAATGAGTTAATAAATTAATAATGGAAAGTATTCGTATACATTCCTTCGCATTGGAACATATTTTCGTCTTGGTAAATACCGTCTTAGGAGGGGAAAAAAACTTAGCAACTGTCATCTACGTTAGTGACCGAAATGTTTAACCGTACTGCGAGTTGTTTGGTCATTTATAGCGATTAATCGTAATGATTGCGTGTTATAGAAGTATTATTTTTATTACCATCATTTTTTCCGCCGACCAGTCCACCGTCTTATTTTTGACAGCCAATTCGCATACATCATTGCTTAAAAGCATTGCGTTGCATTCCATGTTTGTTTGCATAAATAAACCCATCATCGTGATACTCGCACTAACGGCCAATATGATAAATTTACATTGTTTAATAATATCATTAGATTTTAATGTTTCAGTTAATAATATCGACATCTATTATAAACGGTGGAAAAAAATAGAACTTTATATAGCGTATATTGTTATCGAAATGATTTTTTCACGTTAAATCGATTTGTTTGGTCAATATTCAAAAATTTTATACAAATAAATGTTGCGGTTAGATGGTATCATTGGTATAAAACGATTCTTCGCAAATTCATTATTATTAAAATTATTTTTTTTTTTTAAATCTACATATACTTTTAATTTTCATATTTAGAAGCAGAATATTTTTCTGAAATGTTGAATGTATTTACAAATTCGACTAGTTAGCATTGGACATTTAACTCACAAGAATGAAGTATTGAGTTGATGCGCAACCACAAAGAATTTTTAAACATCTCTGTATACATTATTAATCTTTACTTAACAAATAATTAATTAACTATCGCGTTTTGTCATAATTTTGTCGAACGAAATAAATTACGATTTTCGATTATCTGTTTACGAAATGCACCTGCAATGTTTTAACTCACTTCAGTATACCATCACCGGATATTGGTGATCCGTTAACATTTCCTTTCAATGTGTACGAGCTCGTGATTTCCAATGTCGGTACATACATCTCAACTGTAGAAGCCAATCCACAAAAATCGATGATATACTGTGTTATTATAATGTTTTCCAAACCTTTGAGTGTCAAACCTTTTAACTTAAATTCTGAAATCCTGTAAAAATTAATTTTCTATTTATGGATGGATACAAACATCGGCGAGGTTTTCCATCACAATATGCAATGTTGATTTATTACAGTGTGTAGTATTTATTACACTAGCAGATGACGAGAACATAGAAATAAATCGAATAAAAAATACATTTAATGTTCTGCTAAAATGGATTTTTCACTTTTATTTGAAAAACGTTTTAATTATAAAAATGTACACACTTCAAGGTATCTGATAGGTTAAAATGTAAAATGTATTGGAATGTGAACAAACAGAAAATCTATTTCCAAGTATTATATTAAATTTCAATAATCATATATTATGTATTGTACTTTAGTGTACTGGTAACGCGATATGCAGTGTGATATGTGTAGGTTACTCATACGAGTTTTGTATTTATGTGAGACTATTAGTCCATTAGGAGTACATTTTTCGAAATTCATCAGTATTGTGCCAATGTACAATTTAGCGAGAAGAACATAATATAATAAGGATAACGAACAACAACCTTTAAAGCTATATCGTTATAGGCACAATATAAATGCCACTCAGGAATGTAAATGAACACAATTATAATGTCCTAAGTTTTCTCGTAATGCAAATTTTTCTATTGAAAATAGCCAAAAAAAAAAACAATATGACTCACTCGTTTTGTTCGTCGAACGTGTTTTTGTAGTTGGGCAACTCGGCGATTTGAGTAACGGACAATTCTTCCTTCATCTCAGCAATCAACTGTTCCAAAATTAATTTCAACGCAGCGCTTAATATTCCCGAATATGTACTCTCGACAGATGAACACATTCCCGTTGAAATCGACCGACCTGAATGTGCCGAATAAATCGATTAAAATGCAGACATCGATCGATCGTTAAATGTAACATAAATATTTGTTATATATTTAAAACTAAATCAAAGACCTTGTGGCAGCGGGAATTGCTACGAAAACAGGTGCATGGAATTAATGTCCACACCATATATACCAATATACTCCATAGGCGTGCGCACGGGAAGCACCGGGTATGTTCGGGCACTCCCCGAAACGTTGTAAATAGGGTTTCTACGATTTAAGTCTAAGAGTAAGGAGCATTCGTTTTAACTGAAGTTACTGAAATTGAATGTATTTTGTTCTAAAATATTTGATAAAAAATAAATGATATTTCGTAGTTGGAAGAAACAAAACTAGATATTCTACATCTTCGTGCAAAAACCTATTATGATAACACTACAGTTGACTGCAAAAGTGAAAATCATAAAAAATCGAAGAAAATATACGAGACCCGAGGAAAACATGTACATCGGGACTTATGTATCAAAATAATAGATAAAAAATCGAAGTTATATTTTTTAAAATCATTTATACGTGTAAATTGTAATCTATCAATTGTACCCACACGTTATGCTTAGATAAGGATCAAAAATATTTTAGGCACCCCCTGAAATGCAGGTCTGCGCACGTCTATAAATATGACTGTATGCTTGAGCAGACGGAGAATCGACTCAACGTTTTACTCCGCGTTGCACTTACAACGATAAGGGGTCATCATTATCACTATTATTATTATTACCTATTTGTTTTGGATCGCTGGACAAACGTTTGATGGCCCAAAATGCATTTTTCAATTGTTTTAATATTTCCTTTACTGTTACTAAGATCGACGTGTCCGTTCCAACTTCTAGTACGGTCTGACTAGTAGTCGAGTCGAGGTTGGCAGTAGTAGTTACAGGAGAGATGGTTGAAATTTGGGCTGTGTCCGCCAGGTAAGAGACCATCAACAGCTGGACAACGATGCAAATGAACGTTACTTTTGACATTTTGTTCTTTCGCTGAAAAAGATAAACATATTATTTAAACACGAAAATCTATTTTAAATGCAAAGAAATCGCTGTGTTATATTTTTCTAGAGCACAATAATCATTAAAATACTGAAACGCGAACACTCGTCTCGCATACGCTTCGATAATGTCTCACCTGATTTAGACGACGAATAATAAATCGTATTGGTTATGGTAAAGTTTGTCGATTATGCGACTCGGTTTACTGTTTCAACGGATATGACGTTAAAGCTCTCGGCGATTGCTCTAATATACGTGTTATTCGAGATAATTTTATCCGGTAAAAAGACGTAAATTGGTAAGCGATAAAAAAAAATGGATGCATTTTTAATAGCTGTTCGGGTAATAAAGTGCAAGTTAAGTCACAGTTACAACGTATTATCATATTAAACTCATTATTATGCCATCTGGCACCATAAATTATAGTTGAAATAATATTGTTTATAGGTATATTTTTTTCTTCCGTTTTTATTTGTCTATCAAGTTTATCTCACGTGTTTGGATTATTTATAATATTTTGATTCTTTCTCTTATTAAATTACCGCGAACGCGATATTAAAACAATAATTAAAGTCCTTTAATCTAAAATGTGGTATGTTAATAGCAATGACTTGAGCGGCAAGCGCCAAACAAGTTTTGTTTTCATAATAAAGCTTATTAATAATCCAACGTGAACATCGCATTAATTCCTCCACGTAGTTTTAAGAATTTCAGCAGCTATCTGTTAAGAAAATGAAAGAAGGTAAAATATTTAGGTCATCTCATAATAACCATACATAGGTGCGATTGAGTGTTAAACAAACAGTTTCAACATTTATAGTATTAAACATTTTTTTTTTTTTTTTGATTGACTATTTTACTTTTTTACGACTATACGTTCTTTACGAACGCGTTATGCGCTGAAAAAAGTTCATAAAATTCGAAATACCTTTATCGTTGCACTCCATTTATGCTTTTACGAATAGTTTGATACTGAAACAGTTGATTTATGATTGTGCAATAGATGAACTTTAGAAAAGTCTCAAAATTATTTTGAGAATATGAATATTAATTGAAACTCGGAGCGAAATGCTTACAAATAAATCTAAAAGTCAAGCCGCTGAAGTTAAAAGCTGTAAATATAAAACGACATGCTAGTTAGATTATAAGTAGAGCGCGGATTTTGAAGGCATTTTCTTTTTCATTCTATTGTTTAGAAATTAAGCTAGATCAGCTAAAAATTTTATTTGTACTACTTAGAATAAAATGCACGACATTTCATTTTGCTTTTTATCGTTGTATCTTTTACGTTTTTTGTATATTTATAATTTTTGGGTATTTTGTGTAATTTTTTTTGCTTTTAAGTTAATTTTTTTCAAAATGTGTTCTAAATAAACTTATTTGAAATGATTATACTTATTTTAATATTATTCAATGTGTTCCAAATCTTGTTCAATCATTTCTTGACATACTTTTCCATGTGTGTTTGTCACTTAACGTAAATTATATAGTAGATTAATTTATCTTGAAACGACAATAAACATAAAAATATGCTCTTGCTCTGAAAACGATCTACTCAAAATTATAATTCAGTTTTTGTTGTAATACCGCATAGTCATTTACAAAATTATTATTTCTTTTTTTTTTTTAACTCATTTTTAATGGGTTTTTTTATGCTTTTTTTGTAGGATGTATACAGCTTTATTATGTATAATATGTTTATTATAGTATAATACTTTTCTTTAGTTTTTTGTTGATTTAAAATCCGTACACTAGTAATAAGTAATACGTTTTTCGTACACTTTTAGAACTGCGATGGATCGAAAAACATCGACATTGTTGAATCGCAAAAACAAAAATATATATATTTAACTTTCATATCGTTCGAGAAAACGGTTCGAATTTTACTGGCCGTTAACTGCACTGGTAGAAATCAAGTCTGGAGAATGGTGAAATACGAGGACAATTAGCAGTGTCAAGTCCATGTCGGTTAGACAGCTCAAATCTTCAGAGGTATAAATGGAAAAGATGGATGTGCCGAAAGTCAAAAACGAGAAATATCTCTTCGGTCGCTTGTCATTAATGCGATGTTTCACGGACCACACTGTGCAGTCAATAAGCACTACTATAAATAAAACGATTAGGTGACTAATTATGTTTCATGCGTGTGCGTAAAACCTATGACTCTGACGATAATGTAATCGAACGAATGGCACGTACGAACGGTAATTTCAAATGATTCGAATTTAACAACTCGCAGTTGTTTTACACGAACACGGGCCGCTTGGAAATTATGTTGTAAAATGTTATTAGTCCGCGAGCGTTTATTTATTTATTTATTATGTTGATTACTAATAAGGAATAAAAACAATAAATGTTTTAATCTCCGAAAACGATAAAGTTAATAATACGTTCGTTCGGATTTACGATCGCAGCTCTCGCCGGTCGATTATCCAGATGAACTGCGCACAAGTCGACCGATATAATACGTCAAAAGTTAAAATTATAATTAATTCGAAAACAGTATTTGAAATGTTGAAGTCTACTGTGTGCGGGATATTTTGAAGGCCGCGGCGTAATCAGCATTGATATTTTGAGAATTATTTTACTGATGTCAATCACCGCGTCGGAGGCTATCCAAGATGGTAAGGTTAGGTTAGGTGGCAACAATAACTGTGTAAAAACATATTTTTTTCGTTCGAAAATATTATTACGTGCACAACGATATGAAAAACATGCTGCAGTACTCGCATCGTCCTACAGGGACACAGCTGTTGAATTTTTAGCCATAAAATAATTGCTCTGGATATGACCGTCAAATAATAATTATTGCAAACAATTTTTAATTATTATTTTTTTTTCGTTTTGAAAGTTTATTTGCCCTATTTTTTATAATTACATTTCGTTTTTTATTATTTGAGATATTTTTATTTTTAATTTAATAATTTATTTTTAAATTTGCCTCTACCACGTTCATTGTATTTATTTTAATAGTTAATACACTATTATAGTTTAGAACATTTACTATTTCAAAATAAAAATAAATGTTTGGTTGAAAAGTGTTGAGATATTCTAACTTTCAATCCTGAACCAAAAAACTGTTTTAATCCTAAAAAACGTGATTTTCGAAAAACTCTTTCTTAGGGAACCTAAACATAGTAACAAGTACCTACATTCTCTCAAAATATCTAATTAATCGGTATGGTAGTTTTGGTTTTATGTAAATCAGAAAGTGTGTGGTATTTGAATTGTATACAGGTACCTACAGCTTAAACGTTTGTACTACGACTAAAAAGTCTTCACCTGCAAGATAATTAGTTGAATTTTTTAAAGTGAAACTTCTTTAGGCGCGGCATCGTAAGTCGGATTCATAGGCCGTTGCGACCAAAAAGCGTTACGGACGTGACTTATCACTGCCGCCGCAGTAGGCCGTAGTCTTTAACAATCATTGTATATTGTTTTAAAAACAATAAACAATGTTAAAAAATGAACAAAAAACAATGTTTTCAATTTAATTGGCAGCAGCGACGTGATGTATAATCCCATGCCTATATTTACCTAGGCTATACCTCGTGTTGCGCTATTCAGCTGAACCGTATTGTGTGGTGTGTTATTATTTCACAGTTTTTTGTTCACTTTTAACCATTGATTATGAATTAGACAGAAGCGCAGCGAATTAAAAAAAAAAAATCCGTAAAAACCAATAAAAATGGTAAAAATCGAAATCTGCCGAGAACATAATGCACGGGAAAAAACATTCCAATCCATGGTCGATCGTTACCAACAAAAGGCAAGTAGATCTAATACTAACAATAGTCAACTGTTATTAACCTGTTGATTTGGCCGCATCATCAACGGTCTTCTGTTTACATTTACGAATATTTTTTAAAGTTTGTATTATGCAGTAAAATCGATCATTAAAATTATTAATATCCTTATTAAACTCATGTTTCGTACATACTACACAGTGCCGTAACGACCTCTCGTGATGCCCTCGATGCGTTTTATTTCAGCACTGTTTTTATACAAAAGACCCAATTTTAGTTGACCTCGAATGCGCCCCTTACGCCCTTGGCACATCGATCCGTATCGCCAACCTTTGTTACGATATTTTTCGATGGTCCGCGGCTGAAATCACATCTGCTGCGGTGGCTTTTTGTTAGTCCTGTAGTCGCTCGTGCGGTAAATAGGTTGAAATCGAAAATGTCGTTCGGCTTCTCGCCTCATGTACGCGTCATTCGTGTCCCGAAACACGACGACGAAAAAGTAGAAATGTGTAAAAAAAAAAAAAAAAAACGGTTCCGAAGTTACATTTTTTTTATTATATTTCTCAAGAAAAGGACATGCATTTGACATTGTGTTTACACGTTCGTATATCCGTGTGCATTGTCATGTAAATCCCGTGCGCTTACGGGTTCCGCGCGTTCCGGTGAATAAATCGCCGAAACGTGAACAACAACGGTCAAGACGATCCGCGGCGAGACACGCTTAGGGACACACTGTACAAACGGTAACGCGTCCTTGGCCGGCCAAGGAGTCAAACGGCAGGAGCAAGCGCGCGAATCGTGTTCCCTTTGTCGTGCACGACCTCGCGACGGCGGCGAACGGGTCGCGCGGCCAAACGAAATAATAATAAAAACGATAATAACGATCGAATAGAATACGAAAATAATAAAAACTAGGACGTCACGACTCGCGTCCGATATTTCATAACGCCTCTCTCGAACGGTATTTTACGTACGCGGTTATTTATTATATACCGGGCGCGGTGGAAGGCAAATAAGAGCGTTGCACACGGGTAAATGAGTTTTCGGACGACGTGGACTAATCGGTGTCAACCGGGCGCGCTTATGCGGACGCACACATACCGTTAAGCACTCGCGCGTACAATATCTAACCCTCAGTCCGAGATCCGTACACGTAATACGTCTGCATGTATGTTTCGAGCGTTGCATTATTATACGTCGTCGCCTCACGGTTTTTTTTGTTTTTTTTTTTTTTTGTTGTTTTTTTATGCACACGTTTATTTCCCCCCCTCCCCCCGTTATTCCTCTCTCCGAACGCGAAACGGACGGAGTAATGGTTTTAGCGCGGATCCTAAACGCGTCGTTGTCGTGCCGACGGTATAACAACGCCACTCGTAGTAATACGCGATGTCCGATGGTAATATATTACGCACGACGGCCGTGAACCGTTTACAAACGCTGCCGCGCGCACTCAGCCGACGAACGAATGTGTTACGGGAATAGGAAGAGCTTTAGAAACGTATTTATAAATCGACGGTCGAATTTAATGAACTTGCCCGGCAGTGATTTTACGATTCGACGATCGCTAGTGGTAAACCTGAAAATCGTAGGGAACCGCACCACCATCATCGTATATATTCAGATAACGTGATTTATTTTCGTTTAAAATACAATCATTTACGTATGCCACAGTCGGCAATTACTGAAATCGACGAGTTTTACGAAATAAAACATTTCCTAGGCAACCGAAGAGTGTGTACGACCGGCTTAAAACTATTTCGACCCTTAAAGACCGCAACTTTTGAAAATTCCTTCTTTACTGTACCTATACATTATTATTATCTCCCGATATTTATAACGAAGACCAATAAGTGAGGGCGTGATCGACTGGTATGAAAATTCATTTATTCAAAATACATGGATCGCGGTTCAATAGAAATTTAATATAAGGTGTTTTCAAACACATTAAATAACGCGACGAAAATTTTATTTATACTTCTACGTGAAAAGGATGTAAAATACAAACATCGTTATAAGAAATAAACTCGTACGTTTACATAATAACATTAGATTGGAACAATAATGAAATCGAATCACTTAACTTTCAACTATGGCGGGCGCATGCGACGGTCATCCGTAGTTAAGGTTTTCGATGATCTCACGTCTGTCGTCTGCCACCGCTGTCATCGTGTACATTTAGGTACGTATGGCCGTAACAATAATACATACGATACGGCCGTGTTATACGTCCGTGCACTGTTATATCATGATATGATAAGCACGTGTAGCTACGTTTAAGTCGTGCAATCACGTCACGATCTGAGATAGACGTATTATGTTTGTCAACGTAAACGACAGCCACTTTTCTCTGCGTATAAAACACGATCTCGTCGGAGTACGATATCATGTGATCGAATCGATCCGAAAAAAAATACTCGACGGTCTATTATAATCAGTGGCGTGCGAAGGGGGGGGGATATATCCCCTTATGGGTTTTTTTTTTGTAACCACGACGACTAGTGAACTAGTAGTTCTTCTTCGTAAGTAGCTCTTTGTCTACCCTTAAACGTTTAAAAACGTATTTAAGAAATACGACGGGGCAGTCACGGTTAAAGGGATTGGCGTTAATGAACACACATCGAGACATTCAATTATCTATAGAACAAATAATTTATATGAATTTAGTGTGAAATCCAGAAGGACGAATTTCCGCCTTGATTGAATTTTTTTTTTTTGTATTATAATAAAGAATAAATATTGAAAATAATACTCACCCGAAATATCGGAGAAAATTGTATGAAATATGACGTTACCTACGAATTTAATAGTTATTTCAAAGTTTTTCATAAGACGTGCAAATATAAAACACGAGTATAAAATTAATTATATTCTATAATGAGTGATAAAGCTGTAATGCTATTTATGAAAATTTTACACATTTTCAACCCCTTCCCCCCCATCAAATAATATAATGTTTCCTGCGTTCGACATAATTATGCATTAATGCATACATTAATGCATGTTTCGATGTAAATCTAGTCTGATACCGCCGCAGTTTTAATGAAAACTGCGAACACCCACATAAAACTGCGCATTGCGAACACCCGGGAAATGAAGTTTTCATTAAATTAAACCCTCTCGAACTTGTAGTATACTTGTTCATAAGAAAAAATTTATAAACAACACCCGATGTGTACGCATGTCCACGCGAAACGTTACGACTGCGAATCGTTTTCGTTCGAACCGGTCGACTGGCCATCGCTTCGGAATTTTCAAACGTACGACGCGGCGAAAAAAACATCAATATCACATGATTGATTACAGATACTATTAACACGTGCGTTGCACGCGTAAATTACATGCGAACCATTAGTGAATAACGGGAGTCGTTATTTACTAGTGATAAAGGGACAAGGACGAGGTACACTCAGATATTTCTCAGATGCCCCGCGGAAGAAAACGCTCAAATAAGTGATGTAAACACGCTTCGATTCGATCGTACGCACAGTAAAAGTCCTATTCAGAAACTAAAATTAGTTACTAAAATTTGGTGAGTAAAATGCAACTCAAACTTTGTCTGTACACGGACCGTAAATAAATAGCTGAACGACAGTTTTAACGATTGTGAATTTCATAATAATTATTTTTTAGGCCCTCTTCACACGACGATACTCAAAAGAAACTTTATATCGCCTGGATACTAGGATACTGGGTAACTAGGTGACTGAGCAAATTGCGTTTAAATGGCGTCATTCGAACGACACCATTGAAATCTCGGTGACTGAGCAGCTTACGTGAATAGTCTCCTCGCTACATTGTTGATCGAGTAGCCAGGTAATTTTTATTGTATATTATTTCATGTGTAATAAAATAGTATAATATGGATCAAAATTTTAACATAAAATTCGTGCAACAAATGGAAAAGTATCCCGAGCGATTACAAATTAAAAATCTACTACGGAAAAAATATAACGGAAAAAGCTTGGAGTGATGTAGCCACAAAAGGTAAGCTCACAGGTTCTGGGCACATGGCTATGAATAATTTATATCCATGTAAATCATATATGTTACATGAAATTATGAAATCAAAAATCAGTTTCCTGTAATTCTTTAGCAATAACGAACAGTCTGCAGTTAATATTTTTTTCGATGTAAGAATTGGTCCAACATTTTCTTCTGGGTTTTTTCAAGTGGCGTTTATAATAAAAATAAGGAATATTTTCTTCATCGCTACTCAAATCACTCCTAGACATCATAAAAAATGTATTTATTTTAAGTTATTTGCTGCAGAAATATTATTGTACACATGTAACACGGAAAACTGAACAGCGGCGTCGAAATCGTAAGGCGACATTAAACATTTGGTGTACTGTACGTGAGGATAACCTGCAACTGAAGTTGCCTAGTCGCCCAGTCTAGTGATATCTTGGCGATTACAGTTTCTTTTGAGTATCCCCGTGCGGGGAGAGCTTAAGTTATCGTTCGTTTTATGCCTACACAACACGTACACAGTACACCATGTTCGATAACAATTGTTGTGATTATGTTAATGTAATACATTTCGTTACAAAATAATAGTATCGCGTAAAAAGTAAAATAGATGACACTGCATTATTGCATCGCACAATATTTGTGTAAAAATAAGTCCAATAGGCCTACCGCGCGCGTGTGTATATATTAATTATATATGTAAATAAAAATATAGTAATTCGAATGTAGACGTACTGCAACGTATTATACTTAAGTCGATTTTATCTTTGAAGTTATGGCGACGGGAACACATTACCATACGTGCATATAATTCAAGTATTACCAGCAGCATAAATTATGTTATTATAACCGACGGACGAAACTTCTACCGTGCGCGAGTCTACGTGTACCGCGCGTGTAATACGTCTGATCGATCACGTAAAATATTTCTTCCGCGCGCCCAATAAGATTTTAACGATTTTTTATGCCAGCGAAATCCATCGCGTCTGACACATCTCAGTGTAATTACATTTCAATGATGCGATCTACACACATAAAGAAACGCACTGACCACTCGTGCCTCACGGATTCATCGCGGCGATAAAATAACAATTAATTTCGGAAGTCTGCAGGCGCGGCTGGATTGGGTTAGGTTATCTAATAAGCGACGGCGTCTGTAGATTTCTACATAACGCGGTATTACGATTACATCGTGAGCAACGCAATGTTTTATTTTCGATTTACCGGAAACACCTTTTTTTCGATCATTTGTTTTGAAATACGTCTTTCGTCTTCCGACCTTACGCTCTGACCGCGCACCGAAGTTTTAAACTGGTGATGCAGTAGGACATCGAGGTAATAATGC
Organism: Sipha flava; assembly: GCF_003268045.1. Lineage (NCBI taxonomy): Eukaryota > Metazoa > Arthropoda > Insecta > Hemiptera > Aphididae > Sipha > Sipha flava. Next base: position 174,351 of record NW_020273017.1, read on the forward strand.
GCGTTGAGATTTACTTTGATTTTTATGATTATTTATTTACATAATAACAACCGTGTGATCGGAACGTGATGTCAGTATCGTAGTTTTAGCTTATACGTGGCACGTGGCGACGATCGAACAGACAATTACATCGTATTCGTGTATTGTGTTACTTTATGTCACGGTTATTGCTAAAATATCGAGAGAAAAATAGTGCTTTTAATTTTCGTATTATTTACAACTAGGTACACTAGACAGTATACGAATCGGTTTTATCAGAGTGTCCGAACAATGTGCAACCGGTCGTCAACGTTGCGATATTCTAACCGACCAACTTTCATAACTCAATCGTTTAATCTTTTTCACAACGATTCATCTATAAATTGTCTTATAATTGTTCATGTTTACGTTAATATGGCAGTGTATTCGTTTCGATAATATCGATGTGTGTTAAGATTTCATCGGAATGTATCGAATTGAAATGCATCGAACCAACTCCATTGTATAACACATTGTAATAATTAGAACGAATACGTGAACTTCGTAAGTATACGATATTCTGGTAATTTCGTACAAGTCATTTGTAATGTCTTCTACTTTTCTTTTTGGTCCGTTTTGGCGGTCCATCGGCTCATGTGCAATATATCGATACGTAAGAGCAAACAAACACATTATCCAATGATTTTTTTGAAAACTGCAATTTCTAAAATGTCGTTAGTCGCAACAAATTCAGGGGTTTGCCTATTAAAATTAAAATTGTATTTTTAATAACCTCTGTATGAGTATGTATAACAATTAGAGGTCTCTATTTCACGTGAATTTGTGAATTTAATTACACGTGAACACATGAATTCTGTTATTCAATCACGCTTTTATTATTAAATTTGAAATTGTATTATTGTCTGTTAGTAGTAGGAACTTCGTACTGTTTATAGAAATCTCCACGTTTCTGTCGTATGTGTAGTATCTAGATTAATCCACTTATCCCCGTCATTTTACGATAATACTGTTTATGAAACATTTATTTTTAAAATAGTTGGTATAAATACTTTTTAGTTTTTAGTTCTGGTTTTAGGCACACGTTATGTAAGTATCCGTGGTAATGAATTACACGGGAATTAAATTCACGGATTTTTAAATTTAAGCACGCGTGAACAAAAAACACGTGATCACGTGAATCTTAATTCACGTTCAAATTCGAGAGCTATAACAATAATATATCCGTGCTGTACATATAATAAAATATACGGACGATTATGTAAATTTACACGATCACCTACTATAGTAATTATGGCTTTGAAAGTGAAAAGTGATTGTCCAAACGAATTGCTTGAAAACTTGATCGATAGAAATGCGTATAATTTTGTCGAAAATCAAATAGGTAGGTTTTTAACAGATGAACAAAAAAAAAAAAAATGGAATTTTTCGGTTCCCTCTTGATAAGTCGATCAATTGCACATAAATCAATCTAGCGTAAACGGCATGAACGACGTTGACCGAACGTTTGTGTACGAAGAAGACACACATCGTTGGAGATATCTCGCGAGCACATATATTATTAACCTTGACATTTCTTTTCTATTCCACGCGTGTGTAGATTTATGAAGGAAAATATGATAATTGTATACGATCGTTGTTATGCCAGAAATGTGTACACTTATACCTACTCAAAAACGCGTTTACATTTTCACGCATAAAAAAAGAGTGCTTTGAATACATGTTGATTAATCGTAGTTAACGTGGAAAAAAATTGTTCAAGCAATTCGTGCATCTTTCACATCCATACATATTCATATTTACACATAATATATTATACCAATACATATATAAACACCCGCCTCATATTTTATCCGCACCAACACATTTGAAGAATTTCCATCTTATACTTGTTGTACCTGAACAGATTGGTTTTTTTTTTTTTTTTTTAGTCATTCCCGTGAAATTACGTTTGAAAATACATTTCGAACAAAATAACATAAACCACTTAATACTAGTGTGTCTATAAATATGATTTTCTTATTAATTTTTTTTTTTTATTCCACATCAGTCCTTGCATACAGTATACATACACACACACGCGTATATGTGTGTACACGACAGCGCGCATATAAACGTGAGTGTATAAAATATTGTCGTTAAAAAAAAAAAAAAAAAAAACAAGAAAACGGTCGACGTTATATATACTATTATTATTTTTACTTTTTTCCCCTTGTTAGATTAGAAATGCATTCCGTATCGTAATAAAACGCGTGTCTGTCTTTTATTCGGAATTTTTTCCAAGAGCAGTAATAATAATGTTTAAATAAAAAAAATCGATTGGCAAATCGACGCCAATGTACATGCATGCACCGCATTATCGCGGTGAACGGTTCAGCAAACCCGGTCTGGTCGCTCGTTTTTCCCGACAAACAACAACAACAACAGCAATAATAATAATAATGATGATGATGATGATGATAATGATAAAAAATCAACGAGTCGTATTGAAAACGACTGTTTTTGTGTACGTATCGCGTTGTATGTAAGGAAAACACGTGCTGACCATGGGCGACGCAAAGGGGGTGCAAAGGAGTGCGCTTGCCCTTCCTCTAGCTTTTTTTTAAAAAAATAAATTAATTAATTGAATTCGATAAAACAGAAGATTGAGGACTACTATTATCATTGTCTAGAGGCCGACGACAAAACCAAAACCACTTTGTACTGTCAATTACAACATAAAAAACTATTCCTACGTGTTTAACTCGACCAATTTAAGCATTATTCAGAAATCAGCGTGTACGCTATGCTCGATGCATCCCGCTGACGAAATTCTAGGTGTATTTTTCGACCCCAATGCACCGAAACTGCAGTTTTCCGATGCGTTCGCGCGGACTCGTCCTTATCGCGTCGGCACGTGTTGGTCTTGCACCGTACAGATACGCCACGTATCGTACTGTCGGAATGGGAACGGCCGACCGCGTGGACATCGTTGCGTATTCGTCTGCATTGAAATCGAAAAAGACTTGTTTTTTTTTTTTTTACCACAGCAACTTGCCGTTAACAGTTCTGAACTGTTGAAAAACCGTTTTCATCGAATGCGCACACGATTGCAGCGACGTCTGGCGGCTGCGTCCCTGCAGATTTTCGACCCGATAAGTGCGTCAAGAACGTATAATAACATCCAGTAGCGTACATTCAAATCAACTCTGGGGGAAGAGGGGTTTAAAAAAAATTAATGCACTCCAAAAACTACCAATTTATAACTGACTCTTTTTTTCAAATAATCAAATTCTTCAAAAACGGGTTATAACCCCCCCCCCCTCCAAACATCTCTCTTATTTTGTAAGATATACAATCATCCTAAAACATAAGTATAATGTTATATCCTACGTTATACGTATCATAGGTATAATGTTGTACCCGTACGGCCGAACACTAATCCGTTATAAATATTATTTCATACATTTTTCTTAGAAGCTGGTACTAAAACAGTCGTATTATCGTGAATTATCAATTCTTATTATCATACGAACACGCATTTCTCGGCGAGTATAACCATAGTCCGACCATAAATTATGTTTTTACTCTTAGCTCAGAACGAAAAATGTTTCAAAAATCACTTCATAACTTTTTTTTTCTCTGGCCCAGGGGGGAGGGGTAGAACTCGAAAACCCTGTCCGACGATACGCAGTACATCAAAGGGTCCGTTCCCGCCGCAGCTTGGAAATCGTAAACATAAAGTTCATGCGTGTTCGTAACGTCATCGCGCACTCGTACTCGGGCTTGCAAACGGTGAACGCCGCGTGTACGACATACGCCCCTGGTCATTCGTCGCGGACCGCAATGGCACTGCACCTTTTTAGGACCGCCTATCGCGCGTTAGTAGTCGTGATATCGCCGCGAACGATTTTTCCGCTGACCAAGAGGAAAAGGGGGGAAGGGCAAGACGGAGCATTTGCCCTCCCCCCTGGAAAAAATTAGTTGAACGGTTTATAAAAAGGTTTGCACTTGAGAACAACTGCGAAAACTTCAATTTTTATTTAAGAACGACTGAAGTGTTCAATAATTCCGACGTATTGTTTGCTAAGAATACATTTTTGAACATACTTTTTGGTGTTTTATTTAACTATGCACCCTCCCCCCCTGATAAATTTCTTGCGGGCGCCCGTGCCGTGGAACATTATCTACCTATTGTTCCGTCTTGGAGATGACGGGCGATTTCGTAATCCGCTGAACGTTCGTGTCCATTGTTTTTCGTTTTGTTTTTGTTTTTCGTGCGTTGCGTAACGGGTCAGTCCGGTGAACTTGTCCCGTAACGAACTTATAGCCCTGAACGCGATGTGACAGCGCCGCGTTGTGTGTCGTCGCTTCGTTGTATGCTGTCGAATCGGTTATTCGTTCGATAGAATCATTGTACTTTCCGTCGGAGTGTCAACTCTGCGAACGTAACAAGAACGTAAATAAGTCGTACCGGGGTCCATCGTGATGACCGCGTTAGGTCCGCCAACCGAAGTCGACGGTCCATCTGATATTCGTTTTCGACTGCAACACGATAATTCGAAAACGCCACGTGCACATTTATCGAACGATCGGAGTACACAGACGGCAATGACGGTTCAATGTTTTCCTACAGATTTACACGGGCAAGAGTGTAAACTAATATACTCTTTGTTTCTTTTCTAGGTACCCTAAGGAGGCGGACTCCGTGTAGCAGTGACTGCAATTTAATGCGGACCCCGTCCAATCGGCAATCGTATCGAAACCGTAACAAAGAAACGTAAATTATAAGCGCGCGAGATGCATGTGCCGCAGATGGTGTATCGATCGGTCCGTCGAATTATTGCGGTACATTACGAGCAAAACGTTTGAAACGACACCGCTGTACGACGTTTTTCACCGAGAAAACGAATCAAATAACATTTCAGATTCTCGATGCCCACAAACGAAACGATTAATAAAGATAAGACCTCGTTATGGTTATTCGGTTAGCCGAACGCGGTTCAATCTTTGTGCTCGCTGGATTTTTTTTCCTCGTTCTCGATCGTTTTAATTTCTGTAAAACGGCGCGACGCGTGCACATGCCCGAGAGATATTTTCGAGATTTTCGACATAACGACGTTATAATAATACATATTATCGGACATCACGGATCATTACGAAGGCGGTCACCATTTTGAAGGATAACATAGTACATTTTAGCAGACCGAAAATAAAAATTATTTTTAATTTTCGCAGCAACATTGTGTCATTACAACATTACGAGCATCGTAAGCGAACCACTCGTTTCGATGAAATAGCAATTTCTTTTTTTTTCTGGAACCAGTTCGCGTTGATTTTATATTACATTATTTTAGCTCCTCACTGATTCGTGATCACTAGAGTTAGGATGTTTACGACTTTTTTCACATTTTTTTTTTTTTAGTCGTGCAGCATGCGGACCAAGTTATAAATTCGTTTCTTACGACATAGAATCAAATACATTACTTTTTATTTTGCATATTGCTGCATACTTAGGGATTTTTATGAATAAATACATATTTTTAAAATAAAAAAAATAAAATAAATGCATACTATATTCCAACTAAAAAATAACTTATAATACAAAACCCATAGGTAGAGATTGTTGGTTTCACAAATAATGTAAACGTGAAAATATAAAACGTGTACGGTACTTTATGGAAAGTTTATCTTTAATACTAAATCTTTACTGGTTGTACGTTTTATATTACGACAGTTACGACTGATAATTGCGATAAAGTGGTGATACCGATCGGATGTTATAGTGGCTAATCATAAAATCTTTAGTGTATGGTATGTCGTGAGTAGTTTACAGTTGTTTTTGTAATAAAACTCTTTTATTCCGTCTATAAAATACCCAAAATTAAATTTTCGCATATTGCTCGGACTACGCAAATTTGTTACCGGATTCGGAAAAGATGTATTTTCAAAAAATGATTTAGTGACATGCGCGTACACAAACAAATATTTTGAGAGAGGTTTTAGGTTCGTTTTCATAATTATATAATCCATATACCACTTGTACTATAAAAAAACATATTTAATAATTTTCCGGCATTTCAAGAGTGGTGTAAACCTCACCTTTTGTACGCGCCTGTTTAGTGATATTTTGTAAAATATTTGGAGTAAAAATTGTAACTGAGAATAAAATTACATTATAATAACATAATGTACGTGAAAAACATTTAAGGGTATTACAAAGCAAAACAGTGATGGTAAATATACGCATTTTAATGTACAATTGTATCTTTTGAGTAAAAACAAAATTAATAATAAACATTTTAAACAGTCATATTTGATTTTTTTCTTTTTAAGGACATGTGTTTTAAAGATCATAAGTATCCTGAACCTAGTGATCACTATTTCATTGACCAATTGGAAAATTCAACACAAACTTTTAGACATTTAGACGCAACAATAATACGATAATCAACACCCCTGAACAGCGGACGTATTCTGCATTCGCTACGATGTCTGCTGCTAGAAAGAGATTTCATTGTACAGCCATTTAACTGTTTTAAATCCTATTGGAAACAATTTCGCTATATATCTGACATTACGTCGTTCTCTGTATCGCAATATATATAAATAGTATACAAATAGCACGCTTGGGCGTTTTGTAAAAGTTTTAATAACTTATCGTTATTATACGGGTAAAAGTGTCTTATATATATTATATGTATAATTTATTCTCTTAAAACGTTGCCTCGACGCGTTTTGGCGTAAACCGATTCAGTATTGAAACTGTACATCGATTAGAAATCGGTGCTCAATGTACAAGTGTAAATTAAACACTCTTTCGTGACACCTTTTCATCACACACGTATTCTAATAATAATAATAATTACACGTAAAGAAAACTATTCGGACGGACTGCAGGATAGGCACGAATCCAGCCCTGGTGCAAGGGGTCTGGTGAATCGGGACCCTAGATGTAGGTCTTAGATTTTGTTAGTGGCATAAGACAATGGTTGTTCAACAATTTTTAGATCACGACCCCGCATTTTTTATTCTTTTGTAATGCGACCCCGTCAAAAAAAAAATGTTATGTTATTGATCGAAATGTAATTTAATAACCGGTAAAATATTTATATGGTATACAATTTTGATTAATTTTCACTTGAAAATTTGACAAAATAAACAATTCACTTTATTCATTATTTTTTATGACCCACAAACCTATTTTATTCATGACCCTCAGGTTAAAAACCACTGGCATTATATAATACATTATACAAAACCATTTTACTTTCAAATACACCGATTAACATGGTTTAACAAATTGGACTGTGATATTTATTTTTCACTCGATGGTGTAGCAAAGGGGATGGCGAACTGTACCTACGTCAGGGTCGCAAACTTGTGCGAATATCGTATTTTATACAGCCTTCAAAACGAAATTTTGCCATTAAACTTTTTGAAATGTATAAATTTTGTTTAATCGTACACAATACGTGTGAATTTAATGTTGAACTTATGAAAATCAGCACAAGGGAATTCACATAGAAAATGTAATACCTATGAAGAATTTATCGATGAATTCGCTAGTCAAAGAGCGAGAAAAGCAAATTGTTTATGTTTAAAATTTATACTGAAATATTAACGATGGATATTTGTCAGTGGCGCAACAAGTATTGGTTTTCGGGAGGGGTTGTGAATTTGAAAAAAATAAGCAGGTGTTTGGTGGGATTAAGGATGTAAGATTGAGTTAGGTTAAAATATTTAAATTACAGATTAAACTGTTTAACTTCTATTTCATATTGTGATACCACAAAAAAAAGTATTATACAATCGACTATAGAGAAATCGTAACAGCAAGGTTATTGATGTTTTAAAGTTGATCGGAACGTTACAAAACGTCATGTTATTATTGTTGTTCAAACACCACAATGGTTTGAATTTTCGCGCCATAACATGTCGTTCATTGTGCCATGAACGTCTCGAACTTTCGAGAATTTTCATGGCACTCCCCCCCCTCTACATCTCGGAGCTGTACTGATGACCGGTCTGCGACTCGGCCTTTGCGGTCTTTGTCTTTTACGTGCACTCGCTAGCGATACACGCTCCGCGTAATCTTCTCGCGTTGGTCGTCACGCGGGATTTGTGTATCGTTCGAGTTTTTCGCCGATTGTCGGCCATATTTTCCAGGGACGGATCGTCATTGTCATCGTGGTGTAGCTGTGTAGTGTTGCGCCATTGCCCGCAGACGTCAAGTTGACCATCCTGTGGCTGGTGATATCTTTTGTCTTTTTTATTGTATTTATTAATTATGTTTGTATTCTGATTAAGATTATATATCGTTTGTATGTTTTACACCCATAAGGCGTTATTGTGAATATTATTATTATTTATTTAACAATGGCGCCCGCATTATTATTACATTTTATTTTGTTCTAATACGATTAATTATTTATTGTAATATTATTACGTACCCGAACTCGGGTGCATTATCATATATTTGGTTTTTGTTAATTTATATATAATTTGTACAGTGATAATTATTACCTGGTCCTATATTATGCGAGTCAGAGCCGCCGACCACCATACTCGTAGGAACGGTTCAGGCACAAACAATTGTTATCTATTATATTACGAATAATATTCATATTTCATATGAATCAGCCGCTACGCGTGTTTAAGATAAACCATTTTTTTTCCTACGTAGAATTTGTAAAAATCTCAGAAAACTTTCGAGGGGGGTTACAACACCCAAACCCCACCACTAGTTGCGCGACTGATATTTATAATTATTCTTCGTAGTTATTGTAAATTGTGTTCTTAAAAATAATTAGTAAAATTAAAGGTTGAAAAAAATATCATCGTATCGAATTTTTAACCGGTGAAAAGGCATTTTTTTTTTCTAAGTTTACCAAGTTAGGTTAGCGAGTCTTCGTGCACCGCTAATTCGTGTTTATTATTATTCCGTTTCAACACGAACTGTAAAACAGTCGAAACAGTTTCCGAAGAGCCTCCTCCGATTAGTATATACGTAGTTATACGACTTGACCATTAGGTCCGGCGCATAGTACACGGAGGGTGTAGAATCGGAGATTTCGAATTATCGTCCGCCAAAACACGTTATAATAATTATGACTACTATTACGATCGCGTTGATACAACGTAACAATACGCATTACGCGCGCAGGTCGCAGCGGTCGGTCGTTTTATCGCAACACGAAAAATACATCGCACCAAGACAATAGCCGAACAAAGTCGGACCGCTTGCGCAAGCGCTACGAACGCGCGGCTCGTAAAATGCGTTTATTGTTTATGCGCGCACATTATGTACCGTATTGTTATGTATCTTTGTGCGCATACAACACATAACGTCTACGATCGGCATGATCACGTTGTACCCGTCGGGCCCCGGTCGGACCTGCGTGAATATTTCGTCGACTTCGCGAGACCAAACGGTACGACCCGCGATCGGGTGTACGACGTACGTGTCCCCAGCCCCAACCGTTTTAATTTTTCAACTTTCTCCGACGCCGAATGTTTAGTGCTCGATTCCTGCCACCTCTTCCGGATTTCCTGCTCAACTTCTGCCCCCCCTCTGCAAAAATCGAAAAACTACGGATGGGGCTGGGCACACGTGTCTCCTTGTTGCCCATCCGCAGTCTAAAATTGACTTTTTTAACTTATTAAATAATTGGCGTTGGAAAAAGTCGAAAAACGAAAACGGGTGGGATCGAGGGCATATACGTGTAAAAACCAGCGTAACCTCAACCTAACCTACATGTGTGCAAAACGTTTCGCGGAACAGGACGCGCTATTTTTTTTCTCGATCCTTAAGCGTTTCGCGCGTTTTCAACCAGACGGTCGGAGCCTCCGGTGACGGACTACATTTTCGCCGCGGAACGTTTTGTTCTCGGTGCTGTTTTTCTTTTTTCAATTACAAACCGCCCGTGGAACGGTTCAACTGTACCGGCAACGCGGGATTTACTGTCCGGACATAATTTCGTCGCGATCAAACGTCGCCTTTGGTGATCGTTCGCCCTCGAATCCGGTAGACGTGCAACGATAACGGTTAATCCATTGTGTTCGACAAGAAGACGGTCGTCGTCCGTCTCGCGTTGGAACCGTGCCCCAAGTCAAGTCACACCGCGACGTATTTCACGTTATTCGCCTGATCAGGTCAATCTAACGTCGCGCGAACCTCGTCTACGCACGATTCGGTTGTAACGAAAAATCCGTGACGGACCCAAACTCGGACGGCGACCCGTACGGTACACAAGTCGACGACGTGACTCAAGAGTGCCCCCGCCGCGACCCACAAACAGATCGTGAATGTGACGACGTGCGGGTTGGACAGTTGGAGCGGCGAAATCTCTTTCGGGTCGTCCAAAGGGTTGACGTTTCGAGTGCATTGCGACTGGTGGTCGTGTACGTGTACACGTGCCGGCGTTTCACCGTGTGACGCAAACTTGTAACACACAGCTCTTGGCGTACACGGACTTGGATCGCACGAGCTAAACAATTGTTGTAAGCTTCGAACGAAATCACCCCTTGTCCGGTGCGCCCTCGAGGGCACACACATTAGTCGCGAAAACGAACCCGCCGTATATACGTAGACGCGCAAACACCAAAAACATTACCACAATGTTGCTGAGCGTACTCCTAACGTGCGGGCCGAGAATATTGCGCGTGCTTGCGAAAACAGAACTCTGTTTATTGTTACGATCCGGTCCGCGGAGCTAGAACGTGTGACCGGGGCAGGCGAGAGGATAGGGTTAGAGCCCCGGGCCTCGTAACTCCGAGAAGTCCCGTCGTCTCAGCATTTCGTACAAAATTATTTTATAAATATTAGAATGTAGGTTCTTTTTATACGAAATCTTCATAATTTAAAAAAAAACTTGTTTTCTTAAAAGTAAATTAAACATTAGGTATTCGAATATAGATATTAAAAAAATTTCTAAATTAAAAAAAAAAATTTCTAGTCTTTTTTTCTGCAAATGCATCGATAACTTCATCAAAATTATTGCTTATAGTGTTGTGTCATTTTTAATGGATAAGTTTCCTAGGGCATTCAACATTTCTTTACCCAGAGATCATCTTAATCTATTTTTAATTTTTTTGGGAACTGACCTGAGCTCACGCCCCCCCCCCAAAAATCTAAAAATAGGTTTGTATTATGTACAAAATAATATATTGGACTTTCGATTATTTTTCACAAGTTCATTACATCTACTAACAGGAGTTTATAAAACTGCAAAAAATATAATAATATAATTTTATATGCATTGTGTCGTGACAAGTGTGTTACTGCGCCCTTTCCGTAAAACGTTTCTGGATACGCTCCTGACAGGCTGAGAACGTTTTAATTTCATCACGAGCTGTACGTGTATATATGGAGATGATACCTGCATAATATACGCCGTGCAGGGACCAGATCGGGAGGGTGACACTGGTTCGAGTGCGGTTCCCAGGCCCTTACTACGATCCGAAAAAATGCCATCAATCTTTTCCGTAATGGTATACAACGTTACCGTGTCGGAATACACTGCAACGAAAACACGATCTCATCACAAAACACTTGATCCACTTAAAACTTGATAAATAATTACCGTCGGTATGTTAATATAATCATTCCCACGTCGTCTTCGTTTCTACATCATTTCGTGGCGCTGTTCACTCTCACAAACTATAACGCATGTAATACATTATGTGGACATAGTGTCGTGGTTACACGAATCAATCTTAATTGTGCGTAATTAATTTTTATATATGTATGTTTTTTATTTTTTTTTTTTTTCAGTGAAACCAACGTTCTAACATCGATCTTTACGCCCGTTGTTGTGTGATTAAGCGCATTAATTACTTTTACGATGCATAATTTCAATCACACGCGTATCGGGCAAAACTCCATCATCGACCGGTATCCGCCATCTAATACAGTGGTCGCCGAAAGCCGGCTCACGCGTCTGTACGACCGGCTTTACAATCCAAAATTTTTGTACGATTATAAGTTAATCGAATGTATTACATTTAAAATGATCGTCTAACATTTTAAACGAGCGTCGAGCGCATATCACGTATTATTTACAACGTGCCGAATGACTTTAACACGAAAAACGTACTAATTCGGTTGTGTTTCAAACGGAAATAATAGCTGTACATCGGGATAACATGAGAAATTCTTAAAAACTCTCACACTCGCACACCCTGAATTTTTTTCATCTTCAATTATTGGCCTAGGCGTCACTGATACATGGCCTTGTCACTTTGGCCTTCAGTTTTCCAATCTTTAATGTTGTGCATGCACCGTGGCTAATCAGTAATCACTGCTAATCATAAATGTTGGCCTGGTTGTGGGAAAAAATTGACGTCTTTAATTGCTTGAACATCCTTAAAAAAAACTTAAATGGCACCCCTGAATACGTATTTTGTTTGGTACGTGGCGCCTGGATCAGGTCGCAACCGAGTACGTGTTTTTAAACGTAATTCTGTAGGGTGGACGTGAGGTAACGTACCGCCGAGGTAGAATGGATCTGTACTTACGCGTAATAACACGAGACGAAAGTATTGTAGCGCACGAGATATTATGTCAGCTCGTTTCCACTAAAATGGCGTAACCTATATAATAATAACAACAAACAGTTGGTTTTAAACATCACGATTATATACGCGTACATTAGGTTCTGTGCAGTTGTGTAGAGCCAAAACATCGGTGAGCGTGGCATTGTTATTTCGTTCATCGGACACGTTTTTAGTTTATAACTTTTGAATTGTTTTAGGATTTTGGAATTACAACGATTATTATATGATCGACAAGATGGTACGCGGGGGAAATGTTCGTATGGGACACGAGGACATTTCAACTACGTGTATGCAACGTTGCTTCCGTGAAACGTGTGTTTTATTCCTCCGGTAAGTAATTAATATTTGTTTCAATAAAAATATTAAAAACATGATATTTCATCAGTGACATTGTAGCACGAAGCACCTTGACATTTACACGAAATGAAATTAATCAAAATTACGTACACGCCTGAGCACTCGTACATACGAAGTGACAATCTCTCGGCGTCGATGTAAGGCATATAAAAACTGCCTTGGATTCTCGTACACGAACATGAACTCCATCATCAAACGGTATCCGCCGTCTAAACAGTGGTCGCCGAAAGCCGGCTCACGCATCTGTACGACCGGCTTTAAAATCCAAAATTTTTGTACGATTATAAGTTAATCGAATGTATTACGTTTAAAATGATCGATGAACATTTTAAACGAGTGTCGAGCGCATATCACGTATTATTTACAACGCGCCGAATGTATTTAACACGAAAAACGTACTGATTCATGAACATAAACATGAACGGTATGATAATTAAAATTTTAAACACTTCCAAGTCGAATTAATATTTTTGCCATATATTATTATATCCTTTTACCGTTCTTATCGTAATTATTTTTATTTATTTTTTTAATCCCAATATAAACGTAGTATACTTTGAATTGAAATATTATTCCCACAAATTCAAGATGTATTAAAATCTTGTCGAACGAAAGCTGTAAATTATTAATTAAAATTTTAATTTCAGATGTCTAATGGATAGTTGCGCTTATATATAATTAATTTTATTATAATATAGCGTTTCGGTTTCCGATTTGTACGTTTTGTACAAATTTGTACTCGATCTTTTTTCGATTAACATTAAATGCGCTTCGTGTTATCTATTAGATTAAAAAATGCAAGTTATATTTTGAAAAAAAAAATCCCTAAGATTGAGAAAATTATTCCGATAAGATACATTATACAAACTGCGGTAATTTATTTTATATATATACTATTTATTATAATACCTACATCATATATACCTACTTGTGTGTACCTATATACGTATATCATTTAATTAATTATGAAATGTTGCGTATTGCGTACAAAGTGGTAAAGTAAATCCAAATATATTTTTAAGTTTTAACGAAATATATGAGTAATATCGGTTCCTTTACTTTTGAAAATACTAGTTATTACCTACTTACAAGTGTTAGAGGTTAGTAGAAATAGAGTTAAGTATTCATTCAACGTCATGGAATTTACAACAATGTTTAGTCAGAATGGCAAGGAATTATCAGTGTTAAATAATTTTAAATTCGAATTTAAATATGAATCCAAAATAAATGGTAATCATCAAACATGGGAATGCACTAAAAAAAACATGCAAGGCAAAATTAGTTTTCACAAGGAAAAAACTTTATTACAAGAAAAATCAGTTTTAGATCATAGTCATGAATCGGATTCTACAATTGAACGTCAAGCAGTAAATAATAACATCAAACAAAAAATATATTTAAATAGTATATATAATAAATTGCCGCAGTTTGTATCATGTGTATCTTATCGGATTTGTCGCAGATTGTATAATCTTATTTTTTTTTTTTTTTTGCCGCAGTTTACCATCTTCCTTATAACCGAATTGTTTTTAACGTATTTGGATAAGTCCGGACTGTTCCGAGCGATTCCGAGTCCGATAAACGGCCTTACAAGCGGCGTCAACTGCATAATATACATATTAATATCATTACTATTGAGCGTGTAATACATAATTTTTTTTTTTACGTATATTTATTATATGTATAGTGAACACCGCTGCGCTTGGACGGGTTGACGCGCGCGTAAGGTGTTCCTTACAGCATGCCATTGTAAACAGGTATGTGCGACCGATCGGATACACCCGAAAAAAATCACCTTCGTTATTATTATTTTTACTACTATTATTAAGATGACCGTTACAACGCGGTACGGTGTGTACCACGCGCGCGTGCGTGTGTCACATCCACTCATCGTGTGACCTATACACCGTTCAACCGTAATGTGGGCGGTGCAAGAACAAAAACCAATGTTTTCCCGAACACTCGCGGTATACATATTTATGAACGTTTCCGAACGCTCAGCATCATTTCGTGAGTGCAACGCAGTGCGTACACGGCACACCGGTAGGCTAACTGCGGTCGGGGTCGACGTCGGGTGTACTTACAAGCAGTGCTCGGCTTGAGGAGGGACGCAGGGGAACGGAGTACCCCTTCTAATTTTCTTGAAATTTTAGCGTGCCCCTACTATCAATACGTTATAATTATTACGCTTAACAAGTTTTGGGAACACAATTTTTTTTTAAACAAACAGAGTCCCCCCTTCTTTAATTATGCCAAATCAAGCACTGTTTACAAGTAACGTAGCAAGTCACCGTCGCGTATGATATGTTTGTGTAGTACGCTTGTTGGACCGGGTCTGATGTAAGCAATGCGACATCTCGCGGTCGTACCTTACAGCAGCGTTTCCCAAACTGTGGTCCGCACTTATACCGGAGGGGGTCCGCGAACATAAAAATGTAACGATTTATCATTGTTTTTCATTTGTATTAAGGGATCCGCGATCATTTTCGTTATCTCTAAGGGGTCCGGCGGAGAAAGCGTTTAGGAAACGCCGCCCTACAGGGCAGTGGTTCTCAACAGGAGGTCGTGTGTTTGCAATGCGAGAGATGCAATGTCGGGTCAAGACTTGAACGCGAGGTCGTGCGAACGTTTAAACGACAATGATTTCGCTCGTCTTGCGGAAATTGAACGCGACGACCGATTCGAGCGGCCGTGTTCGTAAACGCGACGCACAAAAATAAACAATATATGGGCCTCCAGTTTGCGGCTTCGTACCGTTCGGCTCCCGCTCACCCCTAACCCTAGGATACGTGCCGCGTACACGTCATATGGCTACGGCGGACTAGGCGAGTTCGCGAAACGTTCATACACTTTTTCTTTGCCGTGGGTCTCCAGATCTGTACGGTAATACCCACGATCAAACCCAGAGGTAGAACTAGAAATTTTTACGCCCGGGGAAAATGTTAAAATAACGCTTTATCATAGACCGATAATCAAATATTCTTCTCGGGGATTTTTTTCCTAATAATTAATATACAATCATACTTATTGAGTTTTAACCTAATATCAGTATTTAACGAAGTTAAAAATATCCAATAATTGTTAATAATTACAAACCCTCTACCTCTACAATTTTACGTTTGGGGTCACACCGGGTGCGTAGCCAGTGGGTGTGTTACAGGTGTAGTAACAACCCCCCTATCATCAATCGTGTTAAAATTAAGTCTTGTAAAGGTAAAAATTCATCATAAACCGTGATGAACACGTATTTATCGTAACGAAATATATACGATAGCAATAATGTAAGACCGGGATCCGGATTTTCAATACACCGTTGTTTTGTCTGATCAACTAAGACCGCGGTTCCGAGTCGTTTTATGCACGATTTCAAATACACATAACGGACAAAAATGTATTTTATATTTAAACACTTTCTCGTTCATTAGTACGTTACACATGAATAGATATACGTATATTTATTTATTAATATTCATATGTAATGTGCTAATGTGTTTGTATGCGTGGACAATAAAGTGTACGTAAGAAATTATTATTTTGTTATGTATAATTGTGTCGGTTAGTTTTGAATAACACCCCTCTTAGCTCTAGCTACGCGCCTGCGTCACACGACGGACTCGGAAAGATGTATCTTTGAGTACGCCGTTTAAAATGATAAGAAAACGTTGTTTTCGTTACGATTTTTGCACACGGCGGCGTACGTATGTGCGTGTTGTACAGCCATAACGGACACTGTTCGAACAACAATCATTGAGATATTAGAACTTATTGTATTATAATAAAAAAAAGGAGTTCGTAACGAACAAACGTTAAAAAATGTATTGAAAAACGAGCGACGTGCGACGCGCGTGCGGTTGAAGATTTATGGTGCATTACGGAGACCACCCCCATTGTAGTGACAATAGCATTTATTAATCAGAGTACAAGCACAGAATAGATTAAATTTAATTTAAGGGAAATGATAAATGTTATATAATATTTATATATCATTTCACGGCTGCACGCGAAACATTGTACCGCACCGTATCGCGGTAATAGTATTACTCAGATCGAACGGTTCAAAAGACAGCGCGTCGGACAAACGAGCCAAGTCGATCACAGAACAAACAATACGATAAAAAAAATAAAATAATATAATACAATACAATATCGATCGCGAAACGTAAACAGTTGCATGGCAAAAACCGCGGAGCTGCGCCGAGACGGCTAATAATCCACTTAGCTTACGAAAACACTTGAGATTCCTGTTGAGCACACCGAGGCGCTATCGGTCATTTCAAAAACCTACGGGAAAACGAACGCATTTTTTCTGGTTTACAACGAACCATCGTGCGCGGCGTCTATTTATCGTGATCGGGGATAACGCATTCTTCGAGGGTCCCTCGCGACGCGCGCCGTCTCCGCCGCGTAACAATAATCTCCGTCGAAACGGTGAACGGGCGCGCATGATGTTATCGTCGTGTCTTGAGTAAGTCCGAGAAATGCGACGCGAAGCTGCGCCCGTTAAATTCCTCGGCGGCCCACCGAAAAGGGTCTTTTCCGCCGCATTGTCGTCCAACTAGCATACGACGTACACATACGTGCCGCAGAGACACAATACGTGCACACGAACAGGTAGGTAGAACACAGGTATACATTATACATAAGTACCGGGAGAAGCGAGGATGGTGTGTGGAAAAAAAAACCGACCACGAATATTTAACGTACAAATGAGGTTAAAAAACACGATTCGTTCCACTCGATTTGTCCGGGAGGCGACAAACGGTGTTGATTGTACCGTACGTGATATTCCGTTTGGACGCGCTGCGACTGAAACCGCTGCGCGTGCGCGAGTGCATTTCTCGTGATGTCCCCGGGACGATCGCTCCGATATACGAGTATATTCTTTTATTTTCTATTTTTTTTTCGCGCCATCCAACGTCCCGTGTTCGTTGGGCCATACGGTTTTGGCGGGCGGGCCGGAAAATTTCTAAAATTTTTCCTCTCCCAAAACCTTCCGCTGGCGCCTTCGTTCGCGGTACAACGATTCCATCGCCTCGTACAACGCTGTTGTATAAACATGAATATAAACATATGCTAATCCAATCGTAACCCACGTCGATTGCTCGTTTATAGTTCGTCGACTGTTGCCCGTTCAAAAACTGGCTACATACTACTTGTGTCTCCCAAAAACGTGTATTTTTCAGGTAGTAAATTCAACAGGTAACTTGCGTCCCGTCATGGGGACCCAACTCGATCATGTTATTTTTCTTACCTGCTATAATGGTCATGGCCGATATACGTCCATAAATATTATGCATTACATTAATCATGTGTGTGTAAATTGTGTATATGGTATATAATATCTGCGACTATCGATTAATTAATATTATCAGCTATTATTGAATTTCAGTGAGATAAAATTATGCACCATGAAAATGTTCGCTTGTCGCCAAACAATTTCCAAACCGTATTTAAAACTGAATGCTTTGAGAGACCAGGAAGCTCATTTGATAGGTATATCGTATATTATAATCGATCGGAATAACACAAATTATTTTGCACTATACATTTCTCAGTACATGTTCACGCTTTCCGTTCTTCAGTGTTCGTGGTGTCAAATTAAAATTATTATTATATTTTAATTTAAACAATTTAAAATGGAGAAAATGTTTAGCTCCAAATTGAAAAAAGAATTCTATAAAATTGAAGAATATAAGTTCAGTTACAGGGGCGGACTGGGCAGGTGGGCAAATACACATGGTGTATTTTTTTTTATTGAATACTATGTAAGTGGTAAAAGATAAACAGTACGGTATTTAGTAATAGATTACAGAAAAATTACTAGACAAGAACATAAGGTTTATGGACTATAGACAATATATGAATTTTTACAAGCCAATAAATTTTGTAAATATCACTTAGATAACGTGGGCCTTTACTTCATTCGACGGCCTATAACATTTTGTAAATAAACCGTTATGACCACAAACCAGTTCATGGTAATACGTAGCTATGGTATATATTTTAAAAACAACAAATAATAATCACAGGTTCCCTAAAAGTCAGCAACACCACTAATGTATTTAGATAATATTATAAAACTCATGCGTGATTCGATAAGCAATAAATAATCGGCCTGTAGATCTAATAAATAACCTTGTGTCAGTGGCGTATTTATAGGGGGGGGGTTCTGGGGTTTTCACCCTCCCTCCACCAAATAGATGAAACGTCTAAACATATACTGATATGTAATATAATAATTTTAGTGTTTTTATTCAATTAAGTATTAAAGTATAATGAAAAATATAAACATATATATATAAAAAGAATATTAATATCACTAATAATTAAATTGTAATCGGATAATAATAATAACAATCAACCGCACGGCACTCACACACGATTGGTATAAAAATAATCTGATGCGGGGAATTATCGGTAGATAAAGAATATCAATATCTTAGTCCGTGACTGTCACGTCTTTTCAGTTGACAATATGCATTAAGCATCTATACGCAACATAAAGTAATTTAAAATACGATTATTACGATCAATACGTTTAATTTAGTTCGATTTCATTAATTTATTTTCATCTAATTGTTGAGTTGGTTAGTTAATTTCAATAGTTTGGTTATAATTTTATTTATTTAAATGTGATTAATTATTTGTAATACTTATTTTATGCTATGCTTATGACTTATTTGTGCTTGGACACAACTTAGCTGTCTCAAAAGGTACTATTGGACGCAAATACGATACCTGGGAATTACCTATGATGAAAATTTAAGGTGGAATGTACATATTGATAACATAGTTATGCGTTTAAGAATATCAGTATATAAATTCTGTAAACTTAAAGACATTTTTCCTATTAACATTGTACGTAATATATATTTATCATTATACCAAGCAGTTTTCCAATATGGCATTCTAGTATGGGGAGGTCTTACCCAAAAAGCTATTAAACCACTACAACTGCAACAAAATAAAATTATTAGGATATGTTTAAATAAATACAGTTTAGAAGAATCTACGTCTCAAAATTATAAAGATTTCAAAGTTTTGCCTATTAATTCACTGTATAAGAAATTTGCAATTATGTGGGTAGTTAAAAATATGGAAAATTGGTATAATATAGATAAATCTATTCAAACTAGGGAAAACAGGGCATATGATGCTAAAATTAATTATACAATTACTTCTTTTGGTCAAAAATTTGTAGATTATCTTGGTCCAAAATTTTATAACTCTTTAGATTTAGATTTAAAAAAAATAATAATCAAAAAACCAAAATATGCAAAAAATATTATAAAAAATTGGTCTATGTTAAACATTGAATAAAATGTATATCATTATATTATAAATAAAATATTATATAACATCTTTGCTTCATATCAACTATTATATTTTGTTCTAATCTAAATTTAATTTCTTGTATAATTTTTATATTAATTTTTGTATAAATTGTATATAACTACTAAACATGTTTATCCTGTTATCATAAGCAACCTGTATAATATATAAGTAATATTAACTCCCTACCTTCATCACAAGCAATGCTTAAAGAAGGTAGGTATAAATTTAAGATATATTGTATTGTATTTATATGTGTACAATTAATCTTTTATTTAAATTCAATAAAAAAAATTTCGATTAAGGTAAAAAAAAAAAAAAAAAAAAAATAGGTTATGACCTTTTTTAAACCTTTTTTTGGTGGGACGCAAATTACCTACTGATAATAATCTCGGACGCAAGTAGTATGCACCGCAAAAACTATGTCAAGCTATTTACGGAAAAAATAAAACGAATAAAATAGAGAACGTTTTGGTGCACAGACCAGTTCGAAACCTTCTTCTTTTCGCGCCTGCGCCATTAATTATATCATGTGCAACGCGGGCGCGCGAATGATTTTGTGCACAACGCACTTCAAATGGTTGCGAACTTTTCCCACGCGCGCACCCGGTTCGTTACTTCCGGTTTCAAACTCTCCGTACACAACTCTGTACACAATCGCGTTGACCATCCTTTGCTCGGCCTGCCGTTATCGCCGAGTAGCGAATCTTCGCCGATCTCGGAATGGGAAACGATCCTCTCGCGGCGTCCCCGTTCCACCGTCCCGTGCGAACGAAAACAATATATTCCGCACGAACAATAGCGTACCCGTGCGCACCTCGTACGTCATATTGTTGTATAATCACACGCACGAAATCTACCGAGTACGCTTGACACGGCCTCAAGTCGGTAGTAAGATTTCCCTCGGTGAGGTGGCCGGTCAAAGTTGAATGAAATGGATTAAACAAACCAAAAAAACAAAAGAGAAGAGAAACCAAAGAAAAAGATATGACGATCAATTTATTTATTTGTCTAAAAGGTTAGAATAAAAAATGTGGTCCTCTGGTGACGGTGGTGGAATCGGTGTGTCGATATTGACCAAACCGGTGTCCGTCGAAAGATAGGCCTCGTCCGTAGACACCGCCCGCCGGCCGCTGGTGCGCTACCTTATCGGCATCAAAAGCTTTCCCCCTCTGCCCGGTGTCCGAGGTAGGTAGGAAAGTGTTGGTGCGATATTATCGCCACCCGGGATGTGGCTGGAGAGAAGCTAACGCGGTGTGCGGTGTCGGTGTACATATTGTACCTACATCATGGTACCGCATCACGCTTCAAATCGCATTCTTGTTCTATTATTACAACCGTATCGTAAACCGCACGCGTTACAATACGCGTACGTTTTTTCTTGTTTACAATACGCACACGTGTTTCATCGCGCGCAGGATCTGTTTTAATGTCCGCCTCGAACCCGAATTCGATTTCGCACGCGCGCACCAACTTCGTCAGCCAAGGGGTTCCACCTCCTGGACCCTGAACCTTCACCGCGGACACGTCGGTCTCACATTTCCTGCACCTTTTCCGCCATGACTGTTTCGAAAATATGTGCATATTACGTTCTCCGGCGCACGCGTGTACACACTTTCGCGAACCCGGACTAAGCAGCTGAGAGTGTCGTTCGAAGTCGCGCGGATGTAGAACGTCTGAAACGCAACGAGGCGTAACGATAATCGATTTTTTTTCCTTCTTCTCCGAACGCGTCTCGTTGCTGTTGTACAGACACATGTGTGTACTGTTTCAAGCGATATTAGGTAGCCCTGCGGCGATGTCGATTAGTCGGCGGAATCGTTGCAGTCGGCCAGAGACGAAACTAGGGGTTGGAAGTTTTATCTCCGGATGTAAAATTGTAGACAGTGTAAGTTTTGCAATTATAAACAACTAATTTGATATTTTTAACTTTGTTAAACACTGATATTAGGTTAAAACTCAACAAGTACGAACGTATATCAATTATTAGAAAAAAATCCTCGAGAAGAGTATATGGTTATTGGTCTACGATAGGGCGTAATTTTACCATTTTCCTCGGGCGTAAAAATGTCTAGTTCCACCTCCGCCGTCGGCACGCGTTAAAGTTTCCGGCAACCCGCACACGATTCTGCCGCTCGTATTACGCGGCGAGATAAATAAAAAAGTCAATATAAATTTAATAGTTCGATGGCAAAACGGTTGTTTCGCGTGCACCCGAGGCCGGTACGCGTTACCACGCAAAATCACCGCGTCCGAAAGCGGTCAGGTGCCGTTTTTAACTGGTCCGAACGCGTGTTGTGCTCTCGTGTAAATTATCATTGTTTATAACAACGGTCCGGCTGCAGTTTACCGTTCGCGTACGGAAAATACTCGTGGGCAGGACGATTACGTGCGGTAACGCCACTGTTGTGTATCCTTAAAGAAATCACGTTTCGTACCTACAAAGCGTTTAACTAAACGCGCACCCGATATTTTACTGAACGAGTACTCGGCATACTCGTAACAAGAGTTTACTTTCAACGTACGCGCCAGTATTTTCGCACTGCTCGTAATACGGTTTCAGACGGTATACTTGTAATAGTCAGTACCGACGCCCGCCCGTTGTGCGCAGTTATAGGTACCATTAGCGATCGGATAAAATACAACGTTGTTGAAACATAGAGAATTAACGTGTGTTTTTATTATTGTTATTACGCCCAAGACCGTATCCGCGGCATATTACGAAATTATATTGTGTTATTGACTTTAAACGGGTTGATGTGAACGGTTTTCTTTTCTTTCTTCTAATTAAACGTTAAAAACAATATAATATCGTATTCCGCGCGAACGCATTCGCACTACGGTGCGTTAGCTACACACGATACACGTTTTATACATCAACTGCGTCGTGAATCAGATTCGCGTTTTTTCCATCGATGCTATTAACATTGTCGAGATTTTCGTTAGCGGTGCAACAACGCGGATTGTACACCCAATATCGTACTGACGGCGAGCACGCATTGACCGGATAACGGAATTGAATACGATTACCATATAAGAGAGACTACCCGCGACCATAATAGGTACGTGCGCGAAACACTTTACGTCGGATTCGGTCGCACTTCATTTCGCATAAACCTGTACGTATCAGGAACAGCTTAGCGCGCCGCGGCCGTCCGCGGACAATGCGCACGTAATACGTGTTGTTTTTCTCCTCGTCCGCCGTTTCCAAAACGATTTAAATCTCATGCGTTTGTTAGCGTTTTGGGCTATTTACATATATATTGTATAATAACACGGTTCTTACTGCACAGCCCGACGGCGTACGACACCGTGTGAAAGTGTGTCGAAATAATGTCAAATAGTCTTTCTCCAATTCTTTTGTTTTGTGCTACAGAGGCAGACGTGTGTGAGTGCGTGTGTGTGTTTGTGTGTGTGTGGGTGTGTGTGTGTGTACCCAATACCAACGGGCTAATTGAATCCCACGTACTAGTTATAATAATACACACGCGCGTACAGCGGTTTTGCCATATCGTGTTCCACGCGTGAATAATTCATGAGCGTCTGCGGTGTAGCGTTCGGATAAACTACAATATTGCGTCTCATAAACGGTGAATAGTAAAAATGCGTACGAACAGGGCCGACGAAAACTTCTGAGGGCCCTAGGGCTGCGGGGGTCCGGGCCTCCTTCCCTTTGCAATTGTTTGACCAAGACGCACCAAGACCACTTGTACATGCTTTGGTACAACAAACACATTGTATACAAAGCCGAAACGACGGGCCCTCTCGGGTGTACGGGCCCGGAACTCTAGCCCTCCTTGCCCCACCCTCACGCCGGCCCTGCGTACGACAGTCGATCGAACCGTAAGGAGTTGGATGTACGTGGACGCGTTATAGACGATGCTTTTGTCTGAAAAAGCCCGATACTACGTAGCTTAACACCCTTCGAAATAGACTTGGAATCCCAACGTTCTGTAAACCATACGCGTTTGTTAATTGCTTACGATTAAGCTAACGTGGTAAAAGCACATTTACCGTTTCGGTGCGTCGAGTTCTCTCGTTAGTCACACTGAAAACTGTCTGAGAACGAATACATGTTTAAGGCGTAGCAAATGATGCGCACGTGATTTTTCACCCTATCGATGTTGTTCGACAAATGTTCGTGCACGGTTTTTCGTCGTGCGTTTGCGATGACCAGCCAGACGAAAAAACATTCGATCGATCACCAACCAATTTTTCGCTTTATTTAGCACACGGTTACTCCGTATGTTTGTTTTGTGTACAATAACACAAAGGCGATTAGAAAGCGCAACGTAGCTCTAGACGAAATCGGAAAACTGGAAAGGAGCGATAAAACGCGTATCTCCGGGCGTTTTCAAAAGCGATCGGTGTGCCGCATCGACACGGTAATAATGGCTAGCCGAACGCTTGGTAACAACGAGCTGATCCATCAACGAGTCGGGAGTTTGTAATTTGCACCAAAATGAGTATCTGTTCGATTGATAATCGATTATTTAATATTATAATATTCGATCATTCCTCGGTATCCTCGTCGGCATCCAGACTACACTCGAATGACAACAATGATTTTTCTGGATTTCATCATGTGTTTTTTGCCTAAAATAATGAAATAATTAAACTATCATCATAAATTATTGACTATTCTTATAAGGTAGCTTTGAGGTGCAATTAACTTAAATAACGACACTGAATCTAAAACCTAAAATTCTGTGTTATTGTTACTTCTCATATCTCGATGTATAGAAACTAGCACGTTGATACTATGGAGATACTACGGAAAAAATAATAGAATTTTAATTTCGGTGCAAATTACAATTCCTATTTCTTACTACCTGAGGGCGATGCAAATTACATATCATTGTTTAGTGGCAAATCACACGTGTTTTATACGTTTTGGGTCCATTCTGGTGCAAACAGCCGACGAGGCGAATCGTCTCGCGCTCCTACTCGGCGACGCGTCCGCCGTAATCCGATCGCGTCTCGGAGCAACTAATCGGCGGCAAACACAATCGGTCGCGGTCCACGTGAATCCGTCGCCCGCGACCTCTTGTCTCGGACGCCCTTAACGGTTGTGTCGCAGGTCGTCGCGTCGTGTGCCGCCGCGTTATTTACGCGTAACTCTACGCGTCATAACCGAATAACCTTTCGGCCGCCGCCGAAGACGACGGCAACAAATTATTATTATTATTATTATTGTTGTTACCGTAAACAGACTCGTAAATTATTCGGAGCCGACGATTCGTCCGTGTATCATTAATGCTGAACGAATGCCCACCCGGGTGGACGGCGAACCCGTGTACGTAGCGGCGCCGACGGGTTACGCCATCGCGCACGAGACAATGAGATAAGAACGGTTTTTTTTTTTTTAATTTTTTTTTATTACCCGCGATTTGCATACGAACGATTTATAATGTTACGACCTTACGTCGGACGACGCCGTTGTCATGACAAGAATGTTTTCACCGGGTCCGCAGTTGGTCGCTCGTTCGTCCGCGCCACTTGACGCATCGAAAATGACGTGCGCACGACACGATCGACTGTGCTGCGGACACGGTGGTGGCCTATTACCGTCTTTGCCTGCAAGCCCTACAAGTTTACGTCGTAAGAACAATAAGAATCCACGCCGACCACTAGATAAACAACATCGATCATGATAACAATACGTTATTGATAAGAACCGGCTCGAACCCTTTGGAAAGTAAATGCACTAGTGAAGGAAAACCGACGTGTTACGATGTATCCTTATGATCTTATCGCTGATCAATTTTTTCGGATTGGAAAGGTCTAGTAATATATGATAATAGATATATTATAATATGACGTGCGTTATGATCGGCATACATTGTTATTGGACTCGTTGGTTAGGTTCGTCTAATTCGGCATAAACGCAACCACGGCTTGGTTCCCAAATATTTCCATAACCCTATCAAATTAAAAATCATGAGGTAGATATTTTTTTGTCGTGTTTGAAAACATTTTACACAGTACATGAAATAATTATACAGCTCGGGAATTCCGGTTTTTAGTGCAATCATGTTACCTAGTATTTAGTTCACATGTCTTCGGGTGTAATTATGTAAAATAGTGGATTTTCTACTTGAATTAGTATTTTCCATCTCGTTTCTAGTGTCTATAGACACTATATAGTCACATATACACTATAATGTCTATATATATGTATGAACATATATGTTCGTAGTTTTTTATGATGTTATGAGGAGTTGGTCCTGTAAAATGTTGAACCTAAAGTAGTGAATAATGAATGATTGTATCTGTTAGGAAATTAGTAAAATCGGAATACGGAAGCCCTTGCGGGTCTGTTTGGTCTTTCACCCCCCCCCCCCCCCCAACCATCCATTTAAGCTCTAGTTGCGCCTTTGTACTGCAGAAAACCTTTAATAGTACATTGTTAATTTTTCTTCCTCTTATATACGGTTTTGAAATATAGCGGGTAGTGTTAAATGCTGATCACCCACAAAAGTATAACGTTGTATGATAACAAATCAATAAATAAAAACTTTAAGTTTAATTTGCATACTATTTCGTTTAATATTTTTTAATCTTTTGACACTAGCACACAGCAGTGTGTACTTTAAACAGACACTCCTTAACTATTTCTGATAATAATTTCAAATTGTGAATTTGATTGTAACTCATGTGTAATAAGCCTTTGACATTAGGAATGCACGTATCGCATTAAATGTGTATTTCACCGCACACTGAAAAGATATGGAAATAAACCTCTGTAAAAAAAGTGAGTAAAATTACACACTGCGAGGTAAGCGTTTATGTACGTAATACATAAACGCTTACCTCGCAGTGTAAATGAGGCAGTAAAAATCAATTTTAAAGGTCTCTGGAGTCTTTGGTGCGTAACTCGACGCCTGCAATACGTCTGCATGGACAGTGTCGCATTTGGACAATTTGCGACCTAAGACAAAAACAAATTGGCACCCCTTACAGTGGCTTACACATAGGGAGATGGATCCCCCATGAACTCTTTAGATTTTGAACTACGCAACGAATGTATTGGTTTTACAATGATGCGAGTTCTTTTATCAAAAATATATATGTAGTTGTATAATTTAGTGAACATCCCTGCCCACCCCCAAAGAAAAAATTGAATGTATTCTAGGAATTTCATATATTTTGTATTTTATTCCTTAAATTTTAATTTAATCACAGCGATCCATCCGGTTTAAACGAAAAATTAACACTTAAACGAGCAGTTCCTTATTTCCACGTGTAAAACATAATACGTGCGCGTGAGCGTACAATGCGGTTTCGAGTCAATATTTATACGACCACACGTATAAGTATTTCAATTCATTTTGTACACATTACACTCGCCTCACGAACTCACCGATCGCGCGCGCACAAAACGGTCTACGTTTGTATTCGTTATTATCGTCTGTTGTATTGGAAGTATCAATAATATTATTGGTAATGATAATAATAATAAAAATATTAGTGCGCAAACAAACGTGATCGCTAGATTTAAGTCCCGTAACGTCGTGCATTGATTTTTCGACCGTACCGCTGCGGTGTTACTACAGGTATATCGTTTATGTTAAAAACGTTCAAACAAACCGTCTTGATACGTTGAACGACCCCAGGGGCGTATCTTGGGTAAAAATTCAGGATGGACTCGGTTTTAAGAATAGTTTGTATAAGATACACGGTTTTTTTTAAAGAGAAACTTTACTTTATTTTTAAGTTGTACTTACTACTTTGCAGCCATATGTATAATATATACTTATAAAATAACTTTTTGTAATATTTATTTAGTAAATTTAATTTTTCTGTTTTTCATTTTGGCAAACTCGTCAATTTCTTGATTCTTCTCATCGTCGAAAAACTTCTTTCAGCTGCTACCGAAATTACCGGTATAACCAATACGCGTTTGATAACTAATTTAATTTTCTCAAATAACTTTCCCGTATTGCAAATTTCTTTGTAAAAATCCAAAACATTTGTGCAGCTACTGTACGTATTGTTCGCTCGTCGACTTTGGCTCACTATTTTATTCCAGAAATATTTTTTATATCCGTAATAGTTCATAAGTTTTAAAAACAAAATTATCATTTAAAAAATCATATCAAGAAATCATAGAATAAATAATATGTTAAAAGAACAAAATTGATTTAGTAGACCTATGACTTCTGCGGCTTCTTTCTTTTATTAACTTACTACCAAAAATAAATTATTTGGGTTTATTTAAACGCTAAAATTCAGGGTAGGCCCGGGCCCACCAGGCCCACCCGCTGAACACGCCCCTGAACGACCACGCGCGCCCCGTCGTGTTAAAGTCACTCGCGAGAGTGAACAACAGTTCTCACACCCGTGTTGCGTTAATGACGGTTTTCTTATCATTTCGGATGCAAACAGTGCAAACGTAAACGCATACGCATAGTGCGCGTGTACACAGTGCTCGACTTGAGGTGGGACGCAGGGTGACCGAGTACCCCGACTAATTTTCAGAAATGTTAGCGTCCCCCTACTATTATTACGTTATAATTATGACGCTTAACAAGTTTTGAGGGCACTCTTTTTTTTTTGAGTAAACAGAATCCCTCTTTTTTAATTTTGCC
Organism: Sipha flava; assembly: GCF_003268045.1. Classification (NCBI taxonomy): domain Eukaryota; kingdom Metazoa; phylum Arthropoda; class Insecta; order Hemiptera; family Aphididae; genus Sipha; species Sipha flava. Next base: position 203,144 of record NW_020273017.1, read on the forward strand.
AAGTCGAGTAGTAAACTTGAGTTGTAAACTGCGTGTACATGTTCGTATGTGTGAGGGTGTGCGTGTGCGTTTGGTACGCACGCTTTAAACGGTCGTGGAAGCCGACCAGGTGCCGACCAGGGCACTGCAAGGACACGAGATTTGCACAGGACAAAGACATGAATAGCCGTATAATTATTGTTAGGGATTGCATATTTATGAACTAAATAATTACTGAATACGCATTCAAAATATGCACTAAAAAACGTACGATATACGTTTTAGGTAAAACAAAAAATGGTTTTTTTAATTTTAATTTGATAAAACTCTTAAAATATTCGAGACAAAAAAAAATTATACCGACCCCCGTGGGAGTACAGTGCGTCGAATGACACCCCTCAGAGAATTGGTGGATAACTAGTTCTGTATGAACTTGTATGAATATTTGTTTAATTCAATACTACCCAATTTTTCAGCTATCCAAATCAACATACGAATTATGTTTATCCTAGAACTAAAGCGTCACAGAGAATAAGTAGTGGCGCTCAATATCAAAAATTATGCTATACAAACTAATAAATTAATATCCAGAAAATTGAAAAATAATTAATATTAGGTTTATTATTAACATTTTATTTTTAGTATCTTTTTTAGTAAGAAAAAACCAAAAACACTTAAAAATAAGTAAGACACCCGCCGACAGCGGTTTCCGACCGTGTGCGTGCCACGTCCAAACGCGTCGAACCGCGCGCGCGACGCCCAAAAAAACGAAAACGGATCGAGTCCCCTGCCGAACCGCGCGCGCAGATTGATCGTTGACCCTGCAGCGCCCACGTTTTCCGGACGAACGCGGATGGCCACGGTACGGGATCGAGGACCGCGCGGGCAAAACGCGCGATCCGACGTTCAGCCCTTGCGAATGTTTCCAAAGCCCTTCGGTGAACCGCCCTGTGTCCCGTTCCTGTCGGTCAAAACTTTGCTCGACGCGTACAACTCCCGAACCGCGCGCAGCGTCTCCGATAGATCGTTCGTAGTTAAGACGATCGAAATCGAAACGCGTGGCTGATAGGCATTATGCGCGCGCCACGCGTCGAACGCAACACGTATTGCGCACCACTTGTGTGCGAATCCGTGACGAAAACACGAGAAAACCGATCGTCAACCGATTTATCGATCGTACCGGTATATGCATATATATGTATATGCGTGTCATCGTCGCGGCCAACGTCTTCCGAATTCTTTCCGAGAGATTGTGACGACGAGGCGCGCCAAGGTGGGCAGAGGGAATTGCATACCTCCGGCAATTAGTGGAGTGCGAACTTTGAAGGCATTGGTTTTTTTTTTTCTCTTCCGGTGTTCGAAAACGAAACTGTATCGGCTATAAATTCGATTTCTATTATTTCTATTACATGGAATCAAATGATGAGTGAAATTTTATTTCGTTGTTTTGGTATTTTTTGTGTTTTGATGCTTTCTAAGGTGTTTTCGGTGCATTTTTTGATTTTAAATAACATTTTGAAACATTTGTTCCAAACATATTCGAAATAAAGGCATTTTGAAAGATCAACATTTATTTTATTTAATAAATTGATTTTATCTCGTTATGTTTAATTTAATTAAGCGATTAATAAAAAAAAAAAATTAAATAAATTACCGTCCAAAGCGGCTCCGATCGAATAAGTATTTAAATAATTTTCAATTATTATATGATTAATTCTTATAAATTGTCTTAAGCACAATATATTTAATTTACGGATTAATAATGAAAGGAGAAAAATAGAAATCTTTTTTATTAATATACCTTTTTTTAATAATTTAATAAATTAATAAATATTTTTAATACTTCTTTTGTAGTAAATAACATTTTATTTAAAAACAAAATGTTGGTGTTCTTTTAGGCTTTTTTTTTAATATTTGCAGAGCGTTTTTGCTTTAAGTCCTTTTTTTTGTTTTTAATTTCTTCAAAATCCATACTCTAAGGATAATTAATTAATATATATACCTACATCTAAATAAAAACTTCATCACATATTTCTGTACGTTTCGACTTTTGGAAAACGAAATTTCTGACCGATTTCGTCTTGTTATTATTTTTTCATTGCCAACAATTGTCACCACTTTAATCCCATGTCCAACCCCATCCATATCCGTCATTGAACATTTAATAGACACAAATATAAAATTTTAGATAATCGATTAAAATATAAGAAATAAGTACCATTCCAATACCATGTGAAATTTATACGCCCAATATTTAGCTCTATAACTTTGTATAACTTTATAAAAAAAAAAATGTCGTATTAATTCGGTATACAAATGATGCTAATTACATGCTTAATTGGTACAAATTGTTTGCCGAAATTTTAAATGGGCCTGACTGGCGCAACGCACGCTAAAACAACGCCCGAAGCAATCAAACGTTTAACAAACATGCATGTTCGTCTAAAATCGAATAGTTTACGTACAAAATTGTACACGTATATGATAATAAGATATTGTTACGTTTTAATAATAATATTGCCGTCACACCCAGCCCGTGCTGTAGGTATACCGAACGACATCGTTTTGCGCTAATAGATCGTAACATTACCAATCATGTTATTAGTATTATTATTATCATTTTTATACGTTTTTTATTTCACTCGAACGTTTATTAATCGACCATGGATGGCGGTCGACGAGCTATAAATAATATTATTACGGTGCAACAATATAATTTTCCGTTCGCCACACACCGCAGCGGCTGCGTGCACCGGCGATCCGATATCGACGCGATCTTTTTGTCGGTGTTATTTTTTTATTTCATTATTTTGCATCTGTAATCGCTTCGTCTGCGGTACGTGACTGGCGCAAAGCTCTCGTCAGTTATTATTTATGATACTCATCGCACGTTTATAACGTTCGAAAAACCAAAACCCCGAACTCGTGTACTATTATACACATTGCACATAATGTGCTTATTACACTAGATTGTACGAGATTGTTTATAATATAGAATTAATACGGAAATGAACACTTAATCGTACGACCAAGTGGTTGTTATATTTAAACCAACAATTGCACTGCTACGGTAGTAGTTACTAATCTTTACTATATATATATATATTATAGGCTTCCTAATATACCACATAATCAATGCATTTAAACACACGTTGTTCACATAAGGAAATGATGGACATAATTCGTTTTAAAACGTGTCTACGATCCGTACAATGTAATATACATATATGTGTGCCTGCGATTATTAAAAAACATATTTGAAGAGAGTTATTGCCGTTCAAAATATACGTATCTAATCGTAAATGCATGTGTGCGTCTATGCGTGTGAAACAATTTGTCGACTACTGTTTAAGAAAATTACAAACTGAACGCTGTATTTGATAGCCAACTTGAAGCAAGTAAAAGTTCTCTAAAAGATTTAAATAAATTCATTAATGCGGTTAAACGGATGTTAAGAATTGTTCAAAGTTATGTAACTAGAACTAAAACATCAAAATATTTCACTTTATTAATATCATTTATACCTACAATTTTTGATTTTAGATAATTTATTATGTCCATTTGTCCTGTATGTCCTAAGGGCCACGTTCAAACGACAACCTTGATTTGTCCGTATTCGCCTGCCGCCTACTGCAATCATACAATATGCTGACGAATGGCGATCTGCACTGACATTAGAGGGATCGGAAACCGAATGATGTCGGACGCAAACCGAACAAAAACAACAAATAATCATAATTGTTTACAGTTTGAGTGTTAAATGTTTATACGGACGGATAAAACGCGCCGTTCGAATTCCCAAGTTATGTATACCTTCGGTCGGCGGAAAAGATGCGCGAACGGGAACGACGACGATTTTGACTGCAAGATGATAAAAAAAAACGATTCGAATATTATAACACATATTTTATATTATACTCCGTGAGTTCTTGGCATTAGCTTAAGTCCGACCGTTTATTTATTACCGGTTGTATCGTATAATCTGTACGTTTAACGAGCTTATAAATCTAATAAGGATCGCATACGGTGACTAGTTATTTTAATATTTTATTGAGCAACGGATTATGTACATTAGCGGTAACATTTAAGACCACTAAAATCGTGGCTAATAAAATATAATAAATTTACAGCGGTCTATTTGGCAATCGTCTGAGAACGAGGAGATGCCGATAGAAATCGGTGGGTACCCACGCGTAGGTTACCCTACCGTTCGGGAAGAAGTGTGCCTAACTGCGTTTATGATATTCAAACAGTTGTGTTTGTACCGACAGTGGAAACAATATGTAATTGTTTTACAATCGGAGGGCACTGGACACGTAGTGTCTACGCCGTCGATCACCGCTGTCTGCAACCCGTACAGCGGTTTCTCGCTTCGAAAACTTCGTCGGGCGAACGTTCGACGAGCAAATGTCGATGGAACGAGCGCATACGTAAATCGTGTACCCCGTGGCAGTAGCTAGCGACGTTTTCGCGCGTGTTATTATTTCTGATTCGAGTATTCAAACGTCGGGAAAATGCAATACCGGCGTCGGTCGTCATAAGCGTACCCGCGCCGAACACGAGCACTCGCCGCCCGTTTCGTAAACACGACGACGCAGCTGAACCCTATACGGTCCCGCTGTTCAGCGCACAAAACATGATGTAATGCATAAATCACGTCCACCGAACGTAATCCTGTACGCGATCGTTTCGCGTCCGAGTCGGTACGCACCTTTGACACCCGAGCCGCAGGTTTTTACAACGATTATTAAAACAGTCGGTCGGATTTTTTTTTTAATTTCTCGTTTTTCTGTCCTTCTTATCGCGATATTATCGTTTCCGGGCCGAGCGTGCCGGAGTCCAGTTTTAACGAGTACGTTTTTTTTTTTTAACGGCAGCGTTTGCCGATTAAATGAAAAGCGAATACGTGTCTCGCGAATTCCCCGAACCTCGGCGGCAACGAACCATTCATCGCGATATTTTTGTAACATCAACGCGACGGTGTGTAACGTACGACACGATACGCGCGTGCGAATTCGTTGACGCGAGCTCCGGTGATGTTTCGGCAGTGATTCACGCATAGGCTAGGGGGTGTAATAGAGTTTTTAGTACCCTTAAGTTCAAATGTAACACTCCTATTTTTTTTTTTGTTCAGATCCATATAATCTATAGTGATTACAGTTAAATACCATTTAGTTTTATTTTCAGCAATTTCAGCACCTTCAATATCTAGTTTGTCTAGTTGCGTCCACGGTTGCACAGTTTAGGGATCGTATTCGACGTGTTGCTAGGTGGCTCGGTGTCGTCTTCCGACTATAGCAGGGATGGCAAACCTTTTGAACATTGAGTGCCCAAAATTACCTTTTTTTTTTTTTTTTTATATATATAGAGCGTGCCATGAAAAAAATATTAAAAATATTATATTTTGTTATATTATAATTTGATTGTATAATTAATGTATTGGTATAAAAAGGTTAGTTTAGGTACATAATAATTATAATAATATTGCTTTTTTAATTATTTATATTATATTATATTATAGGTCCTATAATATTGTGTATTATATAATATATAATAGTAAAAATTTTCTTGCGTGTCATAAATTTACCATCCCTGGCCTATAGGGATGTTTCCACACGGCGTCCGGGCGACGGAAATCCGTTCTGCGCGCGCTTGCATCTTATAATCCTATCGTAAGTGTAAGAAGTGTAAGTAGGTTCACGTTTATGTAGTTCAGCGGTTCCCAAAGTGTGGACCGTGACGCTCTGGTACGCCGTGATGTCTGTACAGGGGCGCCGCACCGTCATGAAATAATATCTGTTCCAAAATTGTCCGTATGATTAGCCATGCTATGACTTGGGCACCCTGAAAAAGCCTTGAATTAAAAAGGGTGCCGTGAGTCGAAAAAGTTTGGGAAGCACTGATGTAGTTCGTTGAATGTAAACGATTTTATAATTAGAATATCGTTTAAAAAATGTGTAAAACAATTAGATGTTTGCGATTTTCATCATTCGATATTCATCATATAATATTATTATCTTTGTTCATTATGTATATGATATTTTTTACAAAATTTGTCTGTTCTGTCTTGTTAGTTAGAAAACTAATAGTCGTTTTATATTAAAATACATACACAATAACCTAACCTAACCGTGGCTGATAGCTTATACGGGGTGCTGCAATATTTAAGTATCAAATATTTGTGAAATATTGTAAATATTCTGTTGCAGTGATGAATTGCTAAAATAAATCATGGGTATACCGCCTTATTTCGGGTAGTAACTATCATATGGTAGGAAGTTTATTAACCTACTAGGAACCAAAAAATGTTTTCTCCGTTCGCTCGAACAATATTCACTTTACTTGTATTCACTTAAAACCTGATAGAATATTATACTTTTGTATTTATTCTATAACACTATATGCTATACAAACGGAATAATTATTTTATTAAGTGGTTATTGATTTTTAATTTAATCACTCTTCATATCTCTATCTATTTTGAAAGTTAGAAATCACGTGTTTATGGTACACATTTATAACATGACATACAAAAAAATGCCAGGCTTCGCTTAAATTTTACATCACGTTTATTACTGTCACATTGACAAAAAAATTTAAACAAAAAAAATTTAATCAAAAAAAATAGATCATATTTTAGTTTACTTTTTTTTTTACGTCAGTATTCTCCAAAGACTTGTTTTGTTTTCACTGTTTTGATCTACATCTGGGTGACATAATTTACTTCTATTGTCTTCTGCTGATCTATGATTTATCATCTACGAATTCACATAGTCTTTAGGATCCCACTTTTCTAATGAAAACTTGTTAAATGAAAACAAATTTGAATTTTTCATAAAAAAAAATAAAAAAATAATAATATATCTGATACCGAATCTCGTCATAAATATAACCAAAAGTTTTACTATTTATATTTATCAAATTACAAGCTATACGCTAGATACGGCCGTTACCCGCGTATCATCAATTTCTCATAAGCTATATACCATGAATAAAAATAGCGTATTGGGTATACGCCGTATACCCTCCAATACACCACTGCTCTATTGTTGCAATAAAGTTTATTATTGTAATTAAAAAAATAAATGCTCTACATCGCGTAACAAACCGTGGCGTGTGATACAGCCGGTATACTCTTGGCCGTCGACATAACCGCATGCGAACGTATACTATAGTATTGCAATGCATCGTTTCCCATGCAAAATGTTTCCGATGAATGTTCGTTAAACTAATGACGAGAATAATATTTTAACCATTAACGAAACAATTATTTTTTTTCTCTCTTTTCTTTGTTGAGTTACGTAGAATTGTGTTAAGATATATGATAATACGATTACAATCAAATGGTTATAATTATTATAATTATTAATGTAGAAAAATAGAATGCATCAATATTTTATTTTATTTTTTTGGCGAAGGATCGCAAACAGAGGAAATGTTTGGGTTGCCAAAACAAAAACGATAAAAAAAAAACGGGAAAAACGAATCGTACTCAAGTCGCGTTTCACAAACACTTTAATATCATCGCGAAAAACTTTGAGCGTTTTCATTGGATTCGATAAACCTACAGACAAAATAATACTTGGACACATCCACCGTGCGATTATAATAACAGTACACATGACGTGTCAAATAATCGTGCTACTGCACCTGCTGCGTATATAACCACGGGAACGTGCCTTTTTTTCCGATTTAACTTTTGAGCGCAGAGTGTCTGCACCCAATAATATATTAACGGTCAATTATATTAGATTTATATTTACGAATAATATCATGTCTTGTACGCAATAGTGTCTTATTGGTTTTGAATAATGATGTATTGAAGCGTATTTCGAACAGGTTATACTTAGATTGCCTCCAAAAATCAAATCTGTAATAATTCACCTTATTTTGAACACGGTGGCGATACTGATGATGTAATATTAATAATAATAATGCATTGTAATGAACACGTCAGAGTAACATAGTAATTTATCATTGCTACATACAAATATATAATTATAAATTGTATTATAAACGAATTCTACAGTATTTATAAATAAATTTTAGAAATAAAAGCCTTAAAAGTGGTGGTATCGTTTGGGGAAAATGTTTTCAGTGCCGTTTATAATCTTACAGTCTCCCACTTTATATCATTGAAATTGTTAGTTTAGCAAAAATTACAAACCCCCCCCCCCCCCCCCTCCACTTTCCTCCAAGTTACACCAATGATTGCCTCGGTTTGGTTAAGTACTCAGTTGGATACTTTTGTTGAGAAAAAATTCTGTAAACTTGTGTTTAAATTCGTATGACTGAATCAATTGTTTGATTGTTTTATAAAATTGAAGTGTGCTTATAAAATTTGTTTAGACAGAATAAATACTTAACTCTGTTCTCTTGAAACTTGTTATTTCAATAAAAAAAAAAAAATTAGGAATATTATTCTGTTACGTGTTATATTTTCAATGGAAATTCGAACACGTCAACCGAGGGCAAACAAACTGATATTCTAAAACAACCGCAGCACCGTGCAATTTTACTTAATAATGATGATTATTATTATTGATCAAAAAACCTAATGGCAATCGATTACGACGCGTATGTATAGCATCGAACGACTTTAGGGCAAGCGAACAGGATAACATTTCATTACAAGATTTCCGAAGCAGTAATAGCACAACGATATCGAGTTATCGGAACGCAATTCGGATCGTTTAACACGAGGACAAAACGAATTCTTACGCTCATCGATTGTGAACACGAAAATTCTAATTATACTAACAATATAATAAATCATAATGATCGCTTGCACAATTGCACGACGCGATATACTTTAACGGAGGTAATTATTTTTAATGTAGACACCGAGCGACCATTGTTATTTTAATGAAACACGGCTAATGTGAAGTAGAAAGAAAAAAAATATAGAAAAAAGGTGCGCTCTTTAACGAATTTCGCTCCTATAGGATTCAACATACAGACTCCCCTTATGTTGTTCTTTTCGATTACGATTGCGTAATTACAATAATGTAGCGAACACGCGCGTACAAGTTATTCCGAAACATGATTTTTGATTTTCATTGCTTCTCCCATTCCGTCGGAATGTGAACCCGGTACACATTATAAAAAATGAATCGTACATAAAACGGAATATTATTGTCTACGGCGGAACGGTCGCGCGCATCTATTATTCAGTCGGACGTTGAACAATCATCAGTAGACGTGTGTACTGCACACGTACGTGTGTTGTGCGCTGTACGATATTAATACGTACCTAGACGTGATAGTGCAAACGCAGTGGTGCGGTGGACAACATCAGTGGCGTAGCCAAGAGGGAAGGGCTGAGGGTACTACAAACCCCCCTCCTCAAAATGTTAAGAAAATTATATTGATGGTCTGTGAAAATCGCTAAAAAAGTAAGAATATTTAAAAAATTTTAGTTTTATAACATTTTACAGCTATCTATCTGTGGTAGTAGGTATTTAATGCATATAATATTGTGCATCTGTTGCGAAAAACTAAACTACTGCTGTATAAAAACTGATCAGCCCTCCACCTCACCCCAAGAAAAATCCTGGCTGCGCCACTGCACAACAGCATACGATTTTAATGATCAATAGGGTGGTGGGGGTGATAAACATGTTTTCCACGAGTGGAGGACGGGGAAAAGTGTGGAGCCGGATGAATCATAACAAAAAACGAACTGCACGCGCACGAATGTGTATTTTTATGCGTTCCTTTTAATTTGCATGCCCCCGGGCATTGCGTTTTTGCATATTGCACAACCGGGTACATCATGGCACATCGCTGCACGTGTGTGTCATGTTGCGTCTCTCTCTGCGGTCAAAAAGTCCCGGACGAAGTCTCGTTCGTTCGGTGGTTTTTCGTCGACGACGTAACGCTCGTTTTTTTTTTTTTTTCTTAAACTACGTATTTTACTACGGCTGTTGTCGGCCGTCGTCAAACTCGTTTTCGGGCCCCGAACAATAATCGTTCTTCCAGTGGCGGTAAAGATTTCAATCGCGTCCGTCGGGATTCCGATTTTTTTCCGCGTTCGGACGATGCCCGGCGATGATTTTCTCCTTTTATTATTATTATAATTATAACGATTATTATTCGTCCGATTAGGATCGTATTATTACGACTTGTGTAATACGATTCGTGGCTGTTTAGTATTTAAATTAAAAGTCAAACGCGCGCGTAATAATAATCGTGTACCTCGACGCGTTATTTCACGTGTTGATTATTGTACGACGTGGTATCGGCCCCGCGATCGTCCGGTGCAAGTTTTTTACGTCCCTCCGGTTTCGTGGAATTCGGTAAAAAAAAAAAAAAGTCTACGGGCTCTCCGCATTTACTGTTTACACGTTAATAAACACGTTAATAAGATGTTACGCAAGTGGACGCATTTATTGCGTCCGTGTGATTGTCCGTCCGTGAGAAAAATTCAAATGAAATATGTATTACAATCGGAGTGTTTGTACATATGAAAAATATGTGTGTGTGTGTCGTATTCGAGTCTATACGCGTACCGGACGAACAAAGAAATGTTTTTATTGTCTTTTTTTTTTTTTTATCCCCTATCAATCCTTTTCTCCGAATTTTGTTTACATTCCGAGCGGCCTTGGACTCCGCGCAGATAATAGCGTCGTTTAATTATTATTTAAAAAGATGATCATCATTCATCGCGGTCGTTTGTACTTGGGAATCGATAAGTTCGTGGTCGCGCGTGGTACACAGAGACGATCATTAGTCACCGAACGGCGGCGCGGGTTTGTTCACATGCCTAGTCGACAAAAAACGTCAACTATTTTTTAATCGATTCACTGCCTCGGATGATGCACGATGACGACGGTTGTCGGTATTAACTATTTATTTATGTTTTAAATATTTTTTCTATCTTTGATAATTGAAAAAAAAATAACATTTTAATGTTTGGAATGACCTTTGAACGCGCGAATAGGTTTTATTTAATTGTTTCTCTTCTTGCGGTCGATACGAGATACACGCGCAGAGAAATTTTATAATTGCAACGTATCATCATTACACGCACGTGCACGTAAATAATCATAAAAGTGATTGAATACGATTTACGTTATAATCTCGTATATTACGTACAGCAGATTTATAATTCATCGTTATACTGCAACTAACGACGTTTATCCGCGGTGCGCGAGTTATGGCCGTCGATGCGTGAATACGATTTCGTGCAGTTTTTCCCAAAACGTTGGGAAAATATCGTCGGCAAGGGCTTATTCGACCCACCCTAGGGGGTAGGCGACCGGCTTTCTTTTCAAATCCACCGCATATTATGACACAAAAGTGGTAGTACAATAGTCGTGGTGATTTATTGAAAGATTTTTTTTTTTGGGGGGTGGGAGGGGCGCACATAAATGTATTAGACAAGCGGATTAAAATAAATTAACAGATATTGTACTTCATTATTTTTATCTTTTGATTTTTTATAAAATATCGGATGATCGTAGACCGGTGAGATCAACCATACATCATTATGCGTATCGTTGTATCCTACTTGTGATTACATTGTAATGACTTATTTTTTATATTTAGTTTTGTTCGATAAATTTTACAAACTATGTTTGAAAACAAGTATGTATATTAACGGTATGGACGCACAGTTGCTCTGAATAAATAAGGGCACATTATATTCTTCATTTACTCTTATTAATTCTACATATTTATTAGAAAACTTATTTCTGTCTTAAAAATATGTTTAAAGAAAATCTAAACTTGATTTGACAATTCAATCTTTTGGTATATCATTAAATACAAGAAATAGTTTATACTTACAAATAAATAAATATATAAATAATAGTTCGGCCTGGAGTTATAATTGTAAGGTATAACTGGTTTTGAATTAAAAATTCATCATCAGGTATATACAAAGTTAATAAAATCGTGACTGAATATGAAAAAATGGGAAATAAAATAAATAAAAAATTATTTACGATTTTATTTCTTCATATTCAGTTTTAATTTTATTAGCTTAGTATATACTTGATGATGAATTTTTAATTTGTAACCGGTCGTACTTTACAAATATAGTAATACTCTAGACTAAGCTTTTATTTATTTATTTATTTCTACATATAAACTATTTTTTTATTTATTCATATATTAATTTACAAGTATTAACTATTTAATAATTTTTAATTTTTTATTATTTTGTTATTTAGTATTTTTAATTATTTTTATACTACATAGATCATTTAAAATTAAAGTTTTTCTTATAGCACACATAAATCTGATATAATTTAATTCCCTCACTTCCATAAGTATATTTTACGCGTAGCATCGGTAATTTACGTTGTGAAAAAATAATACAATAATCAACGGACTTTATCAAAAAATTGTCTATATAACTACGCCTGAATTATACAATGTAGACTTAAAAATACATGGATAGTAGTTAGAATTTTAATTTCTAGCGCGTCATAATAATCGAATTTTAATCAAAACTTATGACAAATTTTATACTGAAAATCCGCTTGTTTACTGCTAGTTAATGACCTTCACTTTATTTATTAATTTACTTGTATTGTTATTTAAAAGGGCTAAGGCTCAATACCTGTTGTATAATATGTTTATAGTTGTAGGTGATTAAATATATTTAAAAATGAGTAACATGTATAAATCAATTAGAGAAACAGTAAATAAATAGGTACTAATAATATTACAAATTTTAGTAAAATAAAAACATTAATGTGACTACTGATAATATCTATTAATATGATTACAAAATAACTTAATAGAGTAAAAATTGAAAAATTCTGTTTGGGTATCATCAGCTAATTTAGTGGATATATTAAATAGATTAAAAATGTACCTTTAAATTTTAAAAACGCATTTTTTATAGAGTTTATTCTGTGAAAGTGATTGCGAAGTGTATAATTATTCCTGGTTTGTCGCCGAGGGACATAAATGTCTCTCGTAAATGATATTTATGTCTACGATACAGATGGATTTTAAAGATTGCTACACCAACATGTAATGTCTGCAAGTCGAAGATGTAGAATTTCTTGGAGAATCCGTATCTGCAGATAGATCGTCGGTGATCATATATCGTCACCTATAAGATGCAAGTAAGTATGAGCAGGTCCTCCCGGGTTGGGGACAACATAAAGACTGATATCCGATCACATTTGCGCTGTTTTTCTTGGTATAAGATTTAGTGATAGCACATTTTTGCAGAAACGTGTTTTGTCAAGACCGTTCAAAACCCGCAGGTGTCATGTTTTGTTCCAAGCAACCGCCCCAAAATCGGTAAATAACGTAAGGCGACGGATAATATAAGAAATATACATGCGATTAGATAAGCAATTGGAATTGAATAGATAAAAACGAACGTGGACGCTTATTTAAAAATTGAATAGTATTTGATATAAGTTTGCCGTTGGTCATATTAATGAAAACTAAACGTTTTGGAGACAGTGTTCGTCTGTTGAATTGTTTTATACACAATTCGAATGGCAAAAACAGCAACGACTAAAAATACAATTATTTTTATGCAAATGAAAACCGTTCGAACGGTTCGGGTGAACTCGAAGAAGTGGTACCGATATTTTTCCGTCGATAATTTCTACACAGCCATCACCGTACTATTAACTACGATATCATAACGCGCGCGACGTATCCTGTAGACGGGCTTTGGTATGCTTTATTATACGATATAATTTATAACGTATTATAACTAAAATTTGATCTTGCAGCGGATCGCGGTCGAATCCAATCGGAACGCGGGATTTCGCCCGTTTCCACTAGCCATCACGATATTATAACGCTGTAACGCATACCTACGAAAACGATAAGAATTCACGATAAGAACACGCGTGGCGGAGAGATAAAAACCTTTTGTTTTACGCGTTGACCCGCGTGCACATGTTATCCGGTACGCACGACGGCCGGCGACCAGGAAACCGCTGCGTACGCCCGCGACGTTCTGTTTTCACCTCGGGTGGTGCAAGTATACGATTATTATATTACTAATGTTTCAGTAATATGCCCACGGACGGACGCACGAGGTATAATGATGTATGATATTACGCGCGTGTTATTATCTCGGGTTCTTATCAAAAACGGGAAGGAATCGAGCGGTCCATTAGGCGGGGTTAACTCCTCGGGTAGTGCGCGCGGCCGTTCTGAGCGATAAATTATAGCGAAAACCGTCGTCCTACGTCATGTCGTAGCGTGCTTAACCCCGTACAGGATACGTCACACGTATTACGATATCGTACGCGCGTTTATAACGATTATTGTTAGCAATACGAACGGTGACTGAATCTTATTCGCGGGTGTACGAGTCGTCATCGGCGTCGCTGTGGGCGAATGATTTGCGATGAAATCGTCAGAAGGACTTGTCACGGATAATTGCTACCATTAGTAAATATTTTATGCATTACATATTATTTATTATTGTACATATATATACTCGTATGTTATATTTTAGTACATTTTTTTTTTTTTTTTTTTACTCGTATTTTTCCACTTTACTTGTTTATTTATGAAATTTCTTGTACAACGTAGTACCTACAACACGTTTTTTCGTTTTTATACGTTACACTGAATTCTGGTGATCATTCAGATACAACGTGAAATAATATACATCGTGAACACATCAAACGAATCACGTGAAATTAATATTGTAATATAGTAAAATTATTTTGTAACCATGCATCTGTAGGGATTATCAAGTCACGTATTACCATTCAACGTATAATGTTTTTCGATCGTCGGCAATGGCGAAATGCATTTCTAACACGTCCAATGATCATAGGACGGATCATACCCGCAGGAAAATGGACAGTTTTTCACATGAACCAAACATATCCAGTCTACTGCGTTTCAAGGGTGTGGGATAATGCGGTGGATCTGGAACGACAGTGTACGTGTAGAAAAATGATTGTACGCTACTATTACTGCGTTTCGGCATTGTAAATCTGCAGACCACTATATCGGCGGAATAGGAATGTCGTATCGAATCCGACAGCTAAAACAGCCGACAGCGTTCAATGTAATTTACTGTCTCGGGCGTACGAATAACGCAATCGCTCTGCGCGTTTCATCCATATCGCGTGCACGTGCGTACCTGTTGCCGCAGGACGTGCCAGTGGAGTACGCAAGTCGGACCGTTACGAAATGTTGCAAAAATCATCCCCTGCGAAATCTTCACGTGGATGACAAATCGATTATCGTTATTATTCGATAACGTTCGGCAGTGCCGTATTTCCCAGTAAACACTATAAGCTAGTGTTTAGGGCGGAAATTTCTCAAGGGCGGGCAAATCATTTGTAACACTACATTTTTTATTATAAGTAACTAGAACTAAAATAAATGCAACTAATTATAAAATGTTTTATCTTAATAATAATTGCTTTAATTAAAGCCGATGGGTACTGGACACTAACTATTTAATTATGAATATAATTTAAAAATGAACTATTTAAGCATTTTTTACTATCATGTTTTTTTATCATTATATTTTATATCATATTTTTATAATTACATTTTACATCATTAAAATTTCAAGTAATAAAACAACTACTTATATAATTGTATGCTTCCATAACATTTTTTAGACTAGAAAAATATTTCTATTAAAATGCAACAATTTGTTTAGTGCTTAAAGCGGCACAATGGTTAAATCCGGCACTGACGTTCGGGGTGACCGTGTAATGGCTTGAGGCCATGCGACGGGAGTGGTTGAAAATATAACGGATAATCTTTACTGTTCTCGTTGACGTACAGCAGGATACGTCAAATGGATCCTAGCCGTGTCGGGACACCCTGTATACCGATCGTTATGACGCGCGCGATCCTGCCGCGTACCAAACGCGTTCTCGTTTCGGGAAAAAATAAATACAACTAAAAACAGAAGTGTACTCGTAAAACAGCCGCACGCGCAACTGTGCCACTCGCGTTATGCGCGTCGCGTCGAGCTGTCAACTATTTTAGTATGTTTCCAGGTGTCGGTTTATGACCCATCAAGTGTCATAATATATGCACAACTGCAGGGGAGCCGGGTGAATAAAAAACGCCCGGACGACGCGCTCCACTATTGAATAACGTAGTACAATCGGGCGCGAGGCTCTAGCAAAAATGATAATATACAGAACGTATAATGTACATCAAGTTCCGAAACACGTCTGATTTCGGGGGAGGCACTTTTTAATTCTGTTGTTACCATTGATTTCCATACCAAACCGCCCAAAATCTTACCCACAATTTAGTTTTCAAGGGACACAAAGTGTGTTTGGACACGCATTATCTTACTTTTAAGACATTCGCGGTACGAAACATTGTGCAGGACGCGTCGGAAACGTATTTTCAAAACGCTGATAAAAGTCGTTTAACGCGCCCTGTATACTACGTGCATATTACCATTGATTTTAATATCAATGATATTACCTTGAGCACGTTCGTCGAACAAATTATAATATTTGCATGTGTGCAATACGTTTATTGTGAACGCCGTGAACATTTTTAAGCACTTAACGTAACTTAACGTACTTAACTTAATCTACAATAAAAGTACCTAGTAAAAAGAAAAAAAAATCTTAATTTATAACTGTTTCTTTGTATTTCAATTATGGTACAATATATTAATTATTATATGTAAGGTACCCTTTTTTTTTAACATTTATATAAATAAAAAAAATTACTTAATTAGTCAGTCAGTTTAAATTCAAATTTCAAAGTTCTAGGTCGAAACAGGTGGGCCAACTTCACAAGTTCAAAATCTTATAGTGGCCAACTGAATAACATTCAAATACATACAAATAACTTGCAACATAACTGCACAGATTTGAAAAAATTGCAATCCTTAGGTGAGCCAACTTTACGAACGTCGTCTCGGGCAAGTATAATAACATCTATAACCCCTCCGCACAGGATTGATAATCGAGCAGACCGAAATGAAAAACTTGATGCTCATGGCGACCGACAGAAGAATCTTTAAGTTAATTTCCATAATAAGATAGTCGATGGCTTTCGGGAAATCGTTATAACCAACGGGCCCAACGCTCCATAACGAATATTGTTGCAACTCAATTGTTGCGGTCGGTCAGGTCGCAACATATATAAATAGTTGATCTCCCAGCGAAATCTGAGGACACAGTCAAATGTATACGTCATTAAACAATATTAGGTAATAGAAAAAATACACCAGTATTGAGTTTTGTAGCGTAATCGCAGCCGTAATTTTCGTTCTCGTCAATACTCAATAGAAATAACGGTTAGAATGCAAACATCGCATGAAATATACTCGTAATTATTTTTTCAGCGATACGATTCTCAGCATCGCAATAGGTACGATATATTACGACCCGTTGGATCCCAAACGGCTTCTGTCTATTGTTCGCTTATTCCCAAACTTCTCCCGTCCAAAAAGGTCTAACGAACAGGTAAATTCCTGAACGGCTCCGGTTTTGTACACCACAAATTCCTTCCCACTTAGTACAGACTTAAGGTACGATTTGGCTAGAGCGACCGCGACAGCGACCGTGTTTCACTGCGTCAATGTTATTATATGTACCTTAATTGTGCTTAACAATATTTTTATTTATACATTTTTTAAATATTTTTTTAACGTTAAAAATTTAAAATTTAATATTATACTATACGCTTTTTTTATATAATTTTAATAATTTACATAGTTTACACAAAGACATTTTTAACCACACCTCTTTTGAGACAGTCCTACGTCTGTATAAAGTGGGAAGGAATTTGTGGTGTACAAAACCGGAGCCGTTTGGGAATTGACCTTTTTGTAAAACGGGAGCCGATTAGAGAAACGGGAGCCGAACGGGCTACGGCCTTACGACCATGTACGCGTACCGGAGTTGAAAACACATGAAGATATATTTTCGACTGTACAGCTTCCGAATGTAAAATCCAACAGTGGAATCTAAAGCATCCATAATAGTATACAAGCACGATGGGTTGACAACAGACCACGGACAAAAATATCAATACGATTGAAAATCACACGTTTTCCACCTGGGTTTTAAACGAAACGCGTTTGTCATTCGTTTCGCGGGACAAGAAAAAAATATTAATAATAATAATAATGAACACTATGAAAATGCGATTTGCGCACCGAAAACCAGCTCATGCGCTCTGCAACGATCGATGACACTCATAAAGTTGTGTGCCAACGTGTTTTTACGCTCGTTATTGTTACGGCTGCGCGCGAGTCGCGTCCCGACAAACGTAAATCGCGATAAACGCTGCACGCCGTTTTGACCGGGTCACCCGAGCGACTGTTAAATTTCGAATTGCACAATCTCAGCTCTGCGCCGGTTGCGTAATATCCAACGTTTACTTTTCATTAAACGCGTTATTCGCATACCGTTTTTCGTTCTGCACGTTCGTATAAAATGTTCGTAAAAACGGATGCGCGCGTCGCGGTTTCCTCGTGCACATCATCCCGATCAATGCGTTCGGTGTACGACGTCGCGTTTCGGCCGAAAAATCCGAAAAATTGAGTCATCCTTAGGTGGCGTGAAATATTTTACTTCATAAGTCCTGTTAGGATTTTGCCCACCCACTCACCTACCTAAACAGAAATTTAAGGGTAGCTTGTACAAAGAACTCCCTCACTATTCGTTCTACATGCTTCATACCCACTCGATACCCAATCGTCAATACCCACCCACCTACCCACCCACTGATTTAAGTCCAGGGACTCAAAAATCTGCAGTCACGCCGCCACTGCCCAACGCGCACGTCATCTCCTCTTTACGGTAATCGTAAAATCGTTCAAATCGCAACACAGTGCCGGAGCGTCGTATTTATTTATTTATTTTTTTTCATTGTTAGCAACCGGAGCGACAGACCGTCGCCGGATTAGTCGGCGGTGGCAACGCGTTCGGAGACGGAAGAACGTGTCGGAATACAGATCGAATATCGCCCCATCGCACTCGTGTTCGACGGGGGTTGATCAGTATCGTTTGTCCGGACGGACGGGGAGGAAGCGACGATCGGATAAAACGCATTCCCCCTCGTCGTCCACGGAACGATGATGATGAGACGGGCACGTTCGATCGGAAATCGTCGATGATCGTCGGTCGTTCGATCGCGTATTTCGGACACGACGGGCTAGGAGTGCACTCACAAGAACAATAAATCGTACCGTCCCGATAAGTATCGGCTATGTTTATATTTGTCTATTGTGATTTTTCAAAAATCGAGGCGTTGCCGTTTTCGCTCTCATCGACCATATGTCGAGGTGCGTGGGTTGTGTTTAGATCCGACGGTTGCGTTGAAACCTCTTGTGGTTTTAGGGCGTCCGGTGGACCGTACAATCCTGTGCAGAGAAACGTCTCAACATTTTGATTCTAGGTTATCCTACGATTTGCATAAGAACTAGATAGGTGATCGTCCTCTTAGAAACGACCTGAGCGATATCGTTGACCGGTGATTCTTAAACTATTTGATATCACGGAACACCAAACATAAAATAATTTTTTTACGCGGAACCTAAAGGAAATTAAAAATTGTCTTCAAAATGAATAGTACACAAAACATGGCGATAAACGGTAACATTAAGAACACACTAAAACACTAAGTACAGAAAAATGCAATTCAATTATTTATTTTGGAGCTATCGTAGCACTCGAGATGCATAATCATATCCGATTTCGATTATAAGAAAAATAATAATGAAATCGATACGTGAATCTTAATGGAATGAATGAACTTGAATGTGACTGCAATCATTAACGATGTCTGAAGTATGATTTGTTAATGACAGTCCTGGTGTCGACGTCAAATTCAGCCTATTTCGATATTTAGTCTTGACTGCAGGGATTGCTGAGAATGCACACATTACGTTTAAGGAAATGGAAATAAGACACTAAATTCCTTTTAATTTAATACTCGTTCTATTCGCACTGCACTGCAGGTATCGCAAGACACGACCGACGGTCGTATAGAAACCAAACCGTCGTTTTATCTGTTATAATTACATTATAATTGTTCGTTGTTGATGGTCGTTTTTCGACTTCTCCTACATTGTTTAAGTATTAACACTATATTATTAATTATTGTACATTTCATATTGTAACTGGCTATTTGTTAAAATATAACATTTTATAAACGTGCACGTCGAATTAATTCTTCTCATCAGCCACTTTTGATTATTGGTTCGATATTTTCAAAATAACACTTGAGTTTCGCGGAACACAGTTTAAGAAACACTGTCATGTGAGGAATAGTGTTATGCTAGTTTTGCAATAGTATTACTGCGTAATTCTGCTGCAATAGTATCACTCTACGCGTTCGCCAAAACGATATGGACTATTAATTCGACATTAGGACGGTATAAAAGCGATAATAACATGCTTAAACATTGTTCGAGTGGCAGATAGCGTTAGGCACCGTAATCATGTACGTTATTACGTTGTTCTCGGAGACGGGGTTATCTAAGTCGTCATATAAATCAATGGTCGCCCTCAAACCGACCAGTTTTAGATCCGTCATTGTTGGATCATAACACACAGGGCCGGCGCGAGAGGGTGGGCAACAGGGGCAGTTGCCCAGGGCCCCGCGCCTTAAATTATAATTAAGGCCCGGCGGTTCTGATTTAACTGAACTTCAAATATTTTATTAATATAAATTATAAGACCCAACATTTATTTTTCTCAGGGCCTCGCAAGCTGTAGCACCGTCACTGACCATACACATAATATGTATAATATTATTACAATAAATTTTATACGGCCGCGTTGGCAGAAGCGGCACGCATGCAGTGACTCACTGCACAATGCACCCGTCAGAATATCTCTTCCCGTGAAACGTTTACGTTTCTTCAGTTTTCGTCGAAGTCGCGAGCAACCGAGAGACGACTCATCGCCTCGCAATCGTATGCGACTATAATGTTTCGGGGTTATGTACACGCAGTCTTGGCGACGTTGACGATGGGCGAAAGACGTTTCGAAAACAAAGAAACGAAAGCGAAAACGATAGCGCACGTAGTACGGGCGTCTCGCATACTAGCGAACGAATTGTACAGTTCAAATCACGTACAATTCGTTGTCGTTGCTCGCATACACATACGCGTACTCCGTGTAAATACACGTTCACGATTATTTGAAGACCGAATTATGTCATTCGGTAAGTTTCCGGTGTGTGCTGAAATCCACGACGAAGAAAGCAACTGTAATGTCGTTCGAAGGTCTGAAATACAACGTACTACGTAATCGTCAAACAACTGCGTTACGTTGATTCGTCGTACGTTTTACGTAGGGAAAATAAAATCGTAAGAAAGTTCGTTGTGCGCGGAGAGTTTCGTTTTAAGCAACTGGGTGTGTACGTATATTGGGTATGATATGTTGTACATCGCGTTTCTGCAACACGAAGATCGACACTTGACCGTATTTCTCCAGGCGAGCACACAAGTCCCGCGTGAACTATAGCACTGTAGTTAAGTGTCGTTTTTTTCATCCCGGCAGTCCGACAGGTATAGATTATATCCCGGCCGCACGCATCGCGTGCGTTCGCCGCGATAATAATACGGATTGGGTACGCGCATAAACAATAGAAATGTTGCAACGGGTGAACGCATGCGCAGGTTCGCGGCAGGACACGGGACGCGCGTGATCCTTGGTGAACAAATGAACGTAAACGTGTGCGCACGAGTTGCGAATATTACTGCGCACGTGCGACGAAACCCAAAAGCGAAACCAGCCACGAGATATCCGTTGCAACACAATCCGGCGCATTCACAACACGCGACTGCCGCGATCGAGTAATTCCGTGTACTGTGTATGTATTGTCTATTTATCATTACCGGAAGAATTATCCGCAAAAATCTTATAGTCGGGTAACACCTAACGATCATTTTTCGTTTAAAGGAATCAACATTAAAATGCGTACATCCTGTATTTTCGAGCATCCTTCTTTGGACCTACAAATCCTGCGTCTGACATGACGGCGCAACCGTCGGTACTACAGGACACACGTTCGTCGACACTTGTCGAACGATAACCTGCGAGCCTCCGACTAACCCATTGTAATTACGGCCGTCTTACCGCGTCTCAGAGCTATACCGAGGTCGGTTCGCGACTGTAATAGCGTTCTGTCGACCAAACTTATCGGGGCAACCGTCGGACTTCTCGAACGGTTCCGAGTATAAGATAAAAGGACCGATTATTGCCGAACGATTCGACATTGCTGGCCAGAACGGAATCCTTCGAGCACGCGAGGGCATCGTTTTCGACGAGCGATCCAATATTTTTTTTCGTTTTCCCACTCGCTCTGCAGCTGCACGTACCGCGATGACTTTCAAAACGTACTCGTACGTTATGGCGCACGCGATCTATTATTACGCGTTTCTTCGACGTTAACGAACGCGTTGTACTGTTACAGCCGGTGACGAGAGAAAAACCACGAGAACCAGCGGCGTATTTAAGAATCGTTGTAGGGAGGGGATGGGCCATTGAATGACGTACATAAAAGTGGGGTGCGCTACTCCCCCAACATCCCCCTTTGAGTTTTTTTAAAAAAAATACTCACTTAATGCGGTGTAATATTAATAATAATATATTTTTATACGGAATAAAAATAGTTTACTCTTTACACCCTACAAATATTTATTTTTATTGTAATTATTTATTATTTGCGATTAAAATACGAAATCAAGTTTTCTTTGTTCAGATGCACTTCATCGATTACTTCATCAGTATTTATGTCTATTGCCCCATAAACTGATAAAAGTGCTGGTCCGTTAAGACGTCCCTAAGAAAAAAAAATACCAGGGGGGACTGATCCCTCAAATCCCCCCCCCGTAAACACGCCGCTGACGAGAACCCCATCCCTTCGTCGAATGCCGTTTACGATCGGCAGGACGCGTGCGCGCGCTAACGGTGGAGCTAAACAGACGGATGCCGAATAGAACCAGCGTGTAACACGTAGACCCCGATAACGATCAGCAAGAATTTCATGGTTTTCTTTTCGTTTCCATCCACCCGGACAAAACGCGTTCATTGCGCATTGCAAAATCGAGTAACGCACTTTATACTGTTTTTTTTTTCAACGAGTCAATTAAAACGCGTCAGATAATAAATAGGTAGGTATTTTTTGCGAAATAAACAAAACTTACACCGTAATCAACAAACGGTTTGCTGATTAAAAATCTTTTCCATTACGTTGTCCATGAGAAATGGATTTTTTTCTCACTCCGTGTATAAATTCTTCACGCTGTTTATCTGGGCGTAAAAAAAAAAAAAAAACCTCGTTAACTTATCACGAACCAAACGTCAACGTTTTCGATCGTCATGAATATTTATCGCATTTCGATTTGCTCCGACTGTTTACGTTGTTGAATACGTCATGTTAATAACGGAGCTGCTTCTAAAGCAACGGAAGTCTGGAACGCTAAAGTATTTTTCTCGAAGACGGTTCGACTGAAATTAATTTAAGTGAGCAAACGCGCAGATGGGCAACAATCCGAGAAAAATAGTCGAGGGTAAATATTTTAAATTCGAAATTAGTCGTATTGTACAACGCACGCCTGAAACCAGAACAGAAAAAAAAAATCATCCGTCTAAAGAACTATGGAGTAATTTTTAACTCTTCTTTCGACACATATCCGCATACCCCCTAACTCCACAAATAAACAAAATTTAATTATGCGACACGCATAATTAATCATACCAGCCGCCCCTTTGTATAAAAATAACGAAATATTTTTTTACATCAGCTTTTGTTCTTATTATTGTTTTCGAAGACATTTCTATGATCCGGATTAACTGCTATTATAAAAAACTAACGAGCGAGTATCTATGTGTACTCGTTGGTAGTATGATGGGTTCTTATTGGGGTGTCATCAGTTTAAAGTATCTTGACTACAATAATATTAATTTTTTACGTTGTAATGCACACTCGTAATGTAGTTCATCGAAATAAACGGACGGAGTATAATTTCACTTTCGTTTTTAAATTAGTATCTATACGAATAATATACGCTGTGTACAATTGATGAGATGTACCAGACGAGACGAGAGCTCATGCCATTGAAGGGGCGGCTGTCTTTAAATATCAAAGCAAATGATAAATCATCGTGTTCAAATAGAAACGTTCCCAATGGAATTCGGTTTGCTACGTAAAAGAGTTTATTGATTGAGGCGCTCTTAAAAATAGTTTTTTCACGGGTCTTTAATTGTTTTATAAAACGGTTAGAATATTGCGATCAGATCAATTAAACACAAATTTCATTAACCCGTACACAATATAAAAACTACACGTTCTATCATACGAAATGGTTGCTGCAGTCGTACACGTCATAAAACATTTGATTGCGACAAAAATCGAACATTAAAAAAAAATAAATACCGACCGCGCAATTGTTGAAATCTTATCCGAAAAGTAATTTTAAAGGCCAATTAAAATGGAAAACTTTAAAATTTAAAATTTCATCGACGTAATTTATGTAATTTAAGTAATAATAAATGGTAAATTTAAATTTAAAATTCACTGCATTTTCAAGGATAACTTGAATAAAACTAATAATGTTATTAATATCGATGGTACGTACCTTGAACAACTGTTGAAACTTGAACCCTCTCAGCATATTGTATTCTTATACGAATTTTTCTATTTTCGTTATTGAAATAACAAAAACGTGATGGATACCAAACGACTCCACGGCGAGTTGCTGTCGAGCTTCGTTGATAAACATAATGATCGGCGATATGTTTCACATTGCGAGTGATACAGAGTTCGGTAATTTGATGTGTCCAAAGTTCAGCTATAGCAGTCGAAGAACGCTTGATATTGGATCATAACTGTTCCCCGTTCAGTATAGAATTAACAATTTTATTATAACTCACATGAATATCGGTTGAATTACCTATTTCCTTGTGTGCATATTATCTAGGAGAAAAAGCTCGTTTTCCTAAAAATCGTTTTGGCGATAATTGTGTGTCAAAACTGTTTACTGTTTAGAAAAATGTTCTTTCCTATAAGTATGACTGTTAATTAAGTTTGAATAAAAAATAATTTTTGTTTTCATTTTTTTATTGATGCCTATATTTTTATGTTATGTCATTGTGGTATAAAGTTTATAGAACTTAAAATTACTTCTCGTATATCGAGCAATAGGAAAAAATAAATGGGATATGTATGCAAATTCTGAGTACATGTAAAATATTTTCATCCCACCCCCCTTGTGGCTTCTCAAAAACTACCACAGGCAAAAGCAATATTCTCCGTTCCAAAGTAATCGACTTGAAAGTTGACGTACCGTAAATATGACGATATATGATTTAACGTATCAAATCGTTTCGAAAATTCGATTCGAACACATTACACGGCGCACGATAACGATATGATACGAACGGGCATGCACCTACAACGTGTTCGTGGAACGCGGCCTTAGGAAATGGTCGCCAGGAATGCGTACATGGACAGAGGTAATATATTCGTCTCGATCCGAAAGCTAGTCGATCAATCGTGTGTAATGTTGACGACGTCGGTCGTACGCGATCCAGAACGAAATGTAACCAACGAATTTTGAAAACAAAAAAAAAAAAAATCACCCCGTACAAATTTTACAGGAAAGCCGTGCACGAACGCACTTGCCGGGACGGTCCACAAAGCACGTCTACCGCGTGTCACGTGCGTCGAATTGATATTATCGGCGACAAAAAGTATTAAACTATTTAATATTTAACATAATTACATAAAAGCACATCGGTTGTGATACGCTGATTACGGTGATACAAGCCAGAAGACGGTAGACCGTATTATTAACGCAGACAATACGATAACGATAGTACGATATGGTGTAAAATCCCAAATATATTTATCTTTAGATTGTGTTGTCGGTATGGTAATATCCACTGGTTACAATATTATGGCAGGGTTTCAGCGTTTACACCATTTGGTAGGTGGGTAGGTACTATTAAAATTTGATATTCGCACGTGTACGGTATTGAATTTTGATGGCACGTCTTGTCTGTGCACCAGTGGCGCGCTCAAGTGGTGAACCGAGCGCGCGTAGTACACATAGGTATCTGGAACAGGACCGTCCAGGACACTGTCCTTACGAGTGTGTTGCACGACCGACGATATTGCCGTTCGTAAGATACGCTGCACGTTTCGGAGAAGCACACAACATGGCCATTTCTTCGCCCCGTCCGCGCGGCATCGTACCGATCTGCAGTGGCGTGGCGATATGGGTAATCGAGAGGCATTGAGAACCTGTGGTTTAATTCTGCGCGCTCGACGTAGAACTACTAACCAAAGGACCGTGTTAGTGCTCGGCACTATTTACGAGCCTTGGTCGGGCAGGACTACCGCTTGCGCGAGAATCCCGTTTCATCTATTGACCACCAGCACCGGCCTGAGCCGTATCCGTTTGGAACCCGTTGACCCGTCGGGTTCCCCCTGGGTGAGAGTTTTGTTACTATCTAGCGCCGGTCCCACAACCACCGGGTTGCAGCCGAAGTAGGCTACTCAACCTTGAGAGGCATCACATTCGAAGCGGCAAGTCGGTCCGGCATGTGATGGGGCTCTCCTCTCCCGTGGTACCAATTAGGTTAAGTTGATATTGGTAGATCAACCCGACACACCTTTTGAGTGTATCTCCCACTATTTTGATCCACGGGTGGATCGGCTAGTGGAGGGCCATTAGCCCCTTTAGCCGCCTCTTACGACAAGCCGGGTCGCTGTCGTCATATTCTTTTCCCTGACGACAGGGAGGTAATATTTCTTTTTTCTTTTTCTATTCTTCTTTCTTCTAACTTTCTTTACTTCTTTTCTTTCTTCTTCCGAAAACGTGGCACGATTCGCGGTTTCGACCGCAGCACCAGGTGCGACCGATTCGCGCACAGCTCGCCGGATACTTCATTCTGTTGCGAGCACGGCGCCGAGTCCCCGGGTGCGTGCGCGTCGCGAACAACGCCCCGAGGGCTGCGCACCCCAAGCGCGGTACAAAGAAAAAACAAGACAAAACAAACACAATATCGCGTACGAAACAATATGATACGTATACGGCGGATGTGTATGTGGCGGGTCGAAAACTCGACAGATGTCGGTCCCAGCGGCTGCGGATAGCACGAGGCGAACGCGGTTTCCAGCCGTCTGCGCACGCCGGGACAGATGCAGTGCGACCGGACGACGACGACGTCGTCAGCGTAATAATAACACGTTACGGTTACGGCTACCACCCCGTCGCCTGTGCGCCACCCCCAGGGGATCGATGCACGATTTTCCCGGCGGCGGTCGCGTGCCAGCGGCGATGTCGTCCCGAAGATAAGTCGAAAACAACACGTCCCCGAAATCGGTGGACGGATAAAACCGTGCGCTACTACCGCGTACCGTGTACTGTATGAATCAAGCAATATCAATAACCACCATGAAAATGTCGATGAGATAAATACATAAGTGCGGCACGTTTTTTTTTTTTGGAAATCAAAAATTATTATCAAACCTATTGCATTAACTGTCTAATGTTTTATCGCCGTCCTCTACAGACCCATTATAAAAAAACTCGTTTTGGCTGTTGCGTGATCGCAATCGGCATTTATGCGGATGATAATAACTCGGTACTGTTGTCCTCGACAGAACTCGCGAGTTGCCATCACACCGAGGGGAGCAATAACTGTAAAAGTATATACTGGCACACCAGTGTTAATGACGTTAACGTAATTACCAAGGGTGCGTATACCCTCGACTGCATTAAACACATACGGGTTGGCAGCCGTTTCCGGGAGGGCGAGGCTGGACTCTGAACAGATCGGCAGTGATCTAAATGTGTACGTATTGGCGGTGCTGGTACAGTTGTCGTTCGTAAACAACTGAATATCACGGGATGAAATTATTTGGACATATTATGCATTGGTGGTCGGATACGTTTTAGTTGAACTTTAAATCCATAAATAGAGTTCAGCTAAGCGCGATGGAAATACATCGATATATTAAAATAACATTTGGATCTGTCTTGATAAAAGTGAAGTTTATACATGTATTTATATTGTTTTCAAAATGTCTTGTTATTCCATCCTGGGGGCCTATTCTCAAACGCATCGAAAGTGATGATCGAATAGAATAGTTCGATTGACACTATTCGATCATAAAAGTTCATTCGACACAGAATATTCGATCTATCGTATTCTCAAACGACTATCGAATGTTGATCATCGAATAAAGTAATATTCAATACACTATTCGATTGACGAAAAAAATCATTGCTTTTTCCATGATATTATCTGTTGTAAACTATTAAGTTAGTAAGACACGCATATCTAACGCTTCATCATTTAAAATGATATTGTATTCAACATAAAAATATAAGTCTTACGAGCAATAAAGTTTCGCACCACATAAATCCTCGGCAGACATGACTTCTCCTGCCGCAGCCTTTATTAACGGAAGACCAGCAAGAAAAATTGTTCCGATATTTCTCACAATTACATTCTCATCAGCCATAGTAAGCAAGTAAGCAGCGCCTGCCGTACAGCTCTCCATCACTACGGCTACCTGAAACATTAATGTCATTTAAACTCTTTTAAGTAAAACTTTATAAATTGGATAATTTTAACATTCTTACTTGAGTAATATTTTTTGAAGACATAATAGCTTCATTGAAAAATATTCTCCCAAAATGTTCTCTGTCAGGAAAAATGTCTGCCTGTTTTTTCAAATAACCACCACCAGTGTCGACCAAATAAACGTAAGGTTACCGTATTACATTATTAAAATGTTAAAATTATTATTCAATTAGAATTTTTTTTTGTGTAAAAAATTATTATTAAATTGATTTTCGATCAAATTTTAATTTATTTTTATCACTAATAGTTTATTTATAATTATATAGTTTAAATTACGGAGAAATTTAAAAAGCACATTTTTCACTGGGAAAACTTGAGTTGGGTAATTATGATAAAAACAAGATAAAATCAACCGTGGATCAGGCACGTTTTCGGGGGGAGTAGGGGTGACCCCCCGTTGGCCGTATCAAATTGTGTTAATTTAATTTGATGTACTATTAAATTGCATTATCTTACGTAATAACATTATAATGTATTGCTATTATTATTACAAATTTTCGTCTTTTATTTTTATTACATAAATTAATGAATTGTCGATAAAAACAATATTATTGTGACCGTATGATGGACGACAACCGTCAGCCGGCCAGCCCCAGCCGACTCATAGAGTATACTTATTTATAATCCGCCCCTCCCGTTATGGTAGGTTGGATCCGCGCCTACCGTGGACCCAATTCACGTAGTATCAAATGTGACCATGGACCCAATTTGAGTATTATTAAAGAACCGCGGACCCCAATCGTGCTTTTTTAAGCAATCAAATATCTCAGGACCCAACTAAAAAGTTTCCTTTACATCAATGTATATCTATATAATTTAAATCACTAAAATGTTATTATAAGTAGGGTGCAGATTTTTATGTAATAAAAAAGTCAAAATATGTAAATATTTATGTTCTTATTTTTGCTAAAATATTTATTAAAAACCGTAAGATATTTAACAAAAAAAAATTGGTATAATATACCTATTTTTTTTTCCCAAATTTATTCTTCTGATAACGTATGTTGCTTATCAAAGTTAACATTTTTTAAAAATTGTCTTGTCAGTTTAATTCTAAAATGTTTAACCTTTCAATTTTCGTATAATGTCCATGACTAAAATTTCAGTTGATACAATCCCGAACTGTAACCCATTATGTTACCTCCCAGTACTTTACTTCTGCGTCATGTGCATAAACCTATTGCAAATGTTGTCATAGAACGTGCGAAACAGTCTCCTGTATTTCGATCATTTGCATATATGCCACCTGCTTAATTTTACAATTGGTGCGAAGTTAAAATGAAAATGTATTTCACGAATCTTAGTACTGATGGCAAGGTCAAGCCCTTGAGTGAAACCATGGCCAGTGAACTTGGGTCGAATCTACTGTGGTGAATGTGCGTAGTATGCATGGGGCTCATAAAATTGTTTTTGAAAATAA
>NW_020273017.1:238071-338792 GCF_003268045.1 Sipha flava
AAATCAAAGTTGTTTTCGATCAACTATTGATCGAAAGCGTGGTTCGATACGTTTGAGAATAGACCCCCTGGAATCAATACATCCCCAAGGCCAAGTATTAACGCACTGTTCTGTAAAACTGTATGCGACGGTTAATCTAGAGCTCCGTTACGCTGGCACCCGCATATTAAAAATTTGACTCGAAATTTGCGTCAACGATTGTTATATCATTTGTACAGGTTTATAACCACAAAATTTTAATTTGTACAACCTCCCAAACTCTACAAAATCCATTAAAAAAAAGCGAGTGCTAGCGTAACGTTACTTCAGCACCCGCTTTTTTTTAATATTTAACTTACAGACCCGAAATTTACGTCAACGATTGTACAGCACTCGCTTTTTCTAATGGATTTTGTAGAGTTTGGGAGGTTGTACAAATTAAAATTTTGTGGTTACAAACCTGTACAAATGATATAGCAATCGTTGCCGCAAATTTCGGGTCAAATTTGTAATATGCGGGTGTCAGCGTAACGGATCTGTTAATCTAGTTCATTTACTTTAGTGCACTACTTTGTCCATATCAAAGGTTTTTACAAGGCCCTACGGACTATTTTCCAAATTGTACAAACAGGAATTGGAAATGGGTATAATGTGAACCAATAAACTGTGATTGAATTATTTTATACTATAAGAATTATTGTAACCCGAATCCGGTAACGGTCTATGTGTGCAGACTTGTATGCGATAAGCTTTTTATTTTTCTCTGATCTAATCCGAACGGGAATTACATCGCTGTACGGTTCGTTAAACACTTCTTGTCGGCCACCTCCCTTGATATGCAACACGGACATTTTCAATGTTTGCTTGTCCATCTCGATGTAAACTAATTGAAAATCAAAGAGAAATCTCATCTTCCTGGCGACTTACAATGACGGGCCATTTTCAGGGGTGGATTCACTGTTAGAGAACTGTGGGTCAAGCTATTTTCAAGAGGCCACTTATTAGGGCTGAAACCTTGTTACAAAAAAAAAAAAACACAATAAGATCATATCATATGTGCTTTTAAGTTTATTCATAATTCTCGTTGAAAACATTCATATTTATTTTATTTTATAGAGTCTTACATGGCTTAGAGATGTATTACTATACTATATAATTAATCCAGTGGTGTCATTTGGGAGATGGCAACTGAGGCGTTCTTCCCAATCTAATATTATTTTCGACCTATTATCAGCTAACCTTCTGAACCCTTCCATAGATACAACTCTGGCCGTATTATCGTCGTACGTAATACGCGTACACTCAGTGGCGCTGAAATCAATTAATAATTGATAGACAACAATTATAATGCAACCATTACCAATAATTTTATCCTCGAAACAGGATTTTAATCAGAAGTGCGTGTTCGAAAGCGCTAACGGTCCGGTCAAATAAATATTTTTATTATTTTTACGATTTATTGATCATTTTTTTTCTTTTTAGGTGAAACAGTTGTTCTACATGCAGGGTATAGGTTTCGGCGGCCCCGCGTACGATTGTGATCTGCGCGCACAAAGCTACGTTTAACACAAGTACCGCCAACTAGGCCCTTGTTGATATTTTGCCCTAACTCCGACCCCTGTCGTAAAAATAGAAAAAGTTGCTTCCGTCCCAGTGCAAACACGTTCCCCTTCAAATTTTGCCGCCAAATCCCGGTTCTTTTTGTTGACTGCCGATGTATGCGTTCACGATGATTTCACCGGCACCGCGACCGCGCTGTATCCAACACGTAGACGTTGCACGAGACGTGGTCCTTATCGTCTGCAACGAATGTCCGTCCGACCGGATCCGTTTTCGGTCTCGCGTCACGTTATCATTATTTTCTACCACATATGCGTGTACATAAACGTGCGCCGTATTATATTATTTTTTTCAGCACACACCGGGCTCGTCACGCGTAACATTGTTTCTTCCGTTGCCGACGAGGTCCGACTTCAAAACGGTATGTCACCGCGACAGTTTCACAGTGTCCAGAGACCGCTTTCTTCCGTTTTTTTTTTTTTTTATTACGTACGCACGAGGTGTTTCTAACCGTGACGACGTCCACACGTGCAGAATAATATAAACTATTACGATTTATATATATATTTGTACTCGTTACACGTTAACTCAGGGGGGGGGGCACTCGCTTTTCGATGTAAAACACCGCATCGACAATTGTACACCATTATGTTCAGTAACCGTCACGCTTTTTCATCACACCGTTGTCCGCGCGTACAGACGTCGGTCGTCTCCGTTTAGATTTCTCACCGGCCGAAATCGTTTATTCATATTTTTCTTACGCGTTTTCTTTCTTAGGGAAGGATAAATAATACGTTTGCCGCAGTCTAGTGTTCAGCTGTTCCGATGTCGGCACATCACCGAAACACAAATACGTCTCTTGTTGTATTACAGAGAAAAGAGACGTGCACTATACGGGTACAAAGTTACAAGTCGTAATTTCGAACCGGTTCGATATCCCTATTTTTAATAAGCATTTTTAAATGTGTTGAACCGATTTTTCGGGTGTTGACCAGTTGCCCCTAATGGCTTGTATCGGAATTTTTAAAATATACCAGTTGCCCTCGACCAAATGTACCAGTCGCCCCTAACTGAATGTAACAGTTGCCCTCACATGTTAATATATATATACGATTACAATATATTGCCT
Source organism: Sipha flava (assembly GCF_003268045.1). Taxonomy (NCBI): domain Eukaryota; kingdom Metazoa; phylum Arthropoda; class Insecta; order Hemiptera; family Aphididae; genus Sipha; species Sipha flava. The sequence continues at coordinate 240,740 of NW_020273017.1, forward strand.
GTTAAATAGGGGAGGTAAATATACAAATAATAAATAAAATTATTTATAAAAATAATGTAAAATAGTATAAAATGATAAAATCAAATTTTGATATTTTCAATTATATATGATATTGTATTTTGTAATAAATAATAAATATAATATATTAACAAATAGTATGGATAAAATGAAAATTATAACCATAGAAATAAAAAATTCATAATAAATCGTAGTACACATCATATAATATGAAAAAGTTAATAAAATAATAATTAAAATTAAAAAGTATAATTATTTAAAACTACCAAAACATTGCCCTTTTCACTTTACACTCACGTAATATTTTCCATCGTGTTAACAACGTCAGTGCTTTTCGTCTACTAAAATGTACCTATCAAAGACATATATATATATATATATATATATAGGTATTCATCGTATCATATAATAATGTCTAACAAAAAAAAAAAAAATTACTAATAAAGATAGGTTTAATAAATGATAATAACTAGTGTATTCCGATAAAGCGTAATATAACTGTCGTTAATATCGTTATAAATCGGCTATCCACTTAAACGCGTCTAAATTTACGTTTTTATAAAATCCTGGCATTGCACCTAGCAGTAGGTTATTATTCAATTATTACAATTTTCATTTTATCCATACTATTTGTATAATATATTTTATTTATTATTTATTACAAAATACAATATCATATATAATTGCAAATATCAAAATTTGATTTTATCATTTTATACTATCTTACATTATTTTTATAAATAATTTTATTTATAATTTGTATATTTACCTCCCCTATTTTACAGGCTATATATTGTAATCGTGTTTATATTAACATGTGAGGGCAACTGGTACATTTTGCTCTAGGTAATTTGGGGGGAATTGGTATAAAAAAATGTACTTTTGGGGGCAACTGGTACAAGCCCGATTTTTCGACCGCCGCGGTACAAGTATTGTTATACATAGCGCAAAAAACTTTTTAGGTGCCAATAGAAAATTAAAAGAATTATATCAATTATTTCAATCAAATCAACTACAGAAAATTCTACAAAGAAATATCACAGACATGAGTGTCAAATGTCGTTTCATCCATCTTCGTTCATTACATTTCGGTGGACTTTGAGAGGCTGCGATTAAGTGTATGAAAATGCTGTTGGAAAGGGTGTTAGGTAAATCTTGTTATACATACGAATAAATACGTACTGTATCGACGCGCGCCGAATTCTACTTAACCTCGCGTCCTTTGACTTCCTTATCGATGGATCCCTCTGCTTCTAACCCTCTCACTTCCAGGCACTTCCTATAGGAGACTCTTTGGCCGTTCTACCAGAGGACGAAATAACTGCACTATTAATTAATCAACTGACACAATGGTGCATAGTAACTCAATACTCACAACAATTATGGCATCGTTAGAGTAGAGAGTATTTGTGTCAGCTGCAAAAATAGTCCAAATGGTGCAAAGAAAAGGGTCCGAAGTTGAACGTGGGAAAAGTGGTTATGGAGTAGAAGGACAATCTACCCTCATTACAGTGGCGATTGGGACTAGTCAACCACGTTTACCGAGGGTCTGACAGAGTCATCCGATCCGAAGAGGTACAAGGCGAAAAGTAAAAAGGACAGTTCGTACGTTGTGTTCACTTCTCTTTGAGGAAAATATCGATTAAAAGTTTGATAATATAAACTGTAAGATATCCATTCATTACGATGTGTCAAACAAAAAATTAATGATGTTGGCTTTTCCTTATACATGTAATGTTAATTATTTTTCACATTTTTTTTTATTTTCATTTTTTTTTCATATCATTTATAAATAGCTTGTTTACTAAAATGATGTTTATTCATATTTAATTAAGCCTGATAACTAATTTAAATTATTATTAAGTTCTTATTTGTTTTTTTTTTATCGCATACGCCTTTAATATATTTTGTATAATCTGTAAATGTTAAAATTATTATCTTTTTTTGTTCATGTTGAAAATTAATATTAATATTAAATATATAAAATAATAAAATATAATATAATATATTAAATTAATATTTTCAACACCGGAAGTATGTTAGAGTTCTAATTGTATGCGATTGCGATTAATTTATCATTATTATTATTATTATTGTTATTATTTATATGTTATCTAAAAAAAAAACACAACTTGAAATTATGTTATGTTTTTTTTTTTAGATAACATATAAGTAATAATAATGATAAATTAATCGCAATTTATTTAGTTAATAAACTTGAAATTAAGTTTATTAACTAAATAAAAACTAAATAAATGTAACTCTTTTGGACTGACGGTATCCGAACGACGGTACATAGCTGTTCCTAAACATTTTTTATCCGTTTTAGACGCCCGAGAAAAGTGTTTAGATCAATAAGATGTACGTGAAGTTGGGCCACCCCTTTTCATGGATTAACTTGAGACCATACCAATATTTTGCGAGTTATTTGCGAGAATTTGCGAGTTCATCAAATTTAACAAATTTTTATACTTTGCCCTTAAATAAAATACAAGTTGGCACCACTGGTTCAGTCAAGGGCGCCCATAGGAAAATTCTCAAGGGGGGGGGGACAATATTTTAATTTATCAATCTACTCATAAATAGGAATGACCCGCGATATAGGAAGGAGTTTACAATTTTACATTATATATGTATCAAACTGGAAGACTATAAAATAATAAAAATAAAAAATAATAAAGAAATAAAAATAATAAAAAATATATTCTGATCTTAGTAAACAATTTTCCAAGATTTTCGACATTTTCCAGGGGGGTGACATGTCCCTCCCTTGTCCCTCCATATTCCATATGGGCGTCCTTGGGTTCAGTATATGTTTAGGGGTTAGTGATCGCAGCAGTTGGAGCATTGTGAAAAAACTCTTCTAGAGTTACGATGGCTGCTTCGGCTGCGCATTGGTTAATGGTAGAAAAAACATGACGTGCGTAGACTTTTGATTCCAGAAGTGCACACTAAAAATTAGGTCCCACAATAATTTTGAAAGCCATTATAGGTATATTTATATAAAATGCACAAAAAATGATGTTTTATATAATTATTATTTTAATAAATATTACATTATAATATGTCAACATGAATATATCAATCTTTTATAATAATACTCGACGTTTAACAGGAATTTGATTTGCTATCATTCACAACTTTATTTCCAACACCAGGTTTGAGAAATTTTAAAGACTCATCCAATGCCTTAGCCAATTCAGATATTGATTGAAACGCTTTATTTACATCGTCTTTCAAACCTCGTATTTTGACTAAATTGTTTTTAGCCGCGTCTAAAATATCGAACCAAATATTATTTATTAATAAACAAAATGCGATAAAACAAATATATTAACATTATTAGTTACCTGGACTGGGAAATATAATTTTAACGTTAAAGGTTTCTTGAAATTGTACAACGTTTTTACCCTTAACTCCGATCATAGCTCCATGATGACGTTGATCAATAAATATTTCTTTTTCACTTACATTTTTTAACTTCAATATAATTTCCTCCAATTCCTAATAATAATTTAAATTGTTAGAAAATCACAAATGAAACTACATGATGGACATTTGTTGAAATACCCAATTTTTTTAATACATAAGACTTGTATATTTTTTTTGGGACAAGGTAAATTCTTTTAAAAAAAAATTCTCAACAGAAATTCTATAAAAACTTAAACCTAATGTATTAAAAATGAACGTTCAATAAATCGATATCGATTTTTGTCAACATTCAATTTTCAAATGCTCATAAATTTATTTTTTAACATAACGCTAATTTTTAGTAACTATTAAGATACATATATAATGGAAAGTTATGGTCAATTTTCAGACTTTTTGTTGAATTTCAATAATTTTATCTACATTTTAGTTTAGAGATCATGATATTTTCAAGTATTTTTTAAGAATCTAATTAATAATAATAATATATATATATATATTGGCCAGAAAAATTACAATTAAGTATACAATGATTTTATATATAACATAGTTAAATGGCCCATCTCACCACTGAGGATAACGTCTTGTCGGATATCGATACCCGCGAGAGATTTGACTATATTAAGTTTGATCAATTTGTTTTTTGATGCAAAAAATATATTTTAGATCGAAAAAAGGGCAAAACCGTCAAATTCTTACAATTTTTATTTACATTAACATTATTTCGATATTAGTTTACAAATATTTCGATCAGTATTTATTAAATTTATCATATTAAACAAGACAAAATGTCCCCTTAGATAATCGAAAAATGAAAAAATGTATACAACTAGTTTTAGAACTAGTTAGGCACAAAACTGTGCAACAATCTTTCCTTACAACTTTTATAAATAGTAACAAGTAATTTATATTTGCCCAACATTTCAAATTGATTGTGATAATGGTTTTGACTGTACACTAATCACTGACCGAGTGATACATGAATTAAGATTTAGAATAATCCAAATGTTTTAAATAATATCTACGGTTTTAAAATTTTAATGAATAGTTTTAGTGGTTACCACAATCATACGGGATATAATTGAAAAAATTTATATTTCGATTCGTTAAATCATATTTTTGGTACATACTTTTATTGCTTTTGCCGTACTACTTCTTGTTCCGGTAACATTAATAATCTCGGACGTATTTTTAATGCTAGGTATATGTATACGTGCTCCGGTACGTATTTCGATATCTTTTCGGACGGCTCCTTTTTTACCAATTAATTTACCATGATGTTCCTTAGTAACATTAATAGTACGAGTAATATTCTAAAGAAAAAAATATTATATCATATTTATTTATGCGTACAAAAAACTATAAAATAACAAATGATTCGTCAAAAATTTTATATTATTATGCACATTTAAGTATAAAAATATTAAAAAATATATATATAATTCATAATTCATAATTTGCGCACAAAAATATACTTAATTACAAATAATTTACTTGGGTTTGGAAAAAAGCGATGATCTTAAGTTTCGCTTGATCAACATTAACTTTTTTTCCTCTGACGAGAAAAGTCAAGTCTATATTTTTCGATGTGCTGATCTCTATTTCCACATTAGTTTCTAAAGCAATTTTTCTAAATACGTCTTTAGATTTTTCTCCCCCACGTGGTTTACAATCGTCCAAATTACAATTTTCGGCAGTTATTGTAAATACCTACAAATTTTACAGAATAAAAATTATGTTTTTATTTTATTTTTACACCAGATATAAATCCACAAAAACTTTCTAAAGTTTAACTATTCATACAGAAAGAAAATATTGTATTTAAAATTTTAATAATGATGACCTATAGTATCAAAATTATTATTCTATTATTTTATTATCATTTTATAATTTTTTTAAAAGAAGTTATTAATGTTCCGAACATAGATTGTCGGAACCCTAATGTTGTCATGTTGATGGTCAACAATTAGATTTAAAATAGATCCATTGATTACATTGGCAACATCACTAGAGGTGTCGAATTTCGTTGTCCCCTTCGTTGGCCAAGACAGGGAAACGATTAGGCAAAACTAATGGTTTGCTTTTTTTTCCCCGTATGGATAGGAGAATAAAGCGATGATGACAGCGACCGTTTGGGCTTAGGCTATTACGTAAAGAGGATATGTTATCCATCTTAAAAGTGAAGATACGTTCGATAAAATATAATACCCTGAACCAGTGGCGTCCATTCGATCTTGCTCTGGGTGGGGCAGGGTTAACAAAAATAATCGTTCTTTTTTTTTTCGTTGCACAGATAAATAAGATAAATTACTGCTATAAACAGATATTATTTTATACAAATATTTTACCAATTTACAGTTTACTTTTACATTACAGTAAATTAATAGCTATTGGAATATAAAAACAGCATTGTTAACAAAACTTTTCAAACACCTATCAATATAATTATTTATCATAATATTTGTATAGTTGTATATTTTAAGTTCAAAGCGTAATAATGAAACTACGAATATATTACACATCATTAATAATAAAACAATTTTCCTTTTTTTTTTGGCCCTGGTGGGGGGGTTTGAACCCGAAAACTAACCCCCCCCCGTATTTACACCACTGCCCTGAACTAACTACATGGTTATAATCGTGATAACGCATCAGTCACATTACAATCGCAAAGATATGTAATCATGTTGATCGTTCTGATACTAATTAAATATTATTAAAATGACTTCATGAATTACATCATTTACAGTTGAAGTTCTAACTTTAATCTGTTTTTCAGAAACTGCACTCTGCCGCTTGACCCTTATGTTGCTCAACGTCTTTAAAGCTGGTAATGCCGGAAAAACAGTGGCATAGCTGGTGCCATTGTATCCTGCAACTCCTGTGCTCGTAAGGTTGGACACAACTGGTACACTGTTCATCTTTAGAATATTATTCTGTTCTTAAGTTATATTTCTGAAAAAATACCAAAAGCTTATCTTTTTCAAAACAAAAACTAAGAACACTGTAATCAAAATCTGAATAAATGTAGTAATTTATTTCAGTCGAATCTGATATGAATGCTCAATTAGTGCGGAGGTTTAGAAAATGATTTAACACTTGATATAAATCAACTGATATTGTTCTATGACTATAAACAATTGACAAACAGATTCAATCACTAATAGTTACGAATATGCAAAATATTATTTTAATATCAATACATAACAACTAATAATGCAATTTTGTTCTCTCCGTATTAGCCAACAATAATTGATTTCGATTAAAATTTGATAAAAATCAAAAAATGCCAATAGATACATAAAATATAAAATAAAAATCTTATATCCAAATTTCAACTTTTAACTATAAAATTTATTTTAGCTTTTTCAATTAAAAAAAAAAAAAAGGAAGTCGATTCAAATGATTTTTATTGAGTTTTATCAACATTTAATGTTCAAACATCATAAATAATTTTTTTTTTAATTATGCCAATTTTTTTTTTATTTATTTGTAAAAAAATGCACGAGAAACTTTGTTATTACATTTTTAAGTTTATTTTTCCAGGATTGACCAAAATTATTTTATCTTTATTTTACGAAAAAACTACGAAAGCTTGACATTTTCAAACACATATTTATTATCATTTGAAAATTATACCAGCGATAAGAATATTCAGGAAAATATGTTCTGCAATTATTATTATTCTGGTTATGATAAAACAAGAATTAATTTTTTTCAAAAATCTGTATTCTGTAAATATTGTTGTTTTTTTTAATAACTTTTTGTATAATTTTTCGTAAATATTAAAAAAAAACTGTTAGAAAATTAGTAAATTTACCTTCCTCGGAGTACCAACACCAAAACCTCCATTTTTATTCTGTGATCGTGATGATCGGAACACTCTTTCTGGTTGAAATCGTGTTGAAAGACTCACAAAAAAATTCATTCCTCGTTTCACTTATAAACTCATAAATTATCATTAAAAGGTAAACAAATAATAATCATTGACATATTTTCTTTGCAGAACAAGGATTCTAATTGTATTTCGTTAATACAGTTTTATATTTTTTTTTTTTTAAAATAAACATTTTTGGTTAAAATTAAATAATTTAAGAATATTTTTCATCGTGTGTGATGAGTGAACATTTTAGAAAGTATATAGACCTTAAAGCGTCTTTATGAAATTTATTACGTCTCTGGCAAATTAAGTTTTGTTGGTGACTGTTTATTTGATTTTTGCGAAAATTCATGAAAAAAGTCAGACATAATCAAACATTTCGACCTATGCAGATGTTTAAGATTCAACAAACAAATGCATTTCAAAACTACAAAATATGTGTTCATAAGTTTATATTACAATGTATTACAGAAATAACTTTTATTTTTTTCAACTACGTTCACTGTCGTTAATTATTGTTGAGCTATTGACTCTTGTGAACGTTCATGAAACAATAACATTTAAAAATGTATACATAAATTTAATTTAGAAATCTTAACGATTCTTATTTGGTCCGCACAAATTTGGGATGTACGTACATTTGAACCGTATGGATTGTAATCGTTTTTATTTGTTTTAAGAGACATGAGTAGGTAAAGATTATTGTTATAATAATAATGTAACCCTTCCTTTTTGGACGAGAGAGCCTCTCCAAAAGTAATATCCCCCTCACCCACTTATATTATGACCATAACCCGGCCCTGGTCACCACGACCCGTCGACTGCAACAATAGCAGCACAAGAACTCACGTGGCGTGCTCACCACGTGCCTGCTGCGAATTTTATTGCGCATCGCGACGAGGGATCACAATGTTATTCAACCTCTTGTACCGCTCGCAGTCCGATCACACGTTTCGGTACCACGTAACCCGGAACGGATTCTTTTTTTTTTTTTTTGATCTTCCGTCATAAATTATGCAGTTTGAGTTTTTAAACATGTTCATCCCTTTTTTTTTTTTTTACGCTTAAACTATTTATTTTTTTTTTCAAAGTCCGTTTCAAGGAATATGTGCGACGTGCACTTGTTAGACGCACATTTTTCGAACTCGTACATTTACTTCGTGTAATCCTGCTGCGTAATCGTGTTTTGCTTTCCAAATGAGAACATCGTTCTCCTCGCACGAACCAAACTATTCGGTTAATGTTTCCGGACTTTTAGACGTCATAATCGGAACGTTGATAGGGCGGGTAATGAGAAAACCGATCCGTTTGACCACGGCCAATCAACGTTATCCGTACACACCTAACGTGGTCCGAGTTACGTTACGTTTAATGTTCGTGTGATCGTGAAGCCAAAACGGACGCGAAAAAACGAACAGGTATTCGCGTATCGACCGTTGATCACTTCTGGCAGCGTTGATTTACGGAAAAACGGTCTGAAAACCACGACAGACCAGAACGTAACGTGAAAATAGTGTAAAACGAATCGGTACCACTTGTACCGGCTAACTTGTGCGCAAGTTCGACTTACGCAGCGAATCCGACGTAGAGTGTCGCGCGAATACATACAGTTTTACATAATCGATTGACGACAGAAGTTTCGTATCCTCGCGCGGCAACCCCTACGGTTTTCACCTAATTTTTTTTTTTTTACAATTTTTCTTCCATTCCCCGTCACGTGCCACAATCAATTAATATCGTTTTAATCCGTGCAGTACGCGCGCGCAGCCGTACATATATTTCTTTCCTCGTAGACATAATCGAAAATCAACGCCGACGACGGTCGTAAAATCGTATTCTTGATGATACGAATTTGATGATTCGTTGTGTTACGTTTCGCGAACGCGCGTCCCGACAGTGTCATAAAAAAGATAAACAATATTATAACCACGTTTTCTAACATCCGACGGCGTGCAACCCGATAATGTTCGTAATTATTTGTTTTTACTGCTCGTTACATCCCCCGGAAAATATATCGTTTTGTTCGATCGCTGCGCGTTACAAGGGACAATCTCCGGACACCCATAATCGGTACGCATAATAATAATAATAATACGTGATCCCCTTGCGTTGGCGACCGATTTTAATTGTCGTTTCCTCGGAGGGACATAAATCCGTCGTGCACTCATAATGATTCATCCTGTATCCTGTATCCGTACGTCACTCGACGCCGCCGCGAGGGGTTCGCCGAAGCGTGCGACGGTCCGGGCTGCAGCTTTTTCTGGTAATAATTGCGATCGAGGACGCGTGCCAAGACCGTCAACACGAAACGCGCGTAACGAAGACGTTATGGTCTACGCGTCTGATGGATAAAACCGTTAAGGTTGTCAAAAGACCCCTCGCGCAACGTGGACCTGCACTGACGTGCGTACGAAAACGAAAGACTACAAGCTGAGGCGCGTACAGATTGAAATAACGGTGGACCGCGGATGGGATGAGAGGGTGCAGGACGAAAGTGTTCAATACGCGCTTTTAAAAAAAATTAAGTTGGTCGCCATGCTCGCGTAATATAATTGTGTACCCTCCGAAAGTATACCAATAAAATATATAGTTTTTTTTTTTTTAAATAACTAATTGAATCGGTCATTACGAAAAGGCCATATCTTCATAAAATGAAAATTTTCGAGAAACGTAAAAAACAGTTTTTAGAAATTAAAATTAAATGAAGATAAAAATTGAAAAAGGTTTGTATTATTTAATTCCCTTATAAAAAACCAACTATGATATAGCGGTTAGGTCTCGCAGGAAATATGCATTATTATTAGATAAACACATCTATCACATAAAACAAGTTTTGAAAATGTGCGGGGAAACGGTCTTTTTGAAAGATTCATTTAATGTTTTGTAAACAGATCAAATAATAGGCTTTCGTGGAAACCACATTCCTCTTATTTAAATATTTTAACAAATAAACTTTAAACAATAATTCACCAGAGCATTTAATTATAGTTTCTATTAGTTAATTAATGATTTTTTTTTTAGAAATCTTGGATTGATGTGCTGAATTTACACTGTACCTCTGCACAGTGGCGTAACTGGGAAAAAATCTAGGGGGGCAATATAATATATTTATTATTACCAAAACCCAGACACCCTTCCCCCTCACCATTTAAAACATATTTTTATTGTATGTATTTTATACAGTATATCTAATTGTTTGATTTTACATAAGTCTTTTAACTCATTTTGTGGTTTAGATTAACATAAATTGTAGGTAGCAGGTATTAGGTACCAATATTGTTAAATAATACCCATAAGGGTTCATTAATAAAAGGTGCTGTTTGTACTATTGGATTATCTGAGGGGGGGGGGGGAATTATACCTTTATCTCTCAAAAAATTGTCAGTGGAGCACTTGCTTCCCCACAATTACGCCACAGACTCTGCACAAAGGTAATTAGACTTTTAAAACCCGTTCATTAGCTCATTGCCAGTTTTTCAAAATTGTATATTCAATTTTACTATTTTTAAATCTTATGCTTGTCAACATTTTTAAATTGTCAATAGTTTCAATGAAGAATTACAACTATAAAACATAAATAATAAATTATTAAAATATTGATGTAGGCAGTCTTAGTAGCAATACTACCATAAAACACAGACGTATCTATTATTAACTATAGCTCGACTTATATAAAAGATGAAAGAATGCTTAAGTATTAAAATAATAAAGTAGAAAGGAATATTAATATGATTATGTGGATTTAGTTGGAATTGGTTAAAATAATACAGAAAACAGTACACAGTTTATCAAAATATCTTAATTTAATGGAAAATTCTTAAAACTATAGTATTTTGGTTATTATTTTAAATTTTTTTTTTTTTTTTTTAGAATAAAATCATTAGTCTAATACAATACATTTAAATTAAACATTAATTTCAAAATGTTGAGGGTAAAAACTCATATTTACATTTAAAAGGTATACAATATCAACAACAAATAAGACTTAAATTGATGTATACAATATAATATATGTACAGTATATAATACGAGAAGAGAAAAAAAAAATGCAAAATCCCCAACAGACTATGTGGTCTTATCATACCAAGTGCGAGTTGGTGAAATTAACTAATATGATTGTACCGTAGTACATAATTGACACTTTAATTTAGTGGTTAAATATAATATTCAGTATAGAAAAAAAAACCGTCACTAACCACATTTACAGTCTTAACCGCACACATTCACATATGAGTATAAGCAAAGTGAATAATTGTTTGAAAGTCATGACTAAAGTTGTAATCAAAACTCTTTTAGTATCATCAAAGTACATGAAATCAATACGTGCATGTATGTGTATGTAGAGTATGTATGCGTTTGTGGTGTTTGGAGTACATAATAATACTATATGCAGTAAAAATGATTGGGCACGCGCGTTAAACTCAGTCTGAAAAAAAAATTATGTCATGGTCTTGTTTCGCGCAAACATTATCTCATAAACAATAATAATAATTAAAATAAAATAATAATAATAATAATAAATGATGATGACGATAATAATAAAAAATAATAAACGAATAAAAAAAATCGTAAATAAATATTTATGAAATGTTCCAGACTCGTCGTCTTGCGCGTTTGGGTCAAGTTAGGATTTCCGGACGCTCAATAATCATGCAGTATACTAACACCGAGTCCATTAGTAAATGTACTTGCAAGTTCTCGTTGATTTGTCAGTGCATTTGAACGCGTTGTTGAACGCTTCCGAGTGATCGGCGATTGTTCTTAATCTGTGAACAAAAATTCGGCACTCAAAACAACAGCCAATAACCAAACAAAACGAAAATAACACAGGCACGCAAAAGTAAACGCCTTAAAAGATATTTGAAACGTACACGCGTACGCTATACGCATTGCCTAACTTAAACGCCGTGAAACGTTCATCAAGAACGAATGATTCAACAATATTAAATGTTGACCGTACGCAAACTTAGGTAAACTATGTACAATTAATACTTACAAAACAGATTCGTCGGACATCATATCGAACATGGTGTCTAACTCTTGCACTTGACGTGATTTGATTGCGCACAAAGACTGTAACACCACAGAAAACATTTTATTAACTATATTTTTGTTTTAACGTGTTTTCGTCATCAATGACAAAGTTTAAGGTGCGTTGAAAATGTCATTAAAGAACAATAAAAAATTTAAAAATATTTTCGTGGTTTTTATAATATTAAATGTGAAAAATCAACGTTCAAAAATCAATTTTTAACTGAACGTTCAACGTTCATTTTCAGAACGTCGATTAATAATTAACAAAATGTTTTATTTTTTGTCTGCGAGGTCATTATCAACACTTAATACACAATAATCGCAATAACGATAAAAAAATTATTTACTTGAGCGTATGTTATGAAAAACAATGTATCGTATTCATAGGATTCCATGGCCGGTTGACGGTAATGAGGTGCTGATTGTATTTTCTTTGACAAACTCTACACAAACATAAATAACAATGATATTGAATCCCGTGAAAATATATGTACAGTCATGACAGATAATAATATCAAATAATAAATATCAATGCAAATCAACAAAGGTAAATCCAATTTATAATTGAATGTTATATTGTAATCCCTGGGCGGTTTTGACCCTCTCGCAATGTACCTGTAAACCATCTTGTTTTGTAGTTCGGATGAACGACATATTTATACTTACATTTTTATATTTTTTTACAATCTTAACAATTAAAAGGGCGGAAATAACGTAAGTCGGAAAAATCATAAAATTAAGTGATGAAATCTGAGTTGCCGAAGAAAATTAAGATAAAGTGAGAAATGAAAAATTTTGAATATCAAAACAAAATTAATTAAAAAGCGATATCTGTTGAGCGCATTTCAGAAAAATTTAGGAAATTTCACTGCAATTTATCTATCAACTGTTGTACACAACTGTTATTACTCACACATAATGCACATTTTACTTTAAATCGTAATTTTTTCCGATATCACGTTGTATGTTGAGAAAACGAGATAAAGATTTGATAATTTGTCAAGAATCCTAGAACTGCATATTTTTATCTTTTGGATTCGTTATCTTATCATTTAACTACGGTGTATTTGTGGATTTTATTTATCAGAAATTCAGAAATCGCAGTTCACGTATAATGGCAACGCGGAAGTTACCTTTATGCCGTACCAGTAGGTCGATTCGGTTGGTCAACGGTGGTCACCGAATCATGCCACTTCACAGCTCGTACAGAACCCGATCGCGTTATAGGTTACTTTAGGTTATGCAAAGTGGTTATCGGTCAGGGACAACATATAATAAACGTACCTCCAGTGCGAACCGTACGCTGGATACAGACAACATGGCGGTCAGCGCCGTGTTGTTGCTGATTTCGAATTTTTGGTCCCTCAGTACGTAGAACATCTGACCGTGGCACTTACGGGCTTCGGCCGTGGCGGCGGCGCTCAAGTTAACCGCCGTGGAATGGGCTGGCAAAAGAACACCGTCAATGCCGTACGCGACACCGGGCGGGTACACGCTGGACAAAATGGCCGAGCTGAGCTCCACGCCTAGACCGCCGTACAATATAGCCCTACGAAAGGTCACAACGATTAATCCGGGCACGAGTTTTTGGATGTCCGAGGGGGAGGGGATAACGTGTATACTGTTTACCATACACAAGACTTACTCGGGATAGCCGACCTCGAAGTATGGCCGAGCGAGCAACGCCATGGGCACGATGACTTTGTTGTTGGCCACGTTGTAGGTCACTTTTGGATTTTCGGATACCAAATCGTCCAACCACCTACGGATAGTACATCCGACAGTGAATTATAGACAAAACAGTTCTGAATCGTAGTGTATTGTTGTGTTATGCAAATAACGGTATTCCCGCGACTTACCCGTAGTGTTCTTCGTTCGTCGCCTTTAATTTGACCTGAGAATAATCTTGCAGGAACGATATCGCGCTGTTTATGTTCGAGAACAAGTCGAGCTTTTGGATCTGCAGTGGACTGTAGAATTGGTTGACAAAATTCTCTTTGAGCATTTCGCTGGGTATTCCGACTTGTACTGTGAGGTTGTTCAACTAAAACGGGCGAACGATTAACTCGAGTACGTATAGCCGAGAAATATTTTTAAAGTTTTTGATGTTCTTACCTTGCCCAATACATGGCTTCGCAACTCAGATTCCAAATGTTCATTGCTGTCTATGTAAGATCTGATCGTCTCTTTAATATTGTAGAAAATTTCGTTGACTACGGCAACTACATTATCCTTGTTTTCGATTTGTGGTTCGATCGAAGCAGACACTCCGAAGCCCATGAACTTCTGCAGCAAAGAAACACAAGTCTCCCACCTAGGTGGCGAATCTTTTTCGCCTATAAGTTCGGCTGTATAGATCTTGACAACTTCCCTAAACTTGACCGACAAGTATGGAACAAAAGCATCGGCCATTTTCCACATGAAATAATTATTTAACCCACTAGATAACAATAAAACAAAAACACGGTTTTATTAGTAAAAAGAGAGTACTTGGCGTCACGCTAACCCCTTATATTATAACAACTAAGAACTTACTTGCGATCCGATGACGATATCAGATTGGACAGGTTGCTAAAATAAGTGGGCGACACAACCGAGATGTTCGTATCGTCATTGATATTACTTTCTGGGAATTTCGATTGTAAGATGTGCAAAAGTGGAACCTATAACACGAGAGACACGAAATCGATATAATTTTGTCCGTAAATACCAAACCACCTAAATTGTGCTGTGGAACAGCGTAACCATTTCAGTAGTGATCTGTGCATTACTATGATAAAAAACATACCAGTGAGGCAAAATCCTTAATTCTTGCCACGGTAAACCGTTGGTGAGAAGCCAATAGATCCTCTTGTTTGCCGGGCGGTGTGATTTCCGCGATGCGCTTCTCGTAGTTGAATATTTCTTCGCTGAACGACGACGCGTCACTACTGGTGGCGCCCAATAGTTGCGATACGTCTACCATGTACTGTTTGTACGCGATCACTATCTGCATAAACAAAAATATAATGACGAGTTTACAATACCGTAAAAGACTAGCGAACATTTTCGTTGTTCTTTGCGCGTGGACTTACCTTATCTTGCGGACTTCTAACGTAATACCTTCGATCGGGCAAACCCAGTCCGGATGGAGATATCTGAAATCGTTTTGTAATACAGATTTTAACAACGACCAAACAGTAAAATTACGTATGATATAATCCCAAAATACCTGAATTATATATTTGCCCGCAGCTCTATCGTCCGGTACCACGTTTATCTTAAAGAACAGGTTTACGCTGTATTTGGAGTGCAATTGTACCATGGTAAAATCCTTGTCCCATTGATTAAAGTCAAAATCTTTTAACACGGACCAGCCGCCTGTAATACAAATAAGGAGAAACAAATTAATATTTGAAATAGACCACCCGCGAGAGAGGTAAGGAACGAAACATACCAAGTTTGGTACTAATAATCTTCTTTAAAGGTTTTCCTTCGTCCATCTCAATATTGTCTAGATTCATGCACGATTCGTAGAAATGTTTCATCTTCCAGTTCAGCGAGTTCGAACTGGCAACGTTCCGCAGAGTAACAACCATGTTCCTGATCATTGTTTTTTCTATACAAATTCAAAACAAACGGTTTAACAAATGTTTATTTTACAGTAAAATAATTTAAACAGATGCACTCGATGCGCCGCACACTTACGTTCTTGTTGAATCCGATTTTTCAAACTCCAAGTGCTCATGTACCCGGGCAACGAGTTGGTTTGTAGCCATCCTCCGCAAGCGTATTCTCTGAAGCTTTCGCACGGCGGTTGTGTAAAGTTTATTTTGGGCAAAACCTTTAAACAGAAATTTACGATTTTATTACACAACAGTATGTTACGGATTTCCATGCACAATAATTACAAAGAGTTTCCTGTAGTAGTATATTCGGTCGCGGATCGTTAACTCCACGCTTTAATTCGATTTTAAAACTCAAAGAAGCGCAATAGGCGTTGTGTAAAAAAAAAATCAAAAAAAAAATTACCAAACGAAATACCATGGATGTTCCACGATTGTTTTTATAAAGTGTTGTAAAACATTTTTATACGTATATAATACGTATCTATATGTATATACCAACGACCTATTACAACCGTTTAGTACCAGACATCATATAAAGCGTTTTAGGTAAGGTTTCTATTGCCGTACCATGTGTCGTAACGTCAAAACAATAGACACTACCTATTCATTTTAGACACGCATCCAACAGTCGTTACAAAATTAAGTTCACGAGTATACAACATAATACATGGATATGACAACACGCAAATGACATTCATAATCAGATCTGATTGTCGATCGATTAATAAGCATTGGGTAAAAAACTTTCTAAATAATTACTACAGGAACGTAATTAGTATTCATTTCGGGTGTTATAATAGTATACTTTTTGTGCGCTAGCTGCGGATCTACAACGGTGAAATATGAACGCAACACCGAACCAACAGTACCTGCATTCGAGTAACGATTGCCGCTGAGGGGTGTACACAGTTTAAATGAACGTATTTATGACAATCGAAATCACCGCAGTACAATTCTTTTGCCCGTGTTCGATTTCGTAAACGAAATGAAAAATAATCAGCCGGACACAAGACGGTGTTTTATAGTTATTCCTGCAGTTCTGTATTATGTAGCCATATGGGCACTCTCATCATTTTTCAAAGGTACCCGCCGCCGCCACCGCAAGCGCAGTGGTTTTGTTATGAGTTTGTAACCATACACTGCTAATGGAATCAGTCGTCTACGCCCTCCCAGAAATTATTTTCGAGTAAGCATTCTACCTTCCTATAATCATATGCGTATACATGTAAAGCATATGAACGTAGTTAGAAAGATAATTTCACGGATTTCATTGAGAAGACGCACACACCCACAAACACATCGACGACGCTAAAAATGCATAAATTTCGAAAAGGCTACCTTATACGTAGTTTAACTGTCTACCGTTTCGTTTCATGAATTTAAATAATATCGTACTGCTGCTAATCGCTACTGAAACGATTTAACGACATTATGATACTACAACGACATGGAAAAATGAATTCACGTCTTGACATTATAAACTACACCGGTGTACACGCGATGTCCTTCCCTCTCACCCTAACAACATCGTGCGGTAGACGATTAAAGGGAATTTTTACGAATTCCGAAACGGATGAGAGGCGTTCCGGTCCACTCGTCAAATGACCGGTACGACGAAAATAAACGCACCGTCACCATGTCGTCCGTGCTCGCTTGCGTGGTAACAATTTGTACACGTATTTACTGGGTTTTTTTTTTTTTTTTATGATTTTTTACCCCGAGAATCTCGACGCGTAACCCCCGCGTACAGTACGAGTATGCGGTTAATGAACCGTGTTCGGTGTCCTATCGGGATCGGGATGGGCCAATACGTTTTAATTTTATTTCATTTTACACTCCGCCCGCTCGAACCGCGCCCTTCACTGCGGACGACGTTACAATACGAACATTATGCACGCATAGTATACGGCGTATAATGCACGGGAGTGCCTACCGGGACTGCGGTGCGCGTATAACGTATATTCTTTATTTTATTTTTTTTATTATTATTATTTTTTTTTTCAGTCCTTATAACACAGTCCGACACAATTATATTGTATATAATATACTTTCACTAGGAGGTCGTGGCCGCGTTCAACAATAGGCAAGGTTAAGGACACACTGCAGCGCGTGGAGCGTATATATATATATACGTGTGTTTTAATTGAATTCGTCACAGTCCGCGGCAGGGAATGTGTGTGTCCGAGTTCCAACGCGAAGACGGTCGGTGGAGATGATATAATACAATAACATTTTTTAAAAAAAATTTAATATTTTTATTAAATTGTAATATTGCTGCTCAAAATGTGTCCCCTGCAACCATTGAACGCGTATATACGAGCATGGTGATATGGACCTCACCGCTTTGAAAATTACAGATAATATATTATTAAACGGTTTAAAATCGATTGTACCTAATATTTATTTGTTTTGATTTTTTTCCTATTTGTATCTACAGGATATTTATTCTTAAACCCACTCCCCTTGAAACATTTTCGGATATTCGGAAAACTTTTCAATATATTTACACGGGCGGAGGTCGAACCCGTCGTCTCGGTCATCTCTCCCGATTACAAATATAGTCGAACCTCTAAACAACAAATATTTTTATGGAATAATAAACTTTTACTATAAGTATTTATTATATAAATTTATTAAAAAAAAAAAAAATATTTCTTTTCGTCAAATAGATGATATATAATTATAAAATAATATTTATACTTCGGAACTTTCAAACGTACGGTGAAATAAAGTTTTGGAATCATAAATAGCATATTATAACGTATATTGTGTGGTAACGATTAATCTGCAACACGCTCACGTCCGTGGCCGCGCATGTAGAGTGCACTTGCAAAAATAACCACAATAATAAACCGTACGTCACGTATCGAGTATATACCGTGTTCCTGAGTCCTAAATATTGAACGGCGACAACGATGTACTAGTTCCTGGTACAGATCACATACTTCGCTGATTTATACGCCCGTCCGACCTGGTTTACATCACACACGCGAGCACATCTGTTGAATCTTAAGAGGGCGGTTGTCGATGAAACCAGATGAAAACTGCATTTAGTTATAGGTAAATGTATGCATACACCCACCAGTCGAAATATTTAGCGATGTGCAAGAAAAAATAGGTTATTTGTCAGTTTGATCTTTTCAACAGGTTTTATCACGTGCAAAAGCAATACGGTACGTATAACATATTACCTTCGTTAAAGACATATATATACCCAAGTATACACTCATATTATAATGTACTTGTTAAATATTATTATGCTACAATTTTTTTAATGAATTATCAATAAATTCGATTTTTTTTCCTGCAAAATAAACAGCAGGCGACTATTCAAACACTGTTTTTTCAAACATGACCTTTGCTTATCATCTCTGCTGTATACAAGTAAAAAGTATTATTCTATAAACCATGATAAGGCGGAAACATTTAATCATTATTATACAAGTCATTTTGATGAACCGCAAAATGTCCCATGTTATAAATAAAAATTACTAATAAAATAAAATAAAATATGAGTGTCAAGATAAAATATTTCACACAAAACAAATTTGATATGAAAACGTATTAGTTCATAAATATTTTAATAGTTATGAGTTGACAAAAACATACTGATTGCGATGTTCAATATAATCATAATCTAATTTAAGCTCAAGCTCAAAGCCTGAGTGGTACAAGAAAAACAATCTTTATTATTTCTCCATAAATATTAGGGCTTACAGTAAAATAGTACGGGGGCGAAACGATAACGGTTACAATGTGAGCTCCAATTTTAATAATCAGCCTCAAGCATCAGTTGTTTATAGATAAATTAAATATATGCTAAATTATGAATACCATTTGCGTTCGCAAATTAATATGCAGAACACGTTTGTTTTCTACCTACTTTTCATACGATCAGTGGTTGCTAAAAAAAACTTATCCCTCGGTCGGCAATGTTTGGACAAGATATTTGCGAAATTTTAATACTAGGATCGTATTATATTATGTTATCGCATTAGTCGTATTTTAAGTGTTATAAATAATAAAGTTATATCTTTTGCTCTGCTGAATTTTTACCAAAAACCGAACGAAACCGCAGCATACGACAAAATTACATAAGAAGTGATCCGTATTACACTAACCGTTCCATCAGTCATCAACTCGAACGCGCGACGTTATTTCCTCAACACGGCTCACCCCCGTCGTTATTTATACGTGAACGAACCCAATTACGAGCATATTTATAGAAAATCGTCGTTAGGTAAACTTTTCTATTCGCTTTTATCCAAAAGATATAACAGCTCGCGTCGGGTAAACATGTTAAAATATAGAGGTTCTCGCGTTCGTCGGAGGAGGGGACGAGGATGGCGGATTGTCACGGGATGTGACAAATGGCACGTGGCGATCGGGCATATGGTTAGTTATTCTAGAGCAGTAGTCGTTTATTTCGGCCGCGTTCTTTCCACGGGTTTGAGAACCATTGCAAATAAATACAGTACAGGAAAGGGCGGAACAGAGGAAACCAGTCTTAAGAAACGAACGTGTTCCGCTAAATTATCGTTCATCTCTGTCCCTCTCTCTCTCTCTCTCTCATTTTCTTTATGCTGTCGTTACCCTACGGCCGATCCGACTGCCGCCACCGACGCGGCAGAATATCTGGTCCGAGTCTCCCTACGAGCCGCAGAAGAATGCAGCGTATACACGTACCGAGATCACTCCGCGATTACACAGCACCAGGCTGAAAACGTAAAAATACGAGAAATACAAACGCACACAAACACTAAAGCTCACACGCGCACACGGAAAGGGGAATAATTATAATATTATACGCACGCAGCTCGTGTCGTGGAACAATAGTATATTACCTGCAGTTGTACGTACGTTTATTATTATTATTATTGTGTACATCTGCAGTTGCCGCGTGCTTTGGCAGAGGTAGACGACCCGAAAAACGTTTCTGAACCGGAGCGCGAAGAGCAGTGATGAACGAGTGCGAGTCGAATAAAAGGCCGACGGGAACGCCAAAAAAAAAAAAAAAAACTAATCATTTTCTGCGGTGTAAAATAAATATTACCGACACATAAACAGTACGTAGAAGTCGTGAATATTATTATTATTACTACGTATTAGTTTACAATACGTATTATGTTACTAAACGTGACCGCAACGAATATATACTAAAATGTAATACCCTCGTAAAATTCGTATACGATGGTACACTATAGTGGACATCATCCACGGGCTAGAAATTTTCGAAAAACCTGTTCGACGATCGTAGAATATAAAATGTGTGCTCGCCGTTATTATTGAACCGGACACCCGCAGTTCGGGAAAACTCAATACGTATAGTTTCGCGGCAGATAATTATTTCCACCGAAAGAAAAAAAAAAGCCATAATTCAACCGACCCATAATGTGCTCCATTTAATGAGCAGTAGCAGAGGAAATGTTGTTTACTATACTTCTAAAACGTACACGCGAACATGATTCAAGTAACTCATAAGATTTGTCTGATTTAAACGAAAATCGTACAATACGCATTGTGTTCCATCGAAAACACCACCCGCCTGGTCGAAAAAGTATAATATACTATGACAATTCACAGAGATACTAACACTGTTGTATCTCTCTAACCACGAGAAGGGTAGGTAAAATACAAGTATGGAAAGAGTAAGATAAAACGCGTATGATATTTATTTCATTAACCCGAGTATTTATCATCTGGTAAACCTCAAACTACAACTACATAATATTCGAGTGTTTTTTTATTTTTATTGTTATGGTTATGAATTTCTTTTAGTTTTATTTCTATAAATTAAATATTATTCCACTATAAACTACCAACGACATAAATATAATATGGTTTCAATTAAACGTCATCCTATAGGGCGTCGTTCATAACCGCACACTTTTATAACTTAATCCTACATATTTTCGCCAAATTAAACCGTTCAATACCGCACAAATGTATATATATATATATATATATATATATATATCAATTACGTAAACATTAATCTAAAATACCATGAGTGCACCTCGAGACCGAGCGGGATCACTAGCTCGTTCAGACAGTTAAAAACGAAAAAATCCCCCGATTTGCTATGTAACATCACCCCAAGTAGGTCCTGGGATTAAAAAAAGATTTTGTGTGGAACACATACGAAACCGTCAACGTGAACTGTACATGCAAAGTGTGCAAAGAAAAAGGAACTGTACACCAAATATGTGCGGTTTTGAACTACCGACCTTTCAAATTTCCCTTTTTAACAATAGAATAAATATGTGCAGTATTGAACGATGTAAAATGTGCGGTTATGAACGGTAAGTGTGCGGTTTTGATGAGCGCCGGTTCTATAGCCCTGTGAAAATGGTCAACGTGTATATTTAATAGACTCATACTATGTACTCGAAAAAAAAAATATAAATATAGTACAAATTTTGAAAAATGTTTAATATTAAAAGGCAATGAACTTGATCAAAATACGTTATTTATAACGAAATACGTATTACAATATTAACGCAAACATTATTTCAGTAATACAAGTATCACACGAAAAATCGTCGAACACACATCATAAGGTCAAATCTAAACGGTGTTAATTGAACAAATAATATAATACGTTTATAGTTTATTAATTTATACTTAAAGACTTGATTAACTTTATTACGATATTATTAAGAAAATTTCGTTTCTTAACAAATGCAATACAGCTAGCTGTCGAACAATCCAGGTTAGGTTAGTAAAACATAATCGCGTACGGGATCGAAGAAACGTTTTTGGATTCAGGTGAGTTTCATCACATGGAACTGAACCAAATACGATGAGACAGGTTTCATTGTATGAATAGTATCCGTATGCACGTATTTGCTTTGAGTCATATTTCCACACGAACGGTTTAACCCCGAAAACACGTCATAATGTCGTTTTATTGTCATCGCCGTCATTGTCTCTTGGCGCATTCGTGATGCATTGTTCATCGGCGGTGACGGGGGTGGAGGCTGCGGTAAAAAGTTAGCCGCTGAAAGTCATCGGAGCAAAAAAAAGGCGTCGAACAGCCACCCGCGGTGACACCGGATCGTTCATTCATCATGCAAAACATGTTACACTTAAATAAATTATGTAACATCGTACAACACCCGGGTATTATTGCGTGCCCAGCAGATATATCGTCTGCCACATGCGCGGGTAATCTTATCCCTAAATTGCGACCCGTGACATTATCGTATCGTTTTTTTTCTTCATTTTTGATTTCTTTTTGCACTTTTTTGCAACAGCTTAGAGAAACTTTACGCGTACGTTTGAACAGTGACGAGGACAACGGAACGAATTCGTATGTGATATGTACGTGTATACCATATTATTATATAATCGGACGTGTTTTACGCGTATGTAACACATTACGTTTATACGATTTAAAGATTTTTTAAGAGTATTTAAATAGAGGTGATTCGCCCCTCGTGTTTATGTTCCGTATAAAACAATAAAAACGAAAAATTCCAACAATAAAACTTTATAAGACAAACATTACACTTCATTTCTCGTATTCGTTCTCTCCTTTTCGCCCACTTTGACTTTAAGTTAAACAAAGTTAGGTTAAAATAAGTAGTCATTGAGTAGCAGTGATTCGCAAATATATTTAATTACTCAACGATCATATAACGTCTCTAATCAACGTACCAGTCATAAAGTAAAAAAAAACTATCAGCCATATTCACACAGCACTCGCGTGATATGAGAATCATATATATATACAGTACATATACTCAATAAAGTTACATTGAAGGGGAAATATAAATTACAACAAATCCATGACTCTTTTTTCGGCTAATATAGGAATACTTTTATTTACATATGCAAAACAATAGTATTAATTATACAACAATATAACGTGCAGTCGGTGCACGTATGTCTGTTTGATTAGTTCGTTTTTCATTTCGAACAAAACAATTTAACGCGCTATTATATATTGAATTCAGTCTGACGAGTAAAATCGTAATTGTCAATATGCCACATCTATAACATACACACAAGGCGCGTAACCAATTGTGACTGTAGAAAATAATTTATTGTAAAATAAAACTGTAATTATAATCGCTGAGTCGCGTGAATTAATATTTTACCCGCCGTATTTTAGTTTGCTGGATAAAATAAAACAGAAAACAACGATGAAAAAAAATTGGTATTTCATTTAATACTGACACAGCTCATTGCTCGCCACTAATGCAACAATAATACAAAACCATGTATATATGCGTGTGCGTGCACCTAGTACCATTACAAAATTGATCTCACCAGCAATTTATATTTATTTATAATTTTCAAAGAATTTCAAACAAATTCTCAGCCATAAATTAAATTACACTCCTTTATCTGGTGATTCTCTTAGGTAAATTTACTTTGACTGTATTATGAACATACGAGTACATTAGATTAGCTCATAAAATACATAAATTCAGTGAATAAAATACAAATTTAAATTTATAATGATGGTAATTTTATGTTCTATAGTTGTTGAACAAAACTGCTTTCGTTTAGCTTATGAATAATAGTTAATAGTCGTTTGGCCTGTATAAATATATACCGTAGAAAATGTTATTTCGTACACTGTAGTACTAGTGTTGTGTACACATTATGAAGTAGCATTTCGTTCGAATGCACTTGAAAAATCAGAAACAACACACGCATCGACTGATAATGTACACAAAAATACACAGAAAAACGGTGCGGAGATAAATGACTTTTTTTATTCACACAGATAAATGTAATAATCTGAAAGTGCGCTGAAGAAAACTTGTCTGACGTTCACGTTTATTAAGAATTCGCTTACAAAAATAATGAAATAATTACTTTGTTAATAATTAACTGTTTACATTATAAACCGATCATTTTTTCGGCAGACGTAGGTACTATCGGTATATGGTTTGAATTTTGCTTTAATTATATTACATCGAACGGTATTATAGTGCAATTAATATATGGTTAAATCATAATTAAATTTTAAAAACATGTCTACAAAACATAAAAATGAGTTATAACCAAGATTTGAGTATTTGAAGACTCGACTCCTCGCTCTGACTAATGAAAACGAAACTAAAACCTGATCCGCCTCGTTTGCACACGTATAATTTTGCTCGTTTCTCGAGGCAAGTGTGAAAACTCAAGATTTTTAACAGTTCTCGATCCGTCCGGTGTAATTATAACACTATATGACGAAGACGCACGTATAATTATGATGCATACA
This sequence comes from Sipha flava, assembly GCF_003268045.1. Lineage (NCBI taxonomy): Eukaryota > Metazoa > Arthropoda > Insecta > Hemiptera > Aphididae > Sipha > Sipha flava. Next base: position 265,932 of record NW_020273017.1, read on the forward strand.
TGCACATTTGTAATACCATTTTATACTGCAGTCGGACTAACTGAATCGAAGAACGCGAAGGCGTAAAATGAGTATTAAAATAATTACGAAACATAAGGCTATATATTAATATACAGCGTGTTGAACGGAGATTTACCAGTACGTATCAAATGGGATATATACAAGATATCATTTATATCTCACCAGTTCAAATATTTGTGAGACGCCCTGTATACAACACTGTGGTCACTGACGGAATCCCAGAGAGATCAAACGGGACATTGCCATTGGCCCTCCCATTCCAATGACCCAAAACATATTTGTCTGTTGTCCATATACATAAACAGATTCTTTTAAAAGAATACTTTTATTGAATGCAATATTTAAAATAATCAAAACTTTTTAGCCAGAAAACATTTTTATTACGTTTAACGTAACTGTGTCATTATAGATATTAAAATCTTGAAAAGATAACATGAATAGACAAAGTAATAAATTACACGCATATCTTTGTTCTTTGTCGGTTCGTCCCAAAATCTAATTCTGAATCTACCGCTAGCGTATTAATCACACAAATAAAACACAAAATACATTATAATAGAAGCACGTGATTTTAGACATAACGTTAAGGACTAATTTTTTTTTTTTTTACACCGAACCGCGCCATATTTATAAAGAACTAAATAATAATATTTTTCAGCGGCATTATTGTACCTATATATATATAAATTATAACTTGTACGACAAACTGCATTTTATATGTAATACGGACAGTAACAACGACGACGAGCTTCGATACGAAACGCACGCGAATTCCCGTTTATACCGTTACCGGCGTACATACTGGATTAGTTTTTCTCGTTCGTCTACTTTCAATGTACAGTACGCACAATAATATATGGAACAACAAGCACGCCAGACAATACACTCGCTCCGTGCAAAGTACACAGCGGCGGCGGAATGCCAAGACTGGCTGCACGGAAAGAAGTATGAAGAAAAAGAAGAACAAAAAACGAGGTTTCCCCTGAAGCGAAATTCGCCCGCCGACTCGTCGTGCACCAGTGTACGTACATAAACTCACGCTTAAGTAATATAAATCATTCCGAATAGGTACCCATTATTGTCGGTTGGATATAGCCCGTCACTCATCTAGTAGTTGTGTATAGTTACCAACAATACTCGTGTACACGTAGCCTCACAAAAAGAAGAGCGAAAACAAAAAATTTAAATAAAAGGAAACACCGTTCCTCGATATTGACCACACCAACGAATTCGACGATTGTGTATTACGCTCGTCGCACACGTAATTATTATGAACAATTAACACCACGTCACGAGTAGAAACATATTTTATTTTTATTTTAAAATTAAATCCATAGTATACCGATTTTCGCGTTTGAACGATTATCGCGACTGTTGATAGTTTTATCAACAGTTCTTAAATCGAGTTTCGTCGTGTTTATGCGACGCATCATCTTGAATTCGTTTGGCGTACCAAATAACAGCCTAACAAACTGTTGAGCTGTCTTTGCACGCAACTTAATAATATGATTTAATATAAATGTTTTGTTTAACATCAATGGAGAGCATTTACGATATTACTATGAATGTTCAATAAAAAATGATTTTCAACCGATATAATACACAAGCATGCGAGAACAAACACACACTCATACATTTCTTTGAAGCCCCAGGGTCGAATGATTTTTGAATTTCAACAAAAAATCGGTTCCTAACCGTTTTTTTATAAAAATAATTTTATTGAAGACAAACATACAAAAACACATTTAGCCTAGCACGATTCATTTTTTAATGACTTTAGTTCGTGTTCTACAATATAATTTCTTTAACTTGATATTCTTTGATATACATTTAATATTTTATCAAAAACTCGTCACCGTTAATGATCATATTGTGCCAAATGTTTTTATAATGAAACAGAATCACACAAATATAATTAAATTATGGTTTCGTGAGTCTCGTCATAAAGATCAAGGTTGGATCCAATTTAAGAATAGTGTATATTAAAGCGGTCAAAAATTTTAGAATTTTACTTTACGTTTTAAATCCGATATAATTAATATTAGATTTTATGATTTTATTATGCTCTCAAATGATGAGTAATCGATATTTTAGGTTATCAATCTATCAAAGTACATACAGATTAATATATAAATGGCAGAAAATGTTTTGACGGTATGCTCTAAGTATTTTTAATTGCATAAACATCAGGCCATGAGAAGTCGTTCAAAAAATGTGTGCGAAAAAATGAATTGCAAAATGGTGCAGCATGTGTAAAAAATTAATATAAAATTATAGACTTTAAACAAACTAGTCCTCCAAATACAATTATAAAAATTAGAAAATATTAGAGCAAAAAACAACGCGTACAGCTCTACATTTACTGTTAAACCTCCTTTATCCTGCTAATCCTGCTCACATAAAATCAATGTTTTAAATAAACATTTAAATTGCAAGTAACATAAGTACACAAAAAAACAACATAATATTTAAATACATATTATGCACATATAATATCGTATGAACATTAAATAAGACGTCTGCAAATAAATACATATAGCGAAACTAATGTTAAAACTCGTGCCAGTAGTGAAAACCCATGTCTCGACACATAAAATGGGTGTTGCTCAAACGTTGAGTCAACAAATTCGCATATAGAACTGATTTATTTCAGAGGAATTCCATGATTACGAATTGCTTATAATATTCATTGGAAAATAGTGGAGTAAATCAAAAATGTCACAAATAACTAAAAATTACATTAATATAAGTACATATTAATACGTATAGAAAACCGATAGATACTATTCTTAGAGTGCTCAGAGTTAATTATAATGTCGGCTTCGCTATGGGATTATATTCTCTATACGCTATACTCTCATCAAACAATCATCATAAATTATTGTTTTCCGTCCGATTTCGGTGATCAATCGATCACTAATAGTAATACACATTTTACGAATGTTAAGTTGCCAAGTCAACTTCGAAATCAAATTGATAAAAATCCGTTTGTACGTACAGAAAAATCTTTATAATCTTAATGGTATTGAAATTCTAGTAACAAAAATAATATTTACAACATTACCGTGCAATGGCAACAATGCATGAGAGTGGGAAACCTACGTTTTGAAGGAACAATCGGCGCTGTATATTTGAATATACTTTAGAGACAGGTATACCTACACACGTGCGCGTTCGCATAAACCCTCTGAGAATATTACTATCTCAGCTGGTCGATGAAACGGACTATAATCCAAACATAAAACGCGCGCGTGGGCAGCAGATCGACATTCGAGAGCGCACACACGTATTATTATACAGGTATAAAGTACTGAATATACTAAATACATATATACTATTCTTACACATGTGCACGAATAATACGAGAACACGACACTCCTGCGGCGGTGGGGGTAGGACAAAAACTGTTTCTTTTTTCCTTTTCTTCCATTTCTTTTAGACAGCTTCAGAACTCCGCGCCCAAGGACGGCAGGCACTCGCAACCAAGCAACCAGTTCGTAGAAGACAAAAGCGGCAAATATATTTGAATATTACAATACTACTCCCTATTATAAATACGTATATACTTATAGAACTATTAAACATCTAAACTATGTGCGTCATACAAATGGATATACGAATCTTGATGAAAACACTGCGGTGGAGAAACACGGCCACGTGCTGTTTTACACTGCACGGGTATCGTAGAGAGGAATGGAGTGACGCCACTCAAGAACACTGGGGCCACGTGTTAATTTTGTTTTCATCGATTGTCTAAAAATACATATTTAAACGTGCCACTTTCTTGTAATACATTAATATATTTCGGAATGTACGTTGTTACGCGATACATGATGTCGAATGGTATTAATAAAATTATTGGCGAGTTCATTATATCCTATACAATATATGTAACAGTGTGGTGTTCGCGAAATATACTCCTTCACTCGGTGCATACTACTTGCGTCCGAGATTATTATCAGTAATTTGCATCCCACCAAAAAAAGGTTCAAAAAAGATCATAGCCTATTTGCGTCCAAGAGTACCTTTTGAGACAGCCAAGTTACGTCCCAACACAAATATGTCATAACCATAGCATAAAATAAGTATTACAAGTAATTAATTACATTTAAAGTTTTCCAAAGTTTTCAGTTTTATAAATACGGCTCGGAAATTGTTTGGCGACAACCGAACATTGTCATGGTTAAATTAATTAAATTAATTTTATCAAACTGAAACTCTATATAGTAGCTGATAATATTAATTTATGGATAGTCGTAGATACTATACCGTATACACAATTTATACATACATGATTATTGTAACACATAATATTGATGGACGCATCTCGGTCATGACTATTATAGCAGATAAGAAAAATAATATGGTCGAATTGCGTCCCCAAGATGAGACGAAAGTTACCTGTTGAATTTACTACCTGAAAAATACACTTTTTTGGGGAACGCAAGTAGTATCACAGAATAAAACAGAATGGACACTGATAACAAATTACATGGGCAGCATAGGACAATAATGAAATCAGTCAGCCATTTTATTTGAGGTACAGTAGGAAGTTAGTAGCATCTTATTTTATCATGAAACGGTAGTAATATTCTTTATAAGCTACTGCGCATTTTCAAATGTTACTAATAATAGTATTATTTTTCAAGATCTTAGGTGCAACAAGAGTTTGAGATTTGGGGGACTTATAAGTCTTATACTATGGTATGACCATGGGTCAACCTCCAACCTCCCATCATTACCAAAAAAATATAAATTGTGTTTTTGTAAATGTATTTCAATTGTATTTGTAAATTTACTACAACAATGATTTGCATTTTATAGTATTATATCAATATAAACGTTTTTAATATACTTAAAAAAATTATATAAATACCTGTATAATACTATTTAATCATCGATAATTCTATTTTATACATTTTTTTTTTTTAAACACTTCCCATTCTGAAATCCTGCACTTGGGCCTGTATTATGATAGACATACTATCTAAAAAATGATCCACAAGTAAAAATTTCTTGGTACCCAGTAGATCGCCATGTTTCACACTGATGGTAGAACACATATTGAACAATTACCATAATTGAAATTACAATTAATAACGAGTATCAGTTATCACTGATTACAATTTGATAACAAAAGTACCTCAATTAAAATGGCCGCTTATTTCGTTGCCGCCGTGTTGTGTCCACCCCCTGGTAGTATGCAGCCCCTTCACTGATTTCTCATATTTTTCTAAACGTATATTACGTAAACAATTTAAAGAATTATAATTATACATGAGATTAAATAATCTAACAAACAACAAGTAATTAAAGATCATTTAGATTAACTCATAATTCAATTTATAGAAAATAAATCAATGAAAACGATTATTTAATTTTGGTTAGATAAATATATAAAATAAATATTGAAGTGAATAATAATACGAAACGATCATACCTAAGCAACCTAGTGCGATTACAATACTTCGGCGCCGGGCTTACACGTCTCCTGTATAGGCCTCCTAGGGTACTGTGACCTCCACGGTTGAAATTCGCATAAATCTTTCAGATAATTTTTTTTTTTTTAATCGTCCAATCGACAATTATTAATTTTATAGGATTTGCTAGTCGAAGCAACAAATGTTTTTTTTTTTTTATGTTATCGCAATATTTGTTAACACTTAAAATGCATATACGTCTATATAATCTGTAGTTATATTGCATCATATTTTATTTCATATCCCTTTACTCCTCATCACATTCTGTTAGTCCAAACACATTTATCACACACGCGGGACGGATCTGGCTGCATTGTGGATCTCCACGATTACACTTATACGTCTGCCGATTTCAGCAGGATAGGCACTCGACGTTTTTACGATATGAAAATATGATGTTTAGAAGTCATCCGTATAGTCTTCCACTGAGACAACATTCTTCGATTCGTTCAACTTTTATATTATCAACAGAAAAGTGTTTTTAATGTTTTCATAATATTGTGTGTACACTGTATAACACTAGTTATATTATATAGTACAGTATATATTTTTATAATTATCACATCATGATTCATGATTTCATGACGTATTTCTACTTTTTCATTTTTACCATAATAGCAGAGAGCGCAGACCGTAACCAACCTATCAGTTTATTTTACTTCCGTAGTTAATAATTTCGAGTTTGATTATTTCCTCCTTGTTTACATACAGTACATCTAATCAAAATTATTACTGTACCAATGTGTCAGAATATTTTAAAATATTTTTCGCTTTTCGCACTTTATACAAGAGTAGGCGTCAATGCACGACGTACTGTGTCTGAATCAACCGTTTTTAAACACACGTCTACATGAAACACTCCTTATATTCTGAGCGGGATTAATAAATACTTGGTTAATGATGGGTTGTCAATTTTGTTTTCAACCAATATTTCCTATAAAAAATATCCGTAGGTACGCTTTCCGGATAAAAAGACCATTATAAGGGGGGTAGCCCCCCTTCTTTAGAATTTGGTTTTTTTTAATTTAGTATATCGCTGACCAAACAACACCTATCTGCAAATTTTATATAATTATTATAAGGTATATTTTATAAATCAATAAATTTAAATATTTTTTTAGTATATTAATGTTAAAGGTTAATATTATTAATAAATAAACATTATTATTCATTTATACCTATAATCTGTATATATGGAGAGAGGGAGGGTTGGCTTTATTTTTGCCTTCTCCTTGAACATCATGTATGTGAACCACCACTGTTCGAGATTGATATTCTCGTCTGAAAATCGGCATGATATCGCAGAATACAAAATGAATGATTTACGATTTTTTCGAGTAACAAATAACAATATTGAATGCCACGATTTTTGTTTTCAATTAAAGCGACTAAAAGTGTCATTGACTCTTGTATCGTTTCGGAATACCTAATGGTTGTAAAAATCTTGTTTTTGACACAAAATCGTGCTGAAATCGACGATGACTTCTCATTTTCGGTGGGTATGACTAATGGTCTTGGTACACATCACACGCACACAAACCCAGTCTTCGACACTTTTAAAGTTGACAATCGGTTGTTTTATGTAAGTAATTTTTTTTTCTTTTTGCGAGAAAATTCTTCATGCGGCAATGTACATGGAAAATAATTTAACACGTGACCAGATGCTTGTGTTTCTTATTCTCTGATGCCTTCTCACGCTTAACCATAACAGTAGAAAGAAAAAAAAAATAATAGTTGAACTGCAGAGAGACGCATACAACACCAACCGTGTGTGTTCAGGTTCCGGTTAACGGAAACGAAATAGAACTAATATATCTTCGTACGCCGAGGACGATTCACGATGTGAACCACCATTGTAACCAAACACGATCAGAACCCACGTAAATCCGTTTCATCTTCGTCGTGAGTATGACATACAACTATGAAATTTACGATACACAATAGTACACAAAATCTTACAGTTGTTTAAACGACTATTCGAAATATCGTATCATAAATATTAATATTATATTTTTAAATATCCAACAATCAACGTTTCATTTTTAACCAGACCGTAAATTTTGAGAGAAAAGTTGATGATTGTACACTGTCTAATCACGATATGTAATAAAATCTCGGCTCGTGATAACTTAACTAGAAATCATCAATTGTACAAATAAAACATTAAATCCCCTCGAAATTTTAAATACCTACGTATAATATTATATAGTATTGTGTCATATTTCCATTTAAAATTCTGTCCAACGAATAAATTACAGTATTATTAATATAATTATAGTATATACTCGAATAAACATAAAAACACTATTCCTTTACTATGTTTAACTATATTTTACAAGAAGGATAGAACATTATCTTTGAGATATTTTCTTTTTTTAATTTGATAAATTATGTATTAATTATAATTATTATTAACCAAGTTAATTAAGACAGCACACTTTTGATTTGAGACGGTATACGGGTATCACGTCATTTTAAATTTTAAATGTATTGAAAGCCGACACTACTTGTATTGGAAACCATATTGTTGCATACGGGTTTTAAAACTATAACACCACTCAAAACTAATAAATAATCGCAATTAATGTATTGTCTTACTGATACAATTGATAAACCTAAATAATATAACTGAAATAATCAAATTATTTTTATATTGATTGATGGACATATAAAACAATTACAACTGTAGTTCTTTATATCGAGTTTAAGAAATGCATTTTTATCAGTTTGCAATAATGCAAGAAAAATTAATTGTTCGTTTTAAATTTATCCCAAAATTACCGAGTAAACAAAAAAAAAAAAAAATGTACACAACGTATTCCGACTGATTTCACTGCAAGTAATTATAAACATCTCGACATTAATTACCAAACACGTTGCCTCTGTGGATAATAATCTAATAATCATTATTATATTAAATTAAACACGCTAACAAATAATTATTATTATATGATAGTAATTTTTTATGCAATATAAAATATATATAGTTTATACACAGATTATATGAATTTTTATATATACATATTACACATATAATATATCTAAATTTGAATAATATAACAGAAAATATTTTATGCATGACTCATCTGTGATTTTTTAAATTCAAGCACGTTTTATGAACCAAACCGCTTTACGAAAAAATTTAAATTTTGAAACAAACGTATTCTAATAAGGTTTTTTTTTACTTGGGAGTGGAAATAAATAAAACGATGTATCTAATTTTTATAATACGCATACAGTTACATACTACAAGCGTATACAGCATAAAGAGTTCAAAAGTTTGGATTTTATGAAAATTATTTTGTTAATTGTTATCTTATATACAGTTACGTTTTCAGCGAAATGTGATTTTTGTATAGGATAAGTTTTGTACCAACGAGGTGCCACACCTAAGTCATAAGCCAGTGTTAAGATTAAAGATGGTATCGTTGCGGAATATTATATAAACCAAATCCTATCAGTAAGATGCCAAAATTGCTTCAGGAAAATAATATAAATTAGGCAACCTACAATAGATATTAAATATTGGTTTTATACATTTACACACAAATCGAACTACAATTTTATCGTGATTTTATAACAAGTACAACCAAGGACAGATCTAGATTTATTTTTGAACCTGGGGGCTCAATAAAATATGGGACCCCTAACAAATAAAAAGGATAATATATTTTTATTAATTAAATAACATTTATTATTTAGTACTTGATATTTATTACATTTAACTTAATAATAAATTATAACAAGAATTAAATTGGTGAGATATATCAAGTACATTTGTACTTATAATAATGAAACATATTAAGCGACTTAAATTAATGATTTGTGGAAAATTATTACACTATTATTATAATTGCTATTTTGTAAATAAAAAAAACGTAAGTACTAATAAGTTGTATTAATAATAGTTTTACTACTATTGAACCTCCGAACATTAAAATTATTGTTGATACTATTGATTAAACTCATCTAATTAGTTATAATAATGTTATTGTTATCTAATGAGTTACAAGTTATTATTTATTTTTTGACGAAGAATTGTTTGATTACCATCGTGTTATAAATAGCAAGTTTAATTCAACTTTAAGTGCACTTTTATCGTGGACGGCAAAAAAACTTGTCTTATTTAGATTATTAAACATTATTTTTTTCTTCAATTTTAATGCTTATTGCAATGTACGTAAATTCGATAATTATTATTACACATAAATTACTTCCATTCAAATATGTCAATAATAAAAATACCAATTATATTTTGGATGATAATTTAATTTTACATAGAAAAATAAATTTAGAATTAATTAATTACATTTTACTGTAATAACAAAAGTGTGAGGTTCCGAATTTATGAAGCCTCTTAGTTACAACCAACTTAGCCCTTCCTTAAATCTGGCCCTATGGTATAACTTCCATCGACAAAAACGATAACTATCTACCAATAAATATACTCAAATTTCACGATAAAACGTAATAAACACTATAAAATAATAACACTAACATTTACACACTTCTCAATTATTCGTCCAAGTGTAATGTGTATCAAACCAATGTATGTATGCACATATATCTACACTTAAATATATACAACTTATGTATACGATAACGTCCTTAGTTCACGTGAATATTAATTAAATTTGTTCTAAAAAAACATATGTAAATTAATTTAACTGGCCAGATTGTGTACATATAAAATCAATAAAATTAACACCATATGACAAGCATTATTTTATTGTACTATATTTGATAAGATTAATAATAGATAAAAAAAATTAAATAAAAAACACGAAAGTGTTTGGGGATATAACAAAAATTCAATATGTCTACGATGTGATGCACTGCAGGTAATTCGGTGCGAATAGATGTTTTCATAATATTATGTAACTGGATAAAAGCAAGCATTTTTATTATTCATGTTTGATTCGTAAAAATTTAATAAACTGTCTGTATTTATTCACCCGGTCTTGAATAATTGTTTAAATTAAATTTCACGTAACATACTTTATACTAACACACATAACTCTATTCATCCAACAAAAACATATCGAACTACGTTACGGCTGTCACTTTTAAATCTCTAACCAGTGTAAGTGGAAATCTTTAACAACACATGTACATAAAACAATACTCCTAACGTTATAGATTCGTATTCACCTTATTAAGACTAGACTTATACTGATAACTATAAATTTGCGTTTTTGTTGTTATTTCGAAACAATAATAATATATAAATCAAAAGTCAAGTGGTTTTGGCCCAATGTACAGAAGGAGATGATAGAATAATGAAAGTAATAACCGAATGAAAAATGCATAATAATAATACGCAATGTCGCTTTCGACAGAAGTCGATATCCGCGAACTGCACCTGCTTAACGACATCCTGCACGTGGTTTCAACCATATACGAGTTATTATTATACACATAGATCAGGGATATCAAATTACAGGAATTTACAATAATACGGCCTTACTTGTAAAACGCCAATAAGGATTCGGCCGATCAGAAGCTCAAAGGATCGTGTAATCGAGTGGAAACCATACATCCTTGTACTAAGACACATACGAAGGGTATAGAGGGGTAAAAGAATAAAGTACTTTCGAACGCATTGATAAAAAATCAACATCGAATTAAAAACATTTGATTAATAATGATATTTAATTGATATATTTATTTTTTTAGTACAGATTAAAAACCCACGTATGACGCATTTTTCCAATAATTTAATGTCACGATAGTATAATGTGACGTAGATGTGGATATAAACGACTATTATCACAGTTTGTTATAAGTATAAAGAAACATTATTTGTGACGATTTTTTTTTTTTTTTTTTTGAGAATTTAGGTACCTACAGAATCTCACGATTTAGTATTTTATTTTATAGACGACCGATCATACGACATGCCGCAGTCACATACATGCGTCGGCGGCGTGAAATTCTTATTCGAAAAACACACTATACCGCTGTGTACACGGTGAACGTATGGTCGTTTTTATGGCGGTCGTAAAAACGGAGAGAATGGAAAAAATAACCGACGTCGTCCCTTTTTGTACCTGCAACGATCGTGTTCGAATAATGCGTACGGAGCCTGTGGCGGTGGTCTTTTGTGTCGGCTCGAGAGGGGTTCCAGCAGGCCGCCACCATAAGGTTTTCGACATTTCGATTTGTATTATTGCTATCAAATACACGAATATACTGTGCTGGTCTTTTTGCATGCTGAATAGGTTACAAAATGATTCTATACGGGTATTTCACGTTCAATAAGTGGCAGGGGAGTGGAAAAAATTAATAAATTCAAATCATGCTACCTTAATCGAACACGTTTAAGTCTAAGAAGAATTTCTAGAAATAACAAATAACTGCGATGACCCGCAGTCGTTTTTCGACCTATACACAGAACAGCGTCGCAGGTATTCCGGTATCGGTATGGATCGAATGGAATAATTTTCGAATGATTTACGGTAGTACACAAATCGAGATAAACGAGTTTCATTGTTTTGGACGATTAAAACGAAAACATTTTAATCTAAATATTCATCTGGTTCATTAAAACACACGCATATTTTAACCCGGGAAAAATCCTCCAATAGGGATTAGTCGCTTGAAAGAGATTTACTACCAAAAAAAATGTATCAAGGAACACTGCCGAGGAACGCATTTGATCGCGTTACCATCAGACAAAAAAATTGAACATAGAATTTGCATTTAACAACGTGAATATGACACGATAACGAAAACAAATTACCTTTGCCAACAAATCAAAAAGCCACCGCAATGTAGAATCACTCATTGTGCGATCAAAAAAAGCACTGTCAGTAAGAGTTTATATTTTTTTTGACCAATAAATGTTGATTCAATTTTGCCGAGACACATGAAGTGGTAAAAAAAATAGTTGAAAATTCCGTATAATCGGAAGGGACAAAATTTTTTCTCACAGGATTATTTCGAAAATTATTTTCTAACTCGTAGTCCTTCCACGATCACTCGTAAAAAAATTATCAGTCGTTTGCCATCCAATCATTCTCACTCAAAGTCTACAATAGTAACGTAACAATATTATGTGCTCAGTAACAAAGAGGTATTCACACGAATACAACTATTCACAAATTGCATTTTATCGGTAATTTTTCCTGCAACTACCCCTTAAAAAACGTGTACCCCACCGTACGACTCAAGATGCAGTCGTTATTAAATGCCCGTTTATATTCATATTAATTCTAAACGAAAAATGTTTAAAATCTAACCTCGGCCGAAGCTCTCAGACACGGAGTCGTCTTGCACACGAGAAGAGGGGGTTGCGCCCGCGGCCACAGGATCAACATGAGAAGCTGCGTGACAATCAAGACGAGGCACAAGAACACCGCGGCCAAGACCAGTATCAACCCGATCCTGGAGAAACCAGTCTTATCGCGGAGTTTCTGCTCCAGACTAGTAACGGCGGCGAACGCGTGGAACTTGCCATTGTTGTTGGCGGCGGTGTTGTTGTTCTCCAGTTTCTTGTCACCGGCCGGCGTGACGACGACCGCGGTCCCGTTGTTCTTGTCCGTCGACTCCTTCAGGCAGGGCTCGCGCTCCTCGTCCACCACCGAAAGGCAGCCGTCCGGTTTGTCTTGCATTTCCACCACGTCCTCGCGGTCCTGTGCCATCACATCTGTCACCAACGTAAGATTGGAATACAACTCGCGCGCGGCGGCGGCGACGACGCAACTATCGGGTCCGTCGACTGCTGCTAGCAGATCGGTATCGAATCGAACCGGTTTCGTCGGAAAACGATTCGCGATCGCCCGAACGGCGGAAAAACGACGGGGGAGAAATAATCGAAAACGAACGGAATCGGGTATCGGCGCGCGCGCTCACGTTTTAACGTTCGACCAGCGGACGGCCAAACACACTCTGTTCGGAGACTGCGCGTGTGTGTGCAAGAACGCGACGAATACCGGCGGCGGCGGCGGCGGCGGCGGCGTCGACGACACATTACCAGTTTGGCGGGAAAATCAGTGTTACCAACGTCGTCGGCGAACACCAAACCCGACCCGGTCGTTACGGAACGCCGTCTGCACGTGCGTAGCGCGGCTACTGTTTGCGCGTGTTGATAACCATTGACGTTCGCTTTGGATTGACATTTCGAATACGTGCGCGCACCAACGTGGTACGATCAATTATTCATAAGGACTGTCGCGGAGTTCGTGTGCGACCGGGCGGGCAGGTGTTGTGCGCGAGGAGTAGATGGTCAGCGACGGTACGTGCGTTCGATTCCAGGCGCCAAAAACCGTCCGTTTGTCACGCGCAACACGTTCCGATCCTATCGAATTGAAATGCTTGGCGATCGACGTGCGACCGTCGTTTGAACACGGCCTCCAGTAACGTTCCGCAGAAACCCGACCGGTCGCGCGAAACGTTGTACCCAAGGGCGCCCAAATACGGCGGCAAGGGAGGCACATGCCCCCCCCCTGGAAAATGTCAAAAATCTTGGAAAATTGTTTCCCATGATCAGAAAATAATTATTTAAATAGGATTTAAAAATTTAATTTAATATATGAAAATCTATAATTTGTTTATAAATAATCTATTTAGTTTGGAATATCAGGATGTCAGCTATAAATAACAATACGCTTTTTCGTTTCTATTCCATGGATAATTATCAATTCTTAAAATATTGTGTATTTCTAGATATACGGTATGCAGTGGCGTAACTGGTTGGTAAAAACCTGGGGGGGGGCAATATAATATATTTATTATTACCAAAACCCTGACACCCCTCCCCCACACCGTTTAAAACATATTTTTATTGTATGTATTTTATACACTATATCTAATTGTTTGATTTTACATGTCTTTTAACTCATTTCATGGTTTAGATAAACATGAATTGTAGGTAGCATGTACTAGGTACCAATATCGTTAAATACTATCCATAAGAGTTCATTAATAAAAGGTGCTATTTGTATTGTTGGATTATCTGGGGGGGGGGGGCAAAATTATACCGTTATCTCTCAAAAAATTGTCAGAGGGAGCACTTTCCCCCCACAATTACGCCACTGACGGTATGTATATGTGTGTGAGTGTACTCAACCATAATTTTTGTAAATTAATATTTTAATAAATATAACTAATATTTTAAGTGTCTAATTTATATTAATAATTAAATAAAAACTTCAATAAATTACTTTTATGGTAAATTGGTTAAATAATTATTATTTTACAGTCTTCCAGTTTGGTATACATGATCTAATAGTATAATGTGAAATTGTAAACCCCTTCCTATATCGTGGGTCATTCCTATTTATAAATAGATTGATAAATTAAAATGTTGTCCCCCCCTTGAGAATGAGAATTTTCTATGGGCGCCTTAGGTTTTACGGCTCACGTCGGTAAACATACCGCGTGGGGAGCCCACGTCCCTTTATTGGCCGGACGAAAATGTACACGACGTCGTCTCAGCCCGTGACGACCAGCATTTCTGCACCGTCGGTTATATTTTCATCGAAATGTTTAGATCGAAAAACAATTGTAACATTTTCCGTCTTGAATTTACTCTCTCCTATATTATCGAAAAATCCGTGTGGCAATACGAGTTAATTTCACATTACGGTACATTATGGTATATATTATGGTATACACAACACTTGGCTTATTACAGGGGCGTATTTTGACTTACTTCGAGGAGGTGGGGGGGGGGAGCGACCCGAATTTTTTCTTTAATTCAGGCTCAAAATGTACAAGTAAAATTTTTGGTAACATTTAAATCAAGTGAATTCTTAATATTTGTGGTTTTTTTTTTTTTATTTAATGCCGGATCCACTTAGAATCGACTTTTGTGTAGTTATTTTTTAACACCTATGTGTGTTTTGAAAGTTTCGCTTATATTTTATTTGATTTTTCACTAAGTATGGACCAGGGCTTAAATCAAAATAATATATATTGTTTACTGTTATAGGACATTTAAACGTTATAAGCAATTGAACGTTTAACGCTATAAATAATTTAAATGTTTAAAAAAATTTCCGTTTACCGTTATTGACAATTAAAACGTTACGAAGAATTTAGCGTTTTGAGTTATTTAAATTAGTATAAAATTTGAAACGTTTTCAAATGTAGTATTAAGCAATCAATACTATGTAAAATAACATTATATATTTTAAATATTATATATATATATATATATATTACCTTTAACCAGTGGTGTATTGGTAAATATATTTGTGGGTATACGCACTAAAAAAATATGGATATTAATCCTAAAATAAATTTTCTCACTTCGCTCATCAATTGTTTTCTCTCGATACGTTCGTAAAAATTTAATCAATCCTTTGTAACTACATGTTGACAACGTCTACTAAGACTTTAAAATATAACACCACAAGATATACATTTGTAGCGCGTTATAAATTGCATGATGCAGCAGTGGCACACACATAGGGAGGGGGGGTTAAGGAGTTGTAAATCCCCCCACCGACATTTTCTCCGATGTTTATAAATTTTACAAATTTGAAATATGAAGAGCTAGTATTGAATACCTAGTATCATTGATTATAGAATAGTCTATTCTATTATCAATACTATTATTTAAGTCAAAATATATTAAGGATTTGCATAATTTTGTTAAATGTAAAATGTGTTATATTTTTATCTTGACCCCCCCCCCAAAAAAAAAATCCTGTGTGCGCCACTGTAATGCAGATTTTAGAACCATGGGCTGAAAGTTCACACTCTATACCAAGGGTGCCCAATTTATTTTGGAAGCGGGCTATAATTGCAATTACATTTAGCTGGTGGGCCATGTTATGAACAAGATTTTCTTACACTTATAATTCATCTAAAATTCTATTTTCAATAGATACTTAATTAGATAGAACAAATAGGTATTTAAATTAAACAACATTCTAAATTTCACATGTTTTAATTTTTAATAATATTTAAAAAAAAACATCAGTGAGACCTATGAAGAGACTTATTAGCTAATAATTTTTCAATATCTGGTGATAAATCTGATGTTGATAACAACATCAAATCTGAAATATGAGGCGCAGTTAACGAACTACGATATTTATTTTTGACATAGGTTAGAGTAGAAAAAGCTTTTTCGCAAATATATGTTGATCCAAATCTGCTTGAAATCTGCAAGGCAAGATCACACGTTGCAGGAAAGTCTTCTTTTGGTACTAATTTCCAAAATTTTAATACATTTTCTGAAGACTGCAGTTGTGGTTGTGATGATACAATTTCGGTAAATATCTGCTTCAAGGAAACGTGGTTTTGAATTTCTGTGATTTCCAACTGGATATTGCATGAATATTTTTGTATTTCACTAAAAGTGATTGAAAATCGGTTCATGAAAAACAAAATATTATTTTTGTCCTTCTCAAAATCCTGAAATCTGTTCTCAAAAGACTGCAACAATAATTGAATTTGTGTTTGATATTTCGAGATGTCAGGTGAAGTATTTTCTAGTTTTCCTCTTATATCTACAAGCGTAGGAAAATGATCGATATTATTTCTAGTCAAATTTGTCAAAAAAAGGGAGAGTTTCGCTTTAAATCCATAAACCAAATTGAACATTATTGGTAACGAACAGTCCTTCCCTTGCAGCTTCCAGTTAAGTATGTTGAGGTGCTGTGTAATATCTATTAAAAACGCAAGATCGCATAACCATGATTCACTTTCAAGTAAATCTCGCTCATCAGGCATTGCCTGCTTTTCTACTAAAAATTGCAAGACCTCTCTCCGCAAAAGAAAAAAATGTTTCAGCATTTCACCCTTAGATAACCAGCGGACAGCACAATACAAATGTAACTCACCGAATTCATTGATTTCTTCTTCAAATAAAACCCTGAATTGTCTTCGATGAAGAGCTTTGGCTCGGATATAATTAATACAGCGTACTACAGGATCAATAACATCATTAAACTTCATATCTTTGGCACATAAAGCTTCCTGATGGATGATACAATGATATGAAAATAATTCCCGGCCTAAGAACTGTTTTAACAAGGCCACACAACCATTTATTTTTCCCGTCATAGCGGGTGCTCCATCAGTACAAACAGAATTAATTTTTTCCCATGCTATACCTTTTCTGTCGACACATTCCTTGATTTTCATAAATATGTCTCTTCCGGTACTTGTAGTTTCCAACTGGCTGAGCTCTAATAAATCTTGAAATACATTAAAATTTTCATCAACACACCTCACGAAGATGGCTAGCTGTGACATACTCGTCAAATCACAAGTTTCATCCAACGCCAATGAAAAATACTTACATTTCGTTACGGTTTGTGTTATTTGGTTGCTAATATCGTTTGACATCTCCTCTACTCGTCTTGTTACAGTATTTCTCGAAAGTGAAATACCGTCTGCTTTAGTTTTTATATTTTTATCATTACAGTTATTAGAAAAAATTGATAAAGCCTCTTTAATAATTTCCCCATCAGAAAAAGGCTTTTTATTTTTGGCTAAAAGTAAAGATATCTCATATGATGTTTTTACCATAGATTCGAGTTCATCAAATTTTTTTACAAATAAATTCTGCTGACCAAATATTTCTTTTTTTTTCTTCTTTATAAACTCAGCTCTTAGAGAACTTCCTTCCGGGTAGTTTTTATTAATACTTGAATGATTTTGTTTAAAATGCCGTTCTAAATTATATTTTTTGGCGACGGCAATCGTAGTGGAGCAAATAAGACATATGGGCTTCAATGCTTTGCTTTCAGTAAAGCAATATTGCATCTCCCATTCTTCGTGAAATGTCCGAGAACGTTCTTTCAATTTCGACGTAATTGGTTTGCTGAGAGCCATTCTGGCTTAAAATTAACAAGTAAAAACACAGAATAAACGCAATTATTACAAAATAATTTAATATTTATTAAGTTGTACGTATTATTTTTACGACCGTAGCAAAAGGCGGGTGCGGAGCGACTGATTTTGGTCGCTGTTTGTACAATATTTCGAATAACAATTTATTATCTTAATTCGCCGATATACGACGACTACGTCGACGGACAATCAAGATAATCTATAAACATAAAAATAATACCGATTAACATTGCGACAAATGCGGGTTCGGGTAAAACGCATCCGGTCATCACAGGAAAACCCGATAACATTGCTGTGTGGAATGGTCCTAGTGCTAATTTGATACACACACGTATATAAAATAAAATATACAACAAAATTTAAACTTAAAAGAAATATTAATAATAATTTAAAATGTCATAGACTATAGAGTATAGATGTTGGCGGGCAAATCCAAAAGCGTTGACGGGCCACTTCGTGGCCCGCGGGCCTGGGTTTGGGCACCCTTGCTCTATACTATTTTATTCAATGTTATTTATTACTGTGAAATACATTAAACACAACGTACACTGTTATCTTCAACAGCTAAATATTTCAATCAATTTCATGTTTCATTACAATTTTTTCCAATGAACTATTAAATTATTATAAGTTTTTTTGTTTTCGAGTTATTTTAGAAGTGTATACCCGTAAAATAATATTGTACATTAGGTATACGCCGAAAATCTAGTCTACTGATGTGTATACGCCGTATACCCGCGTATACGTACCAGTACGTAAATGGCATTAACGATATTTTTTTTATGTAATTCTCATATCTCATAACTTATAAATAAAGCAATCATATTTGTTGTATAACAACAATAAAATGCACATACGACGTAAAAAATGTATTTATTGTTAATTTATAACTTACGTATGGTGCATTACTACTTATGTTTCATCGGTGTTCATCAAAATTATTTTTGATAAGACCATACGGGTTCCACGCCGACAATATCCGACGTATTTTCATAAAGCATATTTATGAATCATAATTGGTAATGCTAATTTATATATTATTAGTTGATACATTTATTGCTGTTTTAAATATCATTTTTATATATATTTTATTTAGATTACTTAGTAATTTAAGTCAATTTTACCAAAATATTATGTTCCAAATCTATTTTACTGATAGTTATAAATATTTTTCCATGGCAATTTCTTTTATATTTCAATCGTTAATCGTTTTCTGTTATGTTATTCGATATTAATTTTAATTGTTTTTCGTTTCAATTTCACTATATGTTATCGATTTCAATCACTTTTTGAATAGTTTAACGATATACTTATAATGTAATAAAAAAGTTGTGGTCCCCTGGACACTTAGTATCGTTATAAAATGATCCACATTTCAAATTTTTTTAATATTATGATTGATTCCTTAAATACGGAATCAAGGAGGGGGGATGATCGCACCCTTCGCCCCGCATAAAATACGCCCCTAGCTTATTATAGTATTTACTCTTTACTTTTTTCGAAGGCGAAAGAAACAACGAACAATTTGCACGAACGTTTCATTAAACCCACAAAAGCATAAGTATTCCATCGCTTGCTGACTCCTAAAAGACAGGATATGGATGGCGATCGGTATAGGTATAAAAAGCGAGTGTAAGATTTGGAAAAATGTGTTTATTAAGTTTTATTTGTACTATCAGTAAATGGTTTTTTTTTTAACGATTATTTATAACTATCAAGTAAAACACCATGTAAATTTAATGATATGCAAAAATATTTAAAATTTTATTAATTTTAATATTATTTTCCATTGGCGTCGCCTAAGGAAGGAGGGCTAAGGGGGTTATAGTCCTCTTATAGATCATGTTTTTGTGTATGTACTAAACTAGTGTGCTACTATTTAGTATTTAAAACTTTGATACAAACCAAATTTTGACGAATAACGGGTGTTTATCATTGGTAAACGTATTACGTCTACCGTGATTACTACTATATTTTTGGTGGTTACTGTGAAAGTTGTGGTGACTCTCGTCTAACACTTATATTTTATAATCACTATAGTTTTTATAACATGTTATGTCGTGGCGATGCTGCTGCAGCTGATTACCGTTAATTAAATATTATTAAGACTATTTTAAAATGTTGGAAACACATTTTTAAATTTGGTGCTTATAAGTGAACTCTTAAAGCTTTTCTCACCCAATCTGTCAAAAGAAGTGTTTAGCCTCTCTCCCATTTTTTAAAATCTTGGCTACGCCATTGATACTTGCTTATTATGTTACATGGATTTCAGTAGTAGGGTTATCATGTTTACCACCCATAAAAATAAGACAAAAAACTCATTAAATATTTGTCATTATATAATTTTATCTTCATAGAGCACGTAATATTTTTATGCGTATTTGAGAAATTCAATTTAAATATATTTTCTTCTCGTATTCAACCTTATGTAGTTTTTATGTTATGTTCCTTATGTACATATTACCTTATGTTTTGTAGTTGGATTCTACTTTATCCATATGGAAGGTTCCCAAGTCCTGTAATGACCCTCATTTACAGTTCCAGAATAAGGTATCGCCCGTGTGCGTCTCAAAAAAAAATACGTCTTATTTGTCCATAACCCAAGTACGTTCCAGTTCATTTAGAATTACCCAGGGTACATCACGAGGAGATGAGCTAGCTTAAACCACAAAAATATTTGATACATTATTAATTATTTTAATATTTTATTTTAATTAATTAATTAATTTTGTTTTTAAAATTTCGAATAAGTGTACTCATTTTTACTTAAAATGTATATTTATATCTACCTATTTTTTTTTTTTTTTTTAGGTCAACATATAAATGCAGCAATTCGTTGTTTTTGTGTATAAAATCGTAAACAACTTCTTATTGCTATCTACATTAAAAATTAATAATTTTGGTCTCAGTGTTTTTTTTCTTAAGTAATAATTACGTTACTAATGTTAGAAAACGCTTTCCTTGTTTCTTCATCTCTCGGTTTTAAAAAAATAAATTTAAATATTTTACAATACTTCTAATATTCTAGATTAAAGTAAAAAAAAAAAACCCCTTTTGAATTAAACGACTAAATCCTCCAAAGCAATATATTTATGTAAATTGCTTTGCTCACAAACATTAGTAATACCAAATTGGGTTATTTTCAAAAAATACATTTCATTGGTATTTCTTTTACATCTGCAAAGAGTTCATTAATAGTGCTAGCCATATAAACCAACCGCCTTTGTACTTCCATTTTTATAAATATAGTAAAGCTGGTTATAAACAAAAAACAATTAAAAGTAAAAACAAATTATAGTATCTTAAATCACCATACCATAAAAAGTTTGAATTAATCATTCATGTATATGTACTCTTATGTTCAACTCGTTAAAGAAACTAATCAATTTTGTTAGTGCTTAAATGATTTGAAAGTCATAATTTATGGAAATCATAGAATTGAAAAATTGATTACTTGAATAACTGTACGATAGAGAAAATAAATTAAACGTGAATGCATAAAACATTGTTTAAGGTGAACCTCTAAGGAGACAAAAGAATCCAGAATGCTCATACGTCCAATTAAATTTGATAATACATACATAAATTATTTAAAATGGTTACTGTTATAGCGTTCTAAACATGATTTCTTACAAGTTGAAGATGTAAAATTGATTGCATTATGTGGAAATTAGATATATTATATCAATATTGATAACTTTTAACTTCCATCATTTAAAAAAACGTAATTCGTATATATAAACATAAATTAAAATATATTTTTGATCTTTAAAAATAATGTTTTTATCGAAAATATTTTTTACAAAATTAATGTATATTTTATAATACTGTAAAAGATAATTATATTTATAGAAATATGGAATCATAATTAGTTCGAATACGAAAAGTTGTTTAATGCCATTATAATACATAAAATAAAGATTACTTAGGTAGTAAATGTATAGATGTAACTAAAATAAATTATTAATTATAAAACAACACGGGTAACAGGAGCGTAAACAAAAAAATAATTGTAAACGAACCCGAATTTTTCTAAAAAATTAAAATACATTTTTCAAAAACACTCACTGAATGAGCGCTTTTATGCTGAAAAACCTAAAATATGGAAATATACACAGTACAAGCAGATTTTACTTTATACCTTTTTCTGTTTTCGGAGGAAAAATATAAACCGGCAAAGTAAAATAAAATGTGAAATATGTCATCTCAGTTCGTACTCATACATTATATATAATATGGCTTATGGGCCCATTACTATAAGCCAATTACGAAAACTATAGTAATAGGTTGTCCTAATAAAGAAGTACAAATTTAGATATAAAGTAATTATAATTGTGTGATAATACAATTGATACAACTTGTTATCGTATACACCATAAGTCAGAAGCGTATATAGGAGGGAGCCTAGTGGGCTACAGCCCCTCCCCACCATCCCGAAATTTTTTAAAAAACTTAAAAATTATTTTAAACGTACGTTATAATTTAATGGCGCTTTATGCTTATTTAGAATTTGCGTCCAACGTCAAATCGTTTTGGGACATTCTGTAAATTAAATGTAGATAAGTACCTATTGTGTCTTGTTAGTAATTCTTAGATAGCAGTGGTAATTTAACTAATTTAATTCTGTCCAGAGTAGCCCCTCCCGAAAATATTTTCTGTATACGCCACTGCTATAAGTATCATAACAATTTGTGTATGAGAATTAAACGTTGAAAATCTATTTTCAACTGCAACGCGTTTCTTCTAAATGCATATAAGCGGTCACTATAATTAATTGGTCCTTTGTTCCCTTTTAAAATATGCAGAGAAAAGAAGACTATAAAACGTATCAAATAAAAATAAAAATGACGTTCGTAAATTAATATTGTTTTTTCCCAAATTAGAATTTCAATACGATATACATACCGTTGCTAAATCAAATAATTAAATAGAAGATATTAATTGCGATGACATGTTTTATGGTGTTGCATATAAAAATAATTAAATGTGTTAAGTTGCGAATGATATACATTAGACTTAATTGACAATATAATTAATAAAATGCGTTGAAAAATAATGTCGAGAATGCTCATTAATTTCTTGGATTTCAAGCGTATTTTATTCGGACATAAACTATATAACAACAATGAGTAGCAAGCAATATTGTCTACATGTTGTTCAACAAACAGTAATCGAATCGATTAGAAATAAAGAAAAAACTGAATACCACAAAGGTTCTGTCTGTGATGTTTGTATCTTATCACCAGGGCTAGGATTTGTATGCAACAACATGTTTTTTTTTGCGACTTCTGATTATTGATTTTATCAGTAATGTCCACGAATTACCTCATGATGAGATAAATGGCGGTGTTTTTATTTTGCATATTTTGCATATTTTGGATAAAATGCATATTATTGCATATATTGAATAAAATGAATATTATTGCATATTTCGATTATAAGAATGCGAAAAATTAATGTTTTATAGTATATTTCGTAATTAATATTTATAGTTTAATATCAATATTTCGTATTTAATTCTAACCCTGCTGATTAAAGTATAAAACTTGATTTTTTTATCAAACATATATTTTATTTTATTTCTCGATTATATGGTATTAAGATAAACAGTCAACCACTGATGTATTTCAATAATTTTTTTTTTTTTTTGTAACTATATTTTTGTGTTTATCTTATAAAAATGTAAATGCATATTTTTGCATATTTTTGTAAATAAAATACATATTTTACAATTTTTTATTGCATACAAATCCTAGCCCTGGTTATCACTACATACGTTTTAATGGATTTCAAAAACTTCGTCCAAGAAAATATCCAATTAAAGAACGTGACAAGTACATATATTTTATATATAATCGCTGTCTGCAATGTAAGTGCCCTTTGATTTTTTTTTTTTATTATTTATTAATTGACAAACGATGTGTTACGAATGACTTTTATATACGCGTAAAAATTAAATTGTTATAATTTTACTTCTTTAAACAATTTCATGATTTGTTAATTGATGCGATGATATTTGCACTAAAACCGATTTAAGAAAACCATTATGTTTCGAAAATGCGTTCAACAAATGTATAGTGTAATATAAACATAATATTCTTTGTAGAACACCAAGCGGCCGTATATATACAACATTTTATGTTTATAACAAAATAATATTTAAAAGTATATAATATCAGACCCACCTTCAATATATTTCCGGCATTATGGTAATTACTTGTTTTATTATTATTTTAATCGCGATGATAGTATAATGATTATACAACCGTTGTATCGTTTGACGATCTCAAAAGTAAATTTCAACATCCCTCGTCCCATATTCGATTTGAATATTATTCGGCTAATTTACTACGTAAAACAGGTGCATATTGTTCACGCCGGTCACACGGCCGGTACTATTATTTTAGATTTAAAATAAAAAAGCCAACTTTAAAATCTTAAATTTGATTTAATTAAAGCAAAATTAAATTTTGAAAACTATAAGGAACACATAGTAATTATATACGTCATACATAAGCGGAAATTTGATGAAATTAGTGGGGGGGGGGGCTAAGCATTATTTGATTATTATACCTATAGGTACCCCTGTACGCAATTATTTATTTCAACAAGGCAATTTGCAAAGTTTGACAATTTGACATATTCAACAATTTAAACAAAAAAACAATTAGGTTAAGTTAAACATTTTTGAAGTAAGTATTCTAAACAAAAATTATTAATTAATTAAATTAAACAACCAATGTGGGTATTATTACATATTATTAATATTACATTAATTACGATCGTTCCAAGTCATGACAATAAGTTTGTTAAATCTTACAAATTTGATTTAATTTTTATCACAGAATATTTAATTCAGTTATTAAAAATGCATTTAACAATTATAATAATTATTGTATTCTTAGTCACTTCACAATTTTTAGAGTTAGGGGGGCTAAGGCCTGTAATTTACATTTCTGGGGGGCTTAGTTCCCTCAATCCCCCCTCCGATTTCCGCCTATGGCGTCATACATTCATTTTTTCTTTCTACCCACCGTTTTTCAAGGTTTTTTTTTATTCTAATTATATTTATTCAATTATATTTATATAAAAATAAATACTTTTTATATAGAAATAAATAAATGCTTAGTCTAGAGCATTATTATATTTTTAATTCGAAACTGGATGTATATTACAAATACAATATTACAGGCTAAGCATTTGTATATTTATTTCTAAACATAAACTATTTATTTATGTATTCTTATTATTATACAATTCGTTATTTGTACAGGAACTATTGCAAAAACATTATTTTCTTTTATGTTTTTAACTGTGTACAATATTAATCAAATAAGTCAGTGGTTCTCAACCTTTTTTGGTTCATGTCATTTTTAGCAACTAGAATCGAACACTGGATCGCCCTAACATCAAAATAGGTAATAAACAATCTTAACTGTATCGTTTGGATCAATTACACTTAATATATATATAAATATACAAACTTTGAGGTATGCTGTTTACATGATAGTAACGATTATTTTATTTCCTTTTCTAGTGGAGATTTCGTGTCACCTTTATACTGGGTCCATATCACCCCGATTGAGAACTACTGATATAAGGTAAATCGATTTATATTTTTGATTTATCTTAGATCAGTTAAAATATCAACAAACGAATATACACGTAGATAATATATCTGTACTGAGAATGTGTAGTTTGATATTGTTTAGGCTCGTTACTATAAGGTTGTAATAATAATTAAACGTAGAAATTGGAGAAATTTCATATATGTAATACTCACACTAATAATTTGTACGCATAAGACTGACACTGACACGGTCGTATCATTCGTGTCACATATATTATACTTAACGTGTGCAATGTGATCTATAAATATATAAATATAATACAGGTATAATAGTTTGAAATTATAGTAAGACGTTAAGATTTTACTAACACACAATTAACATATTTTTAAAATATATATAAATACAATAGGACATTGACAATGCGAAAAGAGAGGAGAAGGAACCTGCATTCGACCTCGATATTTAGAAACCATGATTTATTGTGAACACTATTGTCTTTCGAGTTGTTGTCAATCCTTTAAGATCAAATAACACATGTACATTGTTTTAAAATTTATAAACCACATTCCCCTTGTTTTCACGGAATTTAACATTAAAGCGAAAAAAATTACCGTTGGTAATATGTATAATGTATACAGTATAACACACACATATATATATATATATATATATGTGCGTAATCCTACACGTCATCAACTTTATAACCAGAAATTATATGGAAATGTATTTCAATATTGACAACGAACCGTTAAAATAAATTTTCTGCGGAGGAGTAAGCCATTTGAAAATACCACTTTTCCGACCATTTTAGTCCTCTGAACCAATGGTACTAAGCTGTGTACCACTTGGCTCTAGAATTCCGTTATAGCTAGTGCTCTAGACATTCAATTTTATTTAATACTTTAATTAAAAACATTTATGGTATTTCTATGGACCCTTCAATTAGATCAACAAATTTTAGAATAAATTACTATTGATGAATATTTTTTTTTTAATTAATTTTGGGTTATTAGGGTATTCATAGGGCTCCAGATTTTAAAACCACTTCTTTTACAGATTGGTTCGGCTCCATGTAGAATATAGAAAACTATCTATTTTTACTTCTACACACATATCACATGAATAATACATACACGTATTATCAAAATAAATATTAATTATAAAATATAACGATGATAAATTTATTTTCGTAATTTATTCAAAATTTGTTGTCGAGCTCAATCTTCGTATGAAAATATTAATTGTAAAGAAAATTTCAAATCAATCGCTTTATATTATTTACCACTCGAGACCAGTTCGTACAGACCTCCATACGTAGGCAGATTGTTACATTACTTGTGCGATCGTTGGTGAAGGGGCCGCGAGTATCGAAAACAAAGGCTATTCGATACTTGAGAAGTATCGAAAGAAACAATAGATATTTTTTTATTATAAATATTAAACTGCATCACATACGGACGAAATATAATTAAATTTTGTAATCTACTAGTCTATGACAAGTATAATTAAAAAAAAAATAAATAAACCATTTTGAACATAAATGGATCGAAGTGACGGTAAACGATCGCCTGTTTGGCCACATATATGCGCCCAGATCGACATCGCGTTTGTCAGCGACCAGTTATGGTGACTCAAGCCTACGACTTTTACTTTCATACAAAAACACACATTATGATATTGTACTATTATTTCCGTACCTCAAAATCCGATCAAATACTTTCGTTCATTACTCGGGCACGGTAGTCGAATACTATATTCCGTATTACGTTAATTTTAGAGCAAAGGTGAATTAAAAAAAAAAAATGTAAATATAATTTTTAAATATATCCCACTTGCGTAACACTATATAAGTATACTTTTTTTAAGGTTTATGTATATTATTATCAATGATTATGTCATAAGCAATTTAGATAACAAATTGATATCGAAAAAACAAATTTAAAATGTTTATAGAATGTGACTACATTTACTGAGTGCACACGCTAGCACATATTTTATTTAATTACAATTAAGTTTATGGAAACGTGTATTCAACATGGGATTTGTTTATTAAACAAGACATAGTCCATTGCATGTGAACTATTATAAATCATTATACGTCCGAAAATGAAATACACACTGAACAGCAGTAATTCGAACGGGAACGCATCGCATACTTTTATAATATATTTATCATTTTATAATGAACACTGCATAATTCATTCGTCTTTCAAACAACGTGATCCTTTATACTTTCAGTAATGTATTTTTTTCTCGAACTTGAATGTACAGTATATTATTGAATATTTGTTCGTATATTTAACCACTCGAAAATAGAATAAACAAATTGTTCTCCCACGGTAAATCGGAGTTACCTATTTGAGTATCTAACTAAATCTTCAAGTATAAAAAAACGGTTTTAATTAAAAACGCGATGTATTACATTATATTGATGTGTAAATAAACAGCGCTGACTCATACTAAAAATAAGTATAATTACTATGCTGATATAATCTCATTGGTGTTGGTAAAGAATAATAATCAAAAACAATTATTGCAAATTTGAGGCGTGTCAAAGTAGCTCTTGCACCGAAATTACGGGAAGATGGTAGTTTAAAATTGTAGAAACAT
The DNA here is from genome assembly GCF_003268045.1 of Sipha flava. Taxonomy (NCBI): domain Eukaryota; kingdom Metazoa; phylum Arthropoda; class Insecta; order Hemiptera; family Aphididae; genus Sipha; species Sipha flava. The sequence continues at coordinate 294,424 of NW_020273017.1, forward strand.
ATTAGGCGCTATGTAATCTATAGTGTTTATAAGCTACGACACGAGCAAAAATCACTAGGGATTAAAGTGTTAAAAAGTTATTAGCAGATAGAACTATGAATTCCATATAATTTCTTTCGTAGAATATGCCATCTAATTAGTATTAAAAGTTTAGTTAAAGTAAACGCTATACACAACTGTATAAGTCAGTAGTGCTCAATCCACATATGACTCGAACCACATGTGACCCACGGAGGTATTCAATGTTTCAATTTTTTTAAAATGAAACAAAATATTCAAAAAATAAAATAAAATAATTATAAAATATGATTTTCTTTAAATGTAATATTTCATTTTCAAACATTTTCAAGTATATATTTCACGATATAACCCGTGCACTTAAAATAGCGTACTGATCAAATTAATGTGTACCTACAGCGTGCAACTCGATCTGTAATCTTTCCAGTAGCCAATAAAATATTTTAAAACCAATTCAACACGTACCTAAATGCACATTTTATACTTACTATGTGTAACAAAATAACATTAATAGATTAATATTGATATTATTTGTACTTTTATATTTAGTGGCCAGCTCTAAGATAACTGTTTACCAAAATAACCTGCCTATGAAAAAAGATTGGACATCATTGGTATATGCGGTATTAAAAATAAGGCAATTGGAATCCCAAGTGATCCATCAAATTTTAAACAAATGCATAATTTTTAAGTTAATCGATCTTACGAGTCAAAACCTTTCATAAATAATTCATTTTAACTTTCCTTTGCTTGAAAGATTCTCCAATAAGCATGTTATGTAAATATATCATCACTAATTTATAATGTTCTAAATTTTCAGAACATTTCTATTCCGTGTGCTCGTAGGTATTCGTTGCACATATTGCTCGTCATCACATCAATGGGAGGCCCATTAATGCGAAGAGAATACGAAGTACCCACGAAAAGGGATGGGATGGCTGGCGTTATTAAAATGACGCATAAAATCGATCCTCAGGTCGTCTTCCACCTATTGCAAACCATCGATAGGACTGTTCCATTCGTGATTATTCGTTATTTTCATTCCATATATTTATTCATATATTATATATTATATTATTATATATATATATTTTATTTATCTTTATCTTATTATATATATCTTATTCATTAGGAAAATAAAATTATTAAAACGGGTGAGACTCCTTGGTTGGATGAGATACAGAAACAGGAATATTGCTGTATTAGTCTTTTAAACTTGAAATCAATTTACCATTGTTCTCGAAAAAACTATTCTAGCAGAAGTCACTGTTAATACTTCTAAATATAGCTGTTATTTTAGTAGGTAGTAGAACCGAATTTCTTAACAAGGTAGTTTAAAGTTTTTACTTTAGAATAAAAAAAAAAAAAAAAAATAGTAAAAAAGGTAGATAAGTAAGTTACACTATTTGTTCTATCAAAAAATATTCTATAATTATCGTATAAATAAAATACGTTGAAATACCAAATTTCGTTAAAATGTCGTTTTCTTAAGCTTATAAATATGTTTGCGAATTTTCGGTAAATATTTTTTTTTAAATAATTACAAAAATTATTTTGAAAAATTTTGCATCTAATTTTCAAGCTTTGCGCATTAAAAGTTTTATGAATTTTTAACTTCAATACTTTTGTAGAATTTCGTGTTTTTGTTGAATTTTATAAAAAAAAAAGCTTAGTTAATATGAATTTTTCAAATATTTGTAGAAATGTTATTGTATTTATGTATAAATAACTCAAAAAGAAATCTAAATCTTTGAACATTTTTCTGATCGAAATCGTATACAAAGGCAGAACAATTTTAAAAAAATATTAAACATGCATCATGGTAAATCAAAGGCTTCTTCGTTCCATTCATAATCTAAAAAACAAAACACAATACAGCATCATTATTTTTTTCACGGGAATTAGTCATAAAACTATTGTGTATGTTCGCAGCCTTGAGTGACTGTTCCACATAATTATAAAAGTTACAGATGAGATTATTTGCGTGCACAATTCATTTTTCAAACACGAATATCGTAACGGAACGTTATTAGTTTCAGTTTAACTAACGTGGTTATATGATTGAATAATAAGCCCTTGAAGAATTATTCAGTAATGTAGACGAAATCTTGCAATCGTTTTCGTTTCGCTGATCTATACACAAGAGTGTAACAATACTGTTTGAAATCCGAAAGTAAAGATAGAATAATTGATTTAGAAGAGCTTCTCACAAAACCAGGTTTATAAATGTACAGCATTGTTCTACTTATTTTTTCTTGTATATCATATATATATCACGGTGGATTGTTAATAAACATATTTTAAACCATCGGAATAACAAATTATTGGTGATCACTGAGGCTCGGAAGTTGATGACTTTAAAAACATTAAAAAATTATCTAAAAAATATGCAAATATGACAAAAAAATGACAACATTGTCCTTAAAAATTACTTAAAAATATTACAAATATTGATTTTAAATTAATAAAAATACATTTTATTAAATATTTTACTCTATTTTACTTTAACGTTCTATATGAATTTATTAAAACTTACAAATTACTCAAAATATGACATAAAAATGACAACAAATGCCCATAAAATATGATATAAAAAATTATAAATATTTGTTTTATAAATGTATCAAAGCTTACGAAGTACTCAAAAATCAAAACCATTGTATTGTACAATTGAGCGTATTTGATATTATTAAAAGTAAATGCACGACGATTATCTGTTTATAAATATTTATGTTTGGGAAAACTTCTTTCCACTTCCACTGAAGTAATTGGGAGACGCAAACGAACACTAACCGGCGCGCCGCGGCATTTTAATTTTCGCCATTTCGAAAATATTACGAAAAAAATTATAAAACTTAGATATAATAGTTATTATTCACTATAAAATGATAACGATGTGACGACTTTAATCGGCGAGATAAAATCGGACAAGTCTTAATTTATCTAAATAATGTCAACAATAAACGGTAAGAAGTGAACTAGTGAGAAATCAGTAAAAATAACTAAAAATGTGGGAAAATGACTTAAAAATGTAAAATAAAAATTAGTTATTCGGATTCACATACTAATAAAACGCATTTGTGGCCAGGAGAGCTTCATCTAAAAAGTTCAAAAAAAAAAAAAAATGCAAAATATATCAACTTTCGAGCCCTAGTGATCAACCGTTCATAATTTGTGAACGTTTACTCAAAATTCCATAAAACAATGTATACTACCGATTGTTTTTTTTTTTTTTGGATTCAATAAGATCGAATGTGTAGGTCGAGTGAAACGCAATGATTATAATAATCGTATCTGTTTTCCGAATCCTATGGTATGGACGTACAACTGACATTATGTTCTTGGACAATCAGCGCGTCGGGATAAAAATGAACATCTTTTTGTCGTACAACTCGGTCACGCGTGAAACGGTAGCCACAACAAGGTGTACGCCGAATCGTACTAGTTATTCTTGTGCATGCAAGTGTAAACCTTTCTCATGCTGTGCCTGGTGAACACATTAAAAATCAGTTATGACTTCCTAGGCATATAAACACACCGAATTGCCTATGCGCCACGCCTGAACGAAATATCGCTTTTTGTGTCGTACAATAATCATTTATTGTATCACATAGTAATTAGAATAAGAACTCCATTCGTAACGAAATAAATCTGAAAATAAATTATTTTTATATCACAATGTAACCGCGCCGTGTTAATTCCACGATGAAGTTTTACTTCGTCACGACTAACGTCGAACCGTGCAGGTTCACGTTCGTTAATATTATCTAGATGAATATGGTTGTTGTTCCGTTGTTACGTACATCCAAAATTCGAATTTGATATCCAACTGGCACTGCAGTGAAAAAACTGAAACCGTTAAATTTCGTATTCTAAACAAATTACGCAGTTTTCAATCCATTCATATCTTATTTGAAAATGTATACGTCTCCTATATTATAAGAATTGTTACGAGTTTCAAATTAGTACTGATATCGTTTACGTCAGTCTTATGGCTATAGTTCTGAATTTTAAATAAGATTTGATACATGAACAAAATAAAAAAAGTTGTCATTTGGTGAATGTCGTTAATTTAAACACGATTTCATGAAGATTGGAAAGTTAAATGAAAGTATAATGATGAGAAAAGTTTCAAATACGTGTAACGCAATTTGTTAATATTTCATTGAGGTAAAAAAGCGTATTCGCTATAAAGGTAATAAATAGGCAATCTTAATTCAAAAAATTTTCCAAAAAAGTATTATTCCGATATATTTTTTATCTTCTAAAACGATTCTTAACTCTACATTACTACTTACTTAGCTCTTTCAAGAAACATACAAGAGTTCGGTAGAAATGAATACATTTTTATAAAACAAATGACAATTAAAGGCTATTACTTATCAGGTATCTGATAAAAAGTTACGCATTTTATGAACAAAATATAAACCAATGGCGTGTCAGTGTAATTGAGTCGAAATCGCTGTATCCAGAAAAGTGTTTGTTTGATTTTAATGTTTTTAATCCGACTCAATCAATTGAAAGCTTATAAAATTCACTTTATGCTGGTCCCAGAGTGAGTCTTATAAATGCGGTACGATCATGAAGCTCCTCTATATTTTGTTTAACTGATTGGATAGGTAGAAATTGGGATGCATTCACTCTATTCTCTAAAAACGACGTTATGTTATAAAATAATAATGAAAGAGGTTGTAAAAAAAAAAAAAAAAAACGTTAATGGACTACAGAAAAAGATATATCAAATTACATTTTACTGCCACAAAACGAAATAAAACTGCCAATGTTAGACTATGGATCTACTGCAACACTGAAACCATTAAAAATTACTGACTGTTGGGCATAAAATACTTGTGTGCAATAGGCGCCAACGAATTTCAATATTGTTATTATTATAGATACACATAAGTCTTTAACAAATGTTATTACAACTTACTAATTTAATTCATAAGACGATACCCTTTTTTTTTTTTTTTTTACTATTTAGGAGGCTGTACACGTGCATTCAATTTGTCCTGAAAATTTCATAGTTATCAGACACTGTTTAACTGAGAATTTGAAACAAAAAAATCCCAATACTAGTTTTTCATTTAAAAACATACGGGAATTTATTTTAATTTAATGACTTTGGTCTTCAATTAATATGTATATTATGATCACATTATATAAATAACACTCTGCATTCGTCAATTTATGAAAATCCAAATGGAATTAAAACAAAAACCTTCTTTATTGCGAAGAAAAAACATTTGGTATACAAAAACAAAAGAGGAAAAATTCACAGTTTTTAAAAAATATCACAATACAATCTAAGCAAAAATGTATAGGCTTAGGCGGTATATTTATTTAAAGAAACATTTTAAAAATATTGTAATATTTTCATACATAAGACAACTTAAACGACGAAACCAACCGTTTCCTTATCATAATTTTAATAGTATATAGTTATAATCATAATAATTATGCTACTTATGTACCAAATAAAAAAAACTTAAATTCCTATGAAAATAAAATTAAGTAAATTACCGATAAATTTATATGTTAATATGTGTGTATATATAGTTTAAATATAATGACAGTTTAAACGTATATTTTAAATCGGACTATAAGTACTTCATACGGCACAATTATTTACATCAACAAAAATTGTCTAAAAATTAAGTAGCATTTTCAAACATTAATCAATTAAAACGATGTACGTATATAATCATATATACGAGTATTAGTCGAATTCGGATAGTAGGTCGCTCCCGCGTGTTATATTTACACAACAACACATATACACACAAATTATAATCTTGAAATATGGTACAAAAAATAATATCGATCAACTATGGACGACGGCGTTCACCCTCTCCCTTCCACCAAAACAAACAAAAAAAAAAAAAAAAATTTAAAAAAAAATACTAACTGGAAAATGATAATCAATGAAATAATTTTTTTTTTTTTTTTTTAATTTAAACTGTATGGGCGGCGGCCATCATTATCACCACGACCTCCAATTGCAGTAACGCTGTCGATTCTTCGGCACGACGCGTCAACGGCGGTGGTGATGTGATATCCTCGGTAAAGTTATGATACGTAATTAGTCGCGGATCGAGGTCGTAGTGGTGGTCGGACGAAATTAAGTTGGCAGTGTGGCGTCTCCGTTGTTGGCTATTTTCCCGCTCCCATTGTCGAGACCTTCTTTTTTTTTATCTTTTCCCTCGGTTTTGAATCGATCCTCCAAGAATCCCGGCTCCTAGAAGAGACACGCCAATTAATTACCTATACATTACCGCGTCATCGATCGAGTCATTATTATCGTTATATTTACACATCGCAGTAACAAATAGTGCAGCAATAACAATAAATGATATGCTGGTGCTGACGAAGAAAAAAAAAAAAAGAAGGAGAATGATTAATGTAATGATAATTATTCGTGTGTATATTAAATAATTGTAAAAAGCCGAAAATTAATTATATACTATCGTATAAATAAAATAATGCTGAAAATAAATAAATAAACATTGAGTGTATTGAAACGAAACCATACATGCCAAATATCACAATGTTAAAACTATATTATTTTAGAAGTTAATAACACACACCATATTAGTCGATTTGATGCCCATGCTATCGAAGGATGTGGGCAGATCCTTAAACACAAAATACAATATTTCAAATGAACAATACACTAGTGAAATTAATAACATTTGAAGACTGTAGGTATTTATACCTCTTGTATAAATAACTGTACTAATATCCAATTATTACTGAGTATCCTAAGAAATTTAGAACAAAATGAAAGGATACCACCGGTGAAGGGACGAATTCGAATGTATAACATTTATAATACTAGACACTTGTATATAGTACCTATATATTTTATAAGATCGCATCAATGATGAACAGTACCTTGTAAGCAATGATTCCAATTTCATACAATTTCTACATTGTCATACAGTGCCGACTTATTTTTCCCCCATGAACCATACTTAAAATGTTGACATCAAATAACCCAACATATCTTTTATTATGTAAAATACATTTTTAAATTCAATGTGTAGTTATTTATAACTTGAGTATAGTCAATAATTTTTAACCGTGGGCATTATTAATAATTCTAAAGTAAAATACAAAACATTGGTTTAATAATAATAATTCTTATTAATTATAATTATAAATTTTAAATGGCATTACATTTTAATAGCTTATTTATAAACCACGTGATTAAAATATTCTTCAAGACGTCACTATACATCGATATACGCTTTAATTTAGCGAAAAATTTGATGAATTATTTTTATTTTTTTTTTGCGTGTATAAACTAGAAAATAGTTCAGTTAGTTCAAGGTGAAGGCACTATGTGTATCAAAAAACAAATGCTTTACAACGTTCGCTACGAACAATGGATTAATATTTATAATAATTGTCGACGACCCATAAGCCGATTAAATGCGTCGTTATAACGAGTTAAAGGGCTTCTTAGTAATGCGCTATTATTTTTACATAAATCATTTACGTTTTTCGTTTTGATTTATGAATGATAATAAATAAAATCCATCATGCCCTTTTATTTGTGATTTGTGAATTAATTAATATATTTACTGTAATGCGATTTAATTCCAAAGTCTGTAATAGTGACAAAATATGTTAAAAAAATTATTTATACTTAGTAATAAACTTTTTATATAAAAAAAAAAATAAAATTATTTGAATCATTAATATAGAAAAAAAAAATCATATTTTCCCAATCTATTGCATTAAGTATTTGTAAAATCCTTAATTACCTTTCTAACATTTACATACCATTTAGTCACTTCCAGCAAAATATTTCTTAAATATTTTCATAGTAACATATCAAAAATTCTAATAATTAAATTTTTAATTTTTAATTAGAAGTTCAGGTTTTGTCATTTAATTTGAAAACTGCGATCATTTTACATTGTATTGATAAATTTATTTTATTTAATTTTATAAAAATTTCAGCCAAGTAATGAAGTCAATATAACCAAATTTTATCAGAAGTCTAAGTTGTAAACTAAATGTGTATTACTAAAACGTACAATTCATTACACAATTTAAGTTATCATACCAGTGTTTTTCTGCGACGAATAAGAATATAATATTATTTAAATTTAATTAATTCAAGTGTACCCACGAAACCATGGAGTTCTTAGACTTTTCTTTCGGGACCTTAGGGCTTCTGGGACACAGATTCAGAATTGCTGTTATAGGTATATTATATTAAAACTAAAAGTTCAAAAAATAAATGTTTTTCCATAAAACATGAATACCAAACACGATGAGTAAAAGTAGGAACTTAAACATCTTTTCGTACATTATATTTATTTTTATTTATTTTTTTTTATTTGCCTTTGTTCGCACATTACAGCAACACATTGTATTTAAAATCTGTTTTTACATTTGTATAATAAACAATAACTTATAAAAATTAGAATATGTTAACAAATAAGAAAAAACTACAACAAAATAGGTACACAGTGATGATTACACAAAAATATTTACGTCTTATTTTATATAGGATAAAAATGGAAAAATACAACTAAAAACTTTTTTTTTTTTTTTGAGGAGATAATTGTATAAACAAGATTTTAGTTTTGTATTAACAATTATAAATACTACAATTATTATTTAAATAAAATAGTTGAATAAGCAAGCATTATGAATACCATGGAAGATGTAATACCACCACCACAATTTAATTTCTAAAATAAACACCATACAGTGGAGAAAATGTAAAGAAACAACTTATTTGATATCCTCTAAAAAATAGAGATTTTTCATAAAGACAAAACATATAAACCATACAGTGCATAAAACAAAAATTAGATATCCAAAGTGTATCTTAACAAATAATTATATTATTCATAATTATAAAGCCAATAATACTGATGCATGGATTTAAGAAGAATCTGGATGCAGATTTACTATAGTAAATAATAATATGAATGAAATTTAGAATTAATGTTTATATTTACCCAAAAGATGTCATTAAACGTCATCCTTTTATGGCATTTTTGTTTTTAGTGAAAAAATAATTTATTATCTAATATTATTTAATAAATTAAAATATGTACAAATTAATGATTAATATTTAATAATACTTTTTAAAATAGCAAAATAAATTTTACCGATAATGACATAGCCATAATTTATTTTATCTATACTACAAAATATTATATTTTAAAGAGAATGTATTGTTAATAATATTACCGACACTGTTTTTCATATCAAGCAAAATGTGTAAAATAAAATATATGTAAAAACTTACTTTGGAATAAAATATTCTTTGTCATTGATTTTAAAGTAATTTCTAGAAAAAATTATTCAAACATATAAAAACACTTTATAGAACTATTAGAAATGAAAATTATATTTGTTGAACATGCATTAAAAAATTTTTTTTAATACTATTGAATGCCTGATTTGTTATGATTCGATTAATCTTACCAATAAATATATATAAATAGGAAGGACAATACTAATCTCTCGTTAAATATAATTACTAAAAGTGCTAACAACAAAAATTAAATTTTAGTTCTCATTAACGTAGTGCATCAACAATAATGTTTCTAAATTTAATGTCCACATTTTATAATAAACGGTGCATGTATGTAAGTTTGTACGTATAATAATAAGTATATTAATATAAATATAAGGAAAATAAATAAAATCAACGAGGGTTAACATTTTGCTTCACGGTGAGATATAATTTTTGGTAGCTATGATTTTATTGATTATCAAAATTTTAAAATATGTTAATTTTGAGATACCTTATTTGATAAAGTCCATCTGTCGGTAATGTGAAACATCAATCTAATGACTAATTTTCAATATTGGATGGATGACTAGGTAAAATATAAAAAGTAAAAAACATAAAACAAACATGGTTTTGAAAAATTATATCACAATTTCTCTAGAAGAATAAACTGTATTCAATAGGGTTTCAAATAACAAGAAATACATAATTATTAGGAATTATTTCCGGAATAAATGTTGTAAGTAAGCTTTTGTACCAAAAGTGCAAAATACTTCAACATATTAAAGTTTTATATGTAGGTCTTAGACTTCTATGGAATAGCTTATTATTGTACAATGTTTGTATGTAAATATTATGATATCATTAAATTACTATAAAATACAAATATACTTTTACTCTCCTTAATATGTTGAGTTTAGTAATACTTAAAAATATACCATAAAATATCTGATTTTGAATCAATTGTACAATGAGATGAATCGATTAACTTTATAACATATTTAATAATATAATTTCCTATATAACTTCCTACTTTCACACAAGTCTAATTGAGTTTATTAATTTATGAATTTTAAGGTAATATAAGAAGAAACTATGCAGAAACCGCATTACATGTGTGGAACAATGGCGCTGAACAAAAATTTTGAATGGTCTGGTCAATATCCACCCAATTTACAACTTACAACCCACCCCACCCCACCCAATAACATACTTTAAAGAAATGAAAATTTAACCCCTTCCAAAAATGTTTAACCTACTTTAGTATTTATGATAGCATTTATGAACTTAAATGTTTTAAATAGTAATTACTAAATGGGAAGTATTATAATTTATAGTTAGTTGAATTAATTCACTTATTATTTGTTTACTAATCCAACACGGCACCACTCATCACTCTAAAAATATAGTCTGGTCATGACCAAACTTGAACCCTGAGTTCGGCGCCACTGGTTTAGAACATAGGTTAATTAAAATACGACGTACGCTGTATATTATGTCAAATTGTTTTTATTAATTATATCCTAGGATGGAATTAATAACTTTCAAAATTATGAATTAAATATTAAAAAAATTATTAAAACACAAAAACTATAAATTATGTAAAAAAGAAACATTACCTTACTGTGATGCTCAGATAAGTTATTATTTGTTTTAAAAACACACAAACCAAAAACTCAAATTAAAACAATAAAAAATTGAGGACCATAAATGTTATAAAGTTTTTTCCTTTATACCAACTCATCTTTGTTGTAAGTACATTGATCTTGTGACTATTTACATGTAGGCATGTAAATATATATAAAAAATATAAAATATTAATGTGTTCGGTTTAAAAATACTTTCTTATCTTCGTGACATGCTATAAATCCTAAGTGTATACATTTTTTTTGTTTTACTCAACTTACCTTAGGCTTAGGACGATGTGTATTGACAGCTTCAATGGGAAAATTGATTTGTTCCATTTTACATCCGTAAGCTACAGGAGTTAATTTGATTAATGTATGCAATGGTACTTCTAAATACGGTAGCTCTTCTGCAAATAGAAATCGTAATTATTAACTTCAAAATGCATCCTGGCTTACAAATATAATTTTAATTTGTGATAAAATTAACACCTGAGTTTTTATCTAAGAAATAGGCTAATAAACACCGGTGAACAGCTTGATGACTGACAACCAAAACATTTCCCTGTCTTTCTAATTCCATGATGACCGGTTCCAGTCGTGCTACTAGGTCTTCATACGACTCGCCTCTTGGGTAACGATATGCAAACTTGTCTCTATCCCGGGATTCAAATTGTTCTGGGAATTCACGTTTGATTACTTCATATGTTTTACCATCGCACACGCCCTAAAAAGCAATCATATCCTTCAATACAATATTATTGGTCAACAACCTTTAGAACAAAAAAGAACACCATATTAAAAGTGACTGAGCCACGAAAGACTGAAACTCTGGGGTTTCAATTTTAGATCTTACAGCGTCGATTTCGTTCAATGACTTCCATCGTTCCTGAGGGGCACGAACTCCACTTGCACTCTGAATGGTCCGATGATGCCACGAAGTCCACACCCGAAGGTTTTTTATGTTTTGACCGTTTATGTAATTGGCCAAAGCGATGGCATATTTGACACCATTGGGCGATAGTTGCGAGTCCCCACCAATTTTTCCTTCTCTGTTCCATTCACTCTCACCATGCTACAGAAAAATAAGACATGAAAAAAAAAATGTCAAATTGTTTTATAATGTACACTTTTTAAATTGATTTGCTATTTGGTAACTTTTATTGCACTCACTCTCGTAAGATAAATCGTTCTCGGAATGATATGAATGTTCATCAGATAATAAACGATGCGCGCCTGTATGTGACCTTCGTGCTTGTGAACTAGAACCTTCTCGCCAGTGTTGAATATTTTCATATAGCTCAATTCGGACTCGGTGTTTTCATCCAGCGGTTCGTATTGTTCCTGATAGTGCTCTATTCGCTGTAAAAAGTCCCGAAGAGCAACGTCCGCACCCATGCTTTGATAGTCCGGACTGTTGATCTTTACTTCCTGCATAACAATATCGTTAAAATTAACGTACACAAACGTGTCAAAAGCAAAAATTAATTTCACACAATTTTATTTTTTTAATTATCGCGACAACGCAGCAATAATTGGATAAATATGTACGATTATTTATATTAACCATTATGTTTTGTTCGACAATTTTAGGATCATCACACACTGATTCTACAAAGAACAACTTGAAACCTCGTTTTTTCACAACAATATCTAAAATTAGTTGCCGACGTTCGATGGTAGAGTTAGTGGCATCAAAAACCTGAAATCAACGATAGGTTATTATTAAAATGAATTCGTAAAAATATATTTAACATGTAATAAAAGCATATTTTTATATACTTAATACTTACGGCAACTTCTCCGCCGTTGTCCAGCCACGTACAAACGTCATCAAGTGCGTCCTTAGCGCATTGCGTTCGAATGGCCATTGCTTCTTTATTTTCAGGACGGAAAAATTCGTGGCACTTGTATGCCGTTGTAGCATGACGTCGGTATTCTCCGAGATTGAAAACTGTAACATTTTACAATTATTAATATAACCGTTAATGGCAATTATAAATTTTAAGTATTATCATGGTATTACAATGTAATTTTTTATATTTACCTTTGGTATTAATACCGATCCAGTTTAGATATCGGGAAAGTTTTTTTGAAATATAAGTTTTCCCTCGTGCCGGTAATCCGACCATAGCAATGACGTGAGGTGTGTTAACATAGTTGAGACGTTCGCCTAGAAAATTAAATTAAAATGAGTATCACGTGTATAAAATGCTGCAAATGAAAAATGGGGTCACAAATTCCATTGGTGTAATGTAAAGAGAAATCATTATTCTTTATACAGATGTACAAGAAGCTTTAATATATATATATATATATATATATATATATATATATATAGACCATGTCTTACCAACCCATATCGATAATGATAATTTAGACAGAACCATTTATAAATAATATCTTAGCAAGTACAATAATTTTTAATATATGGAGAAGCCATCAAATAAAATACATATCATTCTTATTAAATTTTATTGTTCTATAGGTATATCCATATTTTGATATTTAATGATAATACTTATTTGAACATGCAGTATTTAGTGGAAGTATTTATAATAAATAAATATATTATTCAAATAATTTATCAAAAAAACATTTAAAAATAAGAAGACATGAATAATTTATAATTAAGTATTATTTTAAAAACTGCGCGATAAGTAACTTGCATCATTAATGTTGTAAATTAAAATAAATATAGTTATATAACACAACACAATTTAAAATTCGATATTGGAATTATATATCAATCACTGAATTTATTCATGTTCGATAATATTGTAGATGAATAAATTTATTCAAATTCGTGTTGTTATAAATAAGAATTCCGTTTATTATTTATTTATGTATATATAAATGTGATGTCATTTATTAATACGCTATTAAAAAAATATTCATAACTCATACTATTGACGAATATATATTGATATACATCAGTTTTCACATTTTCCATTCAATTAATTATATTATCATGAAAATATTCACAATACAAATACTATTAATTAATATTAAATTATATAAATTATTTAAAAAACAATTAAGTTTGTACATTAATTGCAAGAAGTATAAATATATAAGTTGTATTCATAAATACTTTTTATAACTTTAATAGTAACTATAAATAAAAAATGTAATTTTAGCTTAAAATCAAGCTGATTATTTAAATTTAAAATACTTATAGATGCTAATACAAATTCTAGAGTCTAATTTTAATTTTTGATCCGTGCAAATAATTTATAAAGCTTACAAATATATATATTTGCTATTTAATATTTTTTTGCCTATTAATAATCACATTTAATTGCACATAGTAAGTAAAAGGTGTCCCAGCAAAAATGCACATTTTAAAAACGCCGTAATTTTTTTGTTTTTTGGTTAAAAGCACTGTTCCAATGTTTTTCTAGTCTTATAACATCCCTCATTTTCTATTGCAAAGCATTTGCATTTTTATCATTCGTCATCATGGAGAGATTCACTATTGAACAACGCGTAAACACAATGAAAATGCCTACAAGTGCGGATAGTGTCGCGGAAACGTTACATAAGCTTCGGACGATCTTCGGACGAAACAATGCGCCTTTGCGATCGACTGTAACTCGTTCAATAGATAAATTCGAGAAAACTGGCTCAGTTGTGGACAACAAAGCCACCCTTTAGAGGAATATTCGATCGCCAGCAAACGTTGCCATAGCGCAAGACAGTGCTCTAGTGAGCCCGCATAAGTCTGTTCACCGTCGTCTACAGCAACTGGGTATCTCACAAAGTTCTGTTCATCGGATTTCAAAAAATGAGCTCCATCTGCATCCATATAAGATCCAGTTGACACAAGAATTGAAACCAACAGATTACGGCAAGAGAAGATTATTTGCAAAATGGATTTTGAGCCAACCCGACGCGAACTACGCCAACAGGATCTTCGGTGACGAGGCTCACTTCCACCTCTCTGGGTATGTTAATAAGCAAAATCATCGAATTTGTTTATGTAAATAACCCGCAAGTTATCCAACAATTGATGGAAGGAATCAGGTAGGTAATTGGCAGAATCGGTAGAGAGATGTGTGCGAAAGTGATCACCAATTTCAACGATCGCCCTATTGCTTGTAGGGATTGCGGAGGTAGACATTTGCTCAACATAATATATTATCATTAAATGGGAGTTGTTTATGGTTGCAATAATTCTTTTTTTTTTTTTAAATGTCAATAGTTTTTTGCTGAGCTATTGCGTTTTTAAAATATGCGCTTCTGCTGGACACCCTATATTTAATATTTATAATTTTGTATTTTAGGAATAAACTTCCCAAATTGTCACTAGTTTTCATGTTTATTCAAATATATATTTACAAGTTGTAAGTAAGTTGTAAGTTATAACTGACATTTACTAGTTTTCGAATTCAATAATAATAATTATTATTATTGAATTCGAAAACTAGTAAATTAAATAACATTTAATAATTTTAAATAATCATAAGAACATCACTATAAAGTTTTAAAGGAAGTAAAGCTTATGCCCAAATTAGAAATATCATTGTTCTAAATGCTTTTTAAAATTTTTTACTTAATACTAATCAAAAACCTTATACATTTATACTTATAACAGCTGTTGAATAATGACATTTTATTAATTACACATCACTATTTATTAGTTAAAACTCAAATAATAAAGATGTTAAAAATTAATAAAAATTAAAGTTTTTAAATCTAACAATCAAATAAATATTCACTCAAGAACCATCAATGGATTAATTCTTTGATATATTTCATTCATACATATATCAAATAAAATCAATTTAATTTCAACTTTGAAAACTACCTATTATTAGTAAATGACATGAAAATACAAGGTATAGAGATGGACCTGAATGTAAGAACTGATGTATAATTATAAATAAAAGCAATAATAATAACTTAGAACATTACAAAACAATAAGTTCACTAGTGTTTTTAGTTTTTTTAATTTTCAATTATCATAATAAAATGTATTCCAAATGTATTAAGTACACTATTGAAATTGAGAATAATTTAATAATCTTACATTCAATTTTCAAAATAAATGGGTATATAATATAATACCCTTATATAATATATAATTTAATATGATTAAATAAGTAGATAAAATAATAATATCAAAGACAATAAAGTAAACAGAATTTCACCATAAAATAAATAAATGTTATTTTTAACTAACTCTACTAATATTAATAAAATAACAACTTTCATTATTTTTTTTTAACTTGAAATACATAATAACAATGTCAATATTCAATCCAATTACAATTTTTTTCATGTGACTAAATATTTTTGGAAATTCAAAAAATAAAGGTACGTCTACATTACGTCAATCGATTTGATTTGAAGTGCAGACGTATCGATTATATATATCAGCGGTTCCCAAACTGTACACCGCGATACTCTAGGGGCACCACGATTACTTTCTAAGGGCACCGCGGTCTATGATTCATAATAAATAGTTTAAAATACATAAAATTGTTTTTCCTTATTATTTTCAAAAAAACTTTATAGCAAATAATGTAATACTTTCTATTGTATATTTGGATATTCTCATTTTAACCTTATAATATTTTTATATAATAATTATAATCATAATAAAAATTTTTATTTATTTTTTAAGTTTAAAAATGCATTAATTTATAATTGAGTAAAATTTTAATAAAATTAATAAAATTGGTTATCAATAAGTATTTTTTTTTGTTCTGTCTTAAATATTATTCACACCAAGGCACCGTGGCTAAATTGGGTCTAAAAATAAGCACTGCGGAAAAAAAAGTTTGGGAACCGCTGATATACATCATTATGTTGCTAGAGTGGATTGACAAAGAATAACTCCGTCCATACTAATAAGACAGTGTTTGTCATTCGACATAAATCAATGTCGTCTGACTATATGTAAACGTACCTACTTTAATAAACACAAAATTGTAAAATTAATAGTTTCATTTATTTAAATCTAGAAATGTTAGATTTAAATAAATGAAACTAAAATAGACATCTAGAAACGTTAGGTGTTTATTTTAGATTCAAAAGTAAATACTATTTGAATACACGAAGGTGAGCAGGTAAAACATTTTAAATTATACACTAAAATAATTTAGAAACCTTGTTAGTATTGATATTAATAAAAAACATACAAATATAATGCTCAATATTTTCATTAATAACTACTAGACATTTTAATATTAAAGCAATACTACAAAATAAACATTACTCATTTGTTAAAAAATAGTTATCAATTGAGTAGCAAAAATAGTAAAGTTAATCATTGAAAAATGCTTTAGAAAGGAAACAATTAATAGCAAAGAATTTAGTAAACAAATAAATTAATGATAATCATATTTATATTTATATTTCTCTAAATACTGATGGTTATCATTCAGATTAACAATAGTTAATGAACCATCATTATTTTCTACTAGACTAAAAATTTAAAGAATTTATATATTTTAAAAAGTGAAATTTAAGTTATAGATATGGTTTTACTACTGCTTTTACAATTTTTGTAGAAAAGTATTTTTCTTGACATAAAATTCAATATTATAGGATTATTAAGTACCTGCTTATTGTAATATTTATGATCCAACAATCATCAATTTTTTTATACTTAATCATTTCAAGATAATATTTAATAATAAATTGTACAAATATTACTAAGGAAAATCACTAAAAACAGTTTCTAAGATTGTTCGTACCTAGTCAATTTATGTTATAAATAATGATTAATGAAATTGTTTTATATTCTAACTGTCTAATGAAATAATAAATTATGTATTCCTAGTCAACAATCGTTCTAAAAAGGAGGTAGGAATTTGAAAAATCATTTTAATTCAACTAAAAGTTTACCCGAGAACGACTATTTCAATTAATTTAATTCTTCAATTTTTTTAAAAACCGTAAAATCTAAGGTTTGTAAAACTTATGGCAAAAAAAAAAATGCAATAATAGCAATTAATTATGATAGAGATATGGTGATATGGTGAGTCGACCGATATATTGCGTGCACTATATTGTACTTTGATGCGATGAGCCCGAAAACTCCATTCAATGTCGACGTTGCCTGATGACGAAAAACGAGCGTCATAAAAATGTGACTCGTACATTTTATCTAATCGATTAAACGCGACAGACACATATCAATTTACAAAGGTTATTTTATTTCTATTTTTTTTTTTTCGTTCAGAGGGCAATGCATATAGGAAGGTGGTGTTTATCATGATGTGTGTATAGCTAGACGTGTACACACGACATAAATAAAACTAGTAATATTCTCAAGGTCAAAAAGTGTCGCGCGAATTTTTTATTTAGTTTTTTTTTTTTTTTTTGGCCAACTCACCGATCATTACGTACTCCTGCTGTCGCTCGAAAAGCGACAACCGCCGGGAATACATACCGCAACCGAACAACCGTGCGACGACGACGACGATTAAACAAGAGAAACGATTTGTTTTGGAAAACGTACAATAATTCCGGTCGCGCTCAATCACGACGACGGCATAACGTCACTTCGCGATATAACCGCGTCCCCGCGGTCGTGGCAGGCAGGTATTATGAAATCGCGTGTGAAGTGATCCTTACGCGACGGCGGCGACGACGACTCGACCGACTGGTAAACACGAATGCAGCAGTCGAACGAACGGGCGTAGTATTGTAGTAGGCGCACGAAACGGTAACATACTGTGCGTGAAGAAAAAAAAAAATCCTACTACGGATACGATTATAATAATACCATCGGCGGTACTCGTATACGTAATGTCTGGGTGGAGGTCGAACAAAATCGTTAGGTCGTCGTCGTCGTCGCCGCCGCCGTATCGCGTCGAGTCAAGTCGTACACGTGGCGGCGGTGGATGCTAAAATAATAATAAAAAAAAAAAAAAATAAGAATAGAAAAACTAACAGCAGTGCGTACCGATAGTAATACACTCTAAACTTAATAGTCGAAGCAATGAATATGTATCGATACGTGTGTATACGTTTGTCTATTGTATGACGCGCGTTTATAAATAGTAGGCGAGAAGATCGTTCGACGTCGGCGGCCGCTTGTTCTCGCGGCACGTGATTTTACGCGCATGTGTTTCCAGCGAAAACACGTCACAGCATCGTTAACCCAAATGCTTCGGAACCGGCGGGTCGAGAAATACAATGATGGTGAGGACGCGGTGAACTGGAGACAAAATAGCATTGCAATCACTTATCCGTCGTGCCAAAATGTGGATAACGAAACCGGCGAGGCATTCGAATTCGATTTTTAATAAGCTCGCGACAAGGATATGTTATAGGCCCGGGAATATCAACAATATAAATTGAACGTTTTGCAGGCGAACAAAGAACGTCATTTTTCGCTGAACGCGTACATTTGACAAGTGATCAATTTTGTCGAAACGCGAAAAAAAATTTTTTTTAAAAAAATACATAATATAAAACAAATTTGTGCATGCATAATATATATGTCCACAAAATTTTGATAATCACTGTTTTATATTATATCTGATATAATGACAATTACTAGATATACTTTCGTTGTCAAAGCACACCCCTTAAAATTATTCAGATTCTTCAAAAATACGTTTATTATGTATCGTCGTAGTAGGACAATTGAAAATTGTTATGCCATCGTGATGTTATACATCATTACGCAACAATTATTCTGTATTAAAATTACCGAAATTCAGCATTAATATTTTTTTTAAGTCTCTAGTATCAAATGTATAATGTCAGTTTATTATCTAACTGTAACTTCGTTTTATTTAAAGAGTATATAAATTACAATACTACAGAGTGGTATACTATTACTCAATGATTTTATTGCTACATTATGAAATATAATAACCGGTATAGGAACAAATTGGCAATATTTATTACGTTTATGTACCTGCATTTGTAAACAAATAATATTCTAAAAATATATCGTCAGAAATCAGAATAATATATACAATTATAAAAATTATGAAATATATATATATATATATATATATATTTATTTATTTATTATAATAAACTATATATGAGAAATGCTAAACGATTAAATTGAACTTTTATAAATAGAAGCTGGATGACAATATTTTCTTAGTGCGTACGAATTTTAAAACGGGCAACAAGTCAAAAATCCTAGTGTAACATGTAGTTTTTTTTAACATTTGCTACGAAATTTGCGTACAGTGCAAAATTCGACGTTTACTTGAGATGCGTAGTTTATTTTTAAATACTAACCAAAATAAATGAATATATTATGATAAAGAAATAGTTTCTCAAATATAAAATATTGAAAAATTATTCGAGGTGTACTTTTGATTTTAATAGTACAGTTAAAAGTTACGAAATTAATATAATAATTAGAACGAAATTAAATATTCGTAAAGCCAAATTTTTGAATAAATTTAGTTTTATTTAAATATTTGATGACAAAATTGTAAGATTTTGGTTGATCTGATTTCAACTATGTAAAATCTTAAGATTTTCTAACATATTTTCTAGATCTTAATTGAGGTGTCATTCGAAATATACATGTCTGCATTAGATATAAACAAGTAAAAACATATAAATTTAGAAATTTTATTTTATCATATCGAAGTCATGCATTCATATTTCGGAAAATGGGAAAATTCTTGTCACAGCAGTAACATATTTCTGTTCAAAAAATAAATTGGTATACCGCCGTAAATAAAAATAAATATAATAAGGTAAACGTGATTGATAAGAAGATAACAAATAAATCACCCAGTAATCATAGTCAAAAGGTAGTACTTGTATAAACTAGTAACTAAATTATATTAAATTTCGTTTATATTAATAAGATATTTATATATATATATATATATATAGTACTCATTTTTTATAAATTATAACATCAAACTATAATTTAATATGCTCGTACTTCAATGATAGAAAAAGTATTTAAAGTAACATTTTTACTATCATTAAAATAAGTATTACATTATTTTAATTACAAAGAATAGATTAACAAAATAATTAAAATATGTATACCTATATTGCTTTTATTACAAACTAACATTAGAAAAAAATTCAAATATGGGATTTCAAAAATGAAAAATACACTCTTCATTATGTTAAGACTTAACAAAATCTTTTGTTAATAAACTATACAGTACACTAATCATTGAATATTAAGACATACTATAGCCATAGCATTACTAATCATCTAACATGCATGTATTGTTATAAACACAATTATGATACAAATGTTAACAGCTTACATAAAAGAAATTAGTAAAAAATTATGATATATAGTATAACTTACTTATAAAAGCTTACTCAACTTAAGTAAAAAATAATGAGAAGTGGCAAACAAAATATTTTTTACAATCCTATATTTGTTCACATATTCAGAATTTACTATAATACTAATATACAACACAAATAATTTATTTTATTTTATACAATTGTATTTAGTTTCGTAATAATGTAAGTTAAGTAAATATTTATAAAAAATTAAAATAAGCCGATGTTTAGTATCTAACTTCAACACATAATTATGTAAGAATGACAATAAAATATAAACCAAATATTACTCTAAAATTATATGTAAAAAAACTCCTCTATAATAAGTTAAATTAATCGATTAACTACATTTGATGTACTAATTGATTTAAATAAATCAGAGAAAAAACTAATTATAAAGATATTACATATAAACTAAATGGTTTATATTTTCCAAGTTACCTACACGCGTTAAATCAGAAACTGAAAAATAATTTTAAGAACTGCATTAAATGAAACAAAAGCATGATCTTAATTAAATGTATCTAAAACGTATAAAATAATAATTTTCATAAAAATGTAAACTAAAAAATATTACTTCAAAAAAATCATATTTATTCAAACAATGATTACTCAAAATATATAAGTGTTAAACTTAAACTCAAGCAATAAGTAAAATATATCCAAAATTCGCAGTTTATAAAATTTAACTGTATGAATTGTTAATAAACTATTGGCCATAGAGAAAACATGAAGTATAAGCATAATAAGGGTGGGAATTTGAAATTGACAAATAAAGTAAAATTAAACTGTTGTCTAATTTCATAATTTACTGATTTTATCAATGCACAATTGAATACGTAAAAAAGTAAAGTATAAATTTCGAAAGTAAATTTTAAATACATTCCAATATGAAAACCATTAGTAATTACAAGTTACAAAATTATTATTTTTGAATAATATTCTATTCAAACAAATATTAATTAATTTAAATTATTTATCAGGAAAACTACATTAGATACGAGTAACATTGTATATTTTATTCACGAATAAAAAATTTGATAATATAGGTAGAATTCATACGTAATTATGTATTTAATAATGTTTTATCACACTTAGTAATGAGCTTATCTTTTCCAATAAATAAATCGCAATATTATAAACGTTATTTTGCATATGCGACGAGTATTAATCATGAAAAAATGGAAAACATATGTTATAATGTTGAAATAAGACTAAAAAAAATAAAAATACCACGTACATAAACCATAATCTCTATTCTCAATGTAGGACAAGACGTAGAATCATATTATGACAAAGACCTTACCTTTAATATATATATATATATATAACGTGTACAGGGTGTACTCAAAAACGAAAATGCGAACGAAAAACTGTGGAAGTACGAAAAAATCGTTTAGCACAAATCACGATCTCTAGCTTCATTTATCGACTCGGATAGCTCGGATAGACGTATTTTGAACGAACTAACTACCCCCGGAAGGTCGTTAGGTCACACACACACTGTAGTTTTTCTCTCCCCGTCTGCGGTACAACGACGACTTGATTACGATATCAAGTATAATCACAAAGCGGTAAATGTGTTGTACTCACTACTACTCACCCGCATCGTGACGGTTTTTCGACACTACCCAAGTCTCTTTGTTCAGGTGCCTAAAGCCCAGGGGTACGAACTGCGGTCCGTCGCGGTCTTGGTGGCTGTGCTTCGGACCGGCGTCCATGGTCGACGAAGACTGCGGCGAACGCCGGACGAACGGACAAACGCACCGATGCAGCTGAACCGGTCCAATGCCGCAGCATCCGCCGCCACCGCTCGGCAACGAATCAACTGCGCGCGCACGTCCGCGTGTTTATTTATTTATTGAATATAGATGTACCGATACACATAGGTGTATATACATATTAATATTATACATAATAAAATATTATAAATACTACACGAACGTTCGTTTTTTAGGGAAACATATCGATTAACCTATACGCAGTCAGTGCAAATATCTATAGTACTAACTACTAATGTGTGTTCTATTTATACATAATATAATACAACCTAATTCAAAAATATTGATAACATTGAACGACCTAGTAAAAAATTTTGATCTTCAATTTGCAAATGGTACATACGAATACAAATCCTTCGCGATTAAGGACCTCAGACTGAAATGTCTATTATTTTAGATTCTAAGCAAAGTGAGGAATATATTGGTGGTCTTACTATGCATATATTTTTTTTTTTTTTTTTTGTACATGCCAGCACGATTTCAACGAGACAATTTGATCAAGAACTGTAATTTTTTTAAATACCAAATTATATATACCTGGAACTTTTGCAAAGACCGACGAAAATTAAAAAAAAGCCGCAAAATTTACTAGATACAGGTTCACACAACAAACAATTGTAGAGACTTGACATTTTCATCGAATGATACTCGTATAAGAATACTATTTACCAGACATTGTATAATTCTCAAAATATTTTAACTTTTTTGTGTCATATATAAGCACTTGAAATTATGATTTTCATTTTAAACATTTTTATTAGTTAGGTGTAGTTACAGTGGCGCCGAATGAAATTGAAATTTGCCATTCTAAATAATTAGTCTTACAACTCTTAAAACGTATGTTTTTATGTTTATACATTGAGATTATAGTTGAAATTTTAAAAGTAAGTATAAATAATAGGTTATGGAATCATTGGTCTGTTGTAACACGTTTAAGTGTGTCGTAAGGGGATGAACACATTGATGTTCAATTTTCAATTAGGGAAGCGCGCAAAATTTGTGTGTGTAATCAGAACTCTTTTTTTTCTCAGCACAGCTTATTATTATTATTATTAGTAATATTAATAATATTTTAAATAATTCAAAAAATAAATAACATTCCAACAGTAATTATGAAAAAATCATTGACACACGAATAATAAATATCAGGGATTATTCTAAGGATTTTTATCAACTACGCATTTTGTTTAAATAAGCCTATCAAAATAGAACTATGATCTCAAAATATACTGTCAAATTATAGTTAAAAATGATAAAATGTGTAGCTTCTATGTGAAGTAATTTAAAATGTAATGTATTTAAAAGATATAAAACAATTTACATTCATTTTCAAAGTATTTTTTTTAATATTTTTTAATAAATTTTCTTTTTACTTTGTTTATAAATCATGATGTAATGTATAAAATAACACTAAACAACATGGAATTAAAAATCAATTACGCAAAAGTTTATTATCAAGTGCGCGTCTACCTTTTCCAAATACGCAAAATAAGCCCTGATAAATATACTGTATTGCATTTTTAAGATAAATTATAAACCATCTATAATAAAAAAAATCATAAATATGAAATCAAAAACTTGAATTAAAAATAAGTAAATAAGTAAATCACAGAAAGAAAAAACGTTTTCGTTTCTATATGCAAACACTTAAGTGTTTTACAATATTTCATGATTATAAAATTGGTATTATAGTGACAAAGTATTCAATACAAGTACAATAAACATGGGAATACTACGTCGTCAAAAACTACACAACATTTAATACAGGCTATTGATGCGATAAAATAAACTGTTAGTAAAAAGCATTATTAGTTAATTTGGTACATCTATAAAAGGATTATAATAAATTAAATTTTTATGTCTAAAAACAAATTATTTATAGTCATCACCACTCGTGTTAATATTAAAAAAAAAGTACCGTAAAATAATTAGAGAAAAAATGTAAATAACATATTTTTTTAATACAATTGATGATGAAAATCCTTATTTCAACTAACTTAGATCAAATCATAAAATAATGAATTTAAAAATTTACAATTATATTACACTGAATAAAAAAATTATTATTTAATTAATGAAAAATATAAAAAAAAATGTATTGCATTATTAGTACTTGCAATTAATTTATATTCCAGGAAATATTCGAAAATATAACTTTTAACTACCTACCTATATTTTACAACTCACTTTCATCCGAACTTTTATCTAACTATATATTGATCATATCGTGTATATTTAATATTTCCATTAACATTGTTTAATAATGAATAATATTATTTAACATTGCCATATATCAAGGTTAATCAGAGTCCGATTTATAGTAATTTTCAGTTTCCCAAGTTATAATTATAGCAAAAAAGTTTTCCGGTAAATTTTCTAAGCATTCTAACATTTCTAATGTAGTTTAGACTGATCAGTATAATTATTCATTAAATCAATTTCAATAAAAATTTACAAAATAAAATAATATTTAATAATTATAATTTTTTTATCAATTGAACTTTCAATCACAAAAAATTATATAGGTAGTTATATAAATTTCCAATTCACAGTAAGATTACACGAAGAGACAATTTTGTACCTATCCTAAAAGAAAAATGTTAAAAACTATAATTATATTTCATGTCATAATAATATACAGTATGTTGGAACTAAAAGTTTTCATTCATAAAAATACAACGTTATTCAGAATTCAGATAACGGAAAAAATTACACAAACCGATAACATAGATTTAAAAATCCCAATACAATTTACATGCATTCTCAAATGGATAATTTACAACACATATCGCCAATGAGGAAAACACTTTTTGTTTGCGTCATTCAAATTGACAATTGAATCATCCTTGTCTAATAGTTAACACTAGTATAGTTCATTGTATATAAATATGGTAAATATATTCAATAAATTTGGTGACATGTTAATTTTAATTAATTTTATTTGTAGGCATAATTCACAAAATAATATTTCGTTGACTCTTAATAATACCTCTTAAAACAAATACTTGCATTTAAAACACAAAAATAAGGAAGAATAATTAATGTACATAGATAATTAAGTATATTAGAAATATTAATCAATATTTTTCTCATAAGTAAATTGAACAGTTCTATGCTTTGTCTATTATTTAATATTTACTAATTAATAGTACCGATAACCTTGTTGAAAACTGCGTATTTAAATAAATATTCTTATCATTAAAACTCGAATGGATCACAATTAAATATATCGATGTATTTGAAATAGATACATGTAATCTACCAAATACTCAATGGTAATACTGTTAGAATATTATTCAGTATCAAGGGTTTTAATGAATACTACAAATATATTAATAATATATGTATACACATAGATACATAATTTTTAATTAAAAAAAGTAGTAAAATAAAAAATTATTTTAAATTGAGACATTTAGACATTGATTAATAATACTACCTTATTGATTATTCTGTAAATTACATTGTAAGAATTACTTTTAAATTCAAACACAGTTAATGAAAAATTGAATTCCTAAATACTACAAACGAATCAAAATTTAAGTATTTTTTCGAAAATCATATATATTACAATTTATGGTATGGTCTTATAAATAAAAATATTTTTCGATTAATAAAATTAGTTATATTATTAAAAATTACACCAACATTCTACAATTAAAATAAATAAACATTATATAACATACAAAAAACAGGTTATACATTATATAGGTTGACTTTGTTTGCTGTATTTAGATCATAATTATGCTTATATATTATCATTATTACAAAAAACATTATATTATAGACAAAGCTCAGAAGAGAATGTCGACGAATTTGCAATATTGATTTATGCTAATTATTTAGTATATACAAGGAACAAAAACATATACTAATAATAACATTAATAAAAATTATATAGAATAGTTAATTCATAAAAGAAACACCAAAGTCTTGTTTTTAAACTATAATCTCAAATACGTCTTATCTCTAAATCTTATAAATTATGATGTTAAAATAATCTCTTTAGATACCAATTACGTAATTTGATGTACAGTTTGGATAATGACAATCAAGAATTATTTTGATAAATTAGATCACACTGAGTAAAGTCAGGTAAACAATAAAATATCGAATGGAAAATTTTTTGAAATAATAGTCGAATCACAAATAAACGAACACTTGGTTATACAAACCATAATCTATAATTTTATTTATAAAAGTAACTCAGCGTACACAATTTAATTTGTATTTGACATTCGTAATAGTTATTATACCAATTTTAATAATTACAACCATAATTAACATTTTAAACACGTAACTACTGTATATGTAATTAAGTAAACATATTTACTATTTATAAATTATTATGAAAAGTCTAACTCACTGAGTTAAAGTACGAATTATACCGATTATGTTATCAAAAATATTTTGTTAAAACCAAAAGATATATAAGAAAACTATCAATATTCATGAAAACGATCGAATTCATTGTATTTCCATAATTTAACTACAGTGGATGCCGCTTTAAAAGACTTATTTTGGAACCAGCATAAAGTGAATCTTATAACCGAATGAATCCTATAGGAAAAGTGGAAAAAAAAAACAAAAATTTGAATACTAACTTTATTTTAATTGTTTGTTTTTTACTACTATTAGATACTACAAGATACGTATTATAAAATAAATATAATATTAATAATTAAAAACATTTATGATTTTAGTTTGTTTATTATTTTTAGCTATTTCAGAAATATACTGCTCGAACTCATATTTCGTATTAAAATTAAAAGCTCAGTGATGAACAGCTCTCCTCAACATATTTATAACCTCAAGAATGTCTTTGTTTGATGGTGACGTCAACATCCTCGACACTTTCCTCATTCTCAAATGCGATATAATTTGTCGTATATACATATGGCTTATAGCATGATTAAAAAGAAATAAGTCTTATAACCAAAGTAGTGAATCTTATAACCGAATTCTTTTTAATGTATTCGGATACGCCTATGCGATTTTGAGTCTAATAAGCGGCGTTTATTGTAAGAATAAAAATGTTAGTTTGATAGAATATTCTAAATTCTGAATAATAGTCAAAATTGGTAAAATCTAGTCATCATAAGAAAGAAAATTAAAAAATTAATAAAATTAAAAAATTGTTATCATAAAAAAAAAAAATGATGGATAACAAATTAAAATATCCCGATAACTTAGAAAATAAGAGATTAGAAAAAATTACCTTCAATGAATATAATTTTTAAATAATTTCGTTTTTAGATAATTACTGTATGAGATTTTCGGTACAAACGTAAAACAAACATTTTTATCATAGTAAAAACATGTTATATCAATAAATTTCTAGTTATTCTCCAGCTTTAAATAAAAAAAAAAAAATGTATTACATCATTGTTATTTAGTATTAAAGAGCAGAGAGTAACAAGTATTGGGTATTTAAATTATTATTTGAGGTATAAATTAAGACTTCAGTTACGAGTATATAGCTTAAATAAAGTTTTTCAAATTGCTAATTAATTATGATATAATAATGAGTAATGACGCATATTATAATGCTTGAAATCAAAAAAATAAATTAATTTATTAGCTCAATATTTTAAAGAAATGGACTAGTTAGGTATTGATAAATAGTTACTTTCAGTACTAAGTTGAGAAAAAAATGACGAAACAGTTTCAGCTTCTTGTATTGGAACAAGTTGAGATCATTCACTACCTAAAAGTTTAAGGTAAATTCAGAAAGCAGAGCTAATAATTATTCTAACACTCATTTCCATCCATATATAGAATAATTTTTGATTTAAAATAGAAAAAAAAACTATATAAATGGTTAATCATTTTAATATTATTTTCAATCAAATACTTTTACTATCTACATTGTTACAAATTAAATATTATTAATTGGGTGTATACATTAAAATGTAATTACTTGAATATTTTACATGTATTTAATAAGGTTGATAATCATAAATCAATAATACACTTAAATGGGTTCCTACTATCATAGTTTGTACCTATTTATGTTAGCAAAATCTAACCATACAAATTATGATCAATGTGAAAAATATTTATGTACAATATTTTTAATACTTTGGAAAATCTTACACAGCTACTACAAATTGCAATGTAATACCATTATTTTATGAATATGTAAAGAAAACTAACTATTTCATCCTGAAGAGTTAAAAAGTTGAGATACACAGAAATAATAAAATATAGTAGACAAAAACTAAGCTAAAACTATATAATATAAAATAATATATGTATATAAGAAATGCCAAAAGAATATATTTTTTTTTAATTTGATATTAAGGTAAATAAAATAAAAATAAGATTTTATGATACCTTTGTAAAATTGATTACTGTAGATTTACAAACTAAATAATATTCAATATAATAAACCACAAGTGGTATGGTATCGGATATTATAAATTAATTTAAATTTATCGGTCTTTTAAAATAAGTAACCATAACATATTATTTTTCATTCATTATTTAATTCTATCTTTATAAAAATATTTTAATGTATTAAAATAGTATGTAAAGATTATTTCACATCAGAAACAATTAAATAAATCACAATAGTTATCATGTTAATTCTTTAATAAATACTATGGTTTTAGTGAAATAATTAAGAAGTAATAATTGAAAAATTGTTATCATCCATAAAAATAATATACAGAAATTTGACACTAATTATTATTCTTAATCGTTAATATTTATTTAATTAAATTAAAGAGGAATACTTAAATTAATTATATTAAATACTTTGAAACTTTTTATTTATCAAAAATAATAATCATAGATTTAAATTTAAGAAAAAATAATTGACAACAAGTTCAAAAATATTATTTATTAATAAGATATGTAATTGCTTTGAATTATATTCTTATATTTTAAACAAAAATAATGTTAAAATGATGGATTAAAATTATTTGTCATCATTACAATAAACATTTTTAGAAAAATTCTAATGAAGCAATAAATATAATTATACTTGAAAATAACTTAAAAAATACTATACTTATAAGCAAAATTACTAAATATTTGATAGTTTACATTATTACTTAATTTCTTATTATTAGGTAATAACTATATTGAATACATTGGATTATGAAGAGTAAACAACTAAAATTTACCAAGATGGCTATATGTTTTCATTATAACAATCAAACTGTTTCGTTTTTCAAATAGAATTTAATATGCAATCCTAAACTAGGAAAATATGAACCATAATTCAGAGTTAATTGTTCAAATAATAAATTAATTAAAGAAATTTTAAAAAAAATTGTTACAAACAGGTATTTATTATAGTAATAGTTTTCAATTTTATTTTTAAATAGATACAAAAATTTATAATTGTGTACTAAGCTAAACCATGTAGAGTATTTGTTTTTAATTATAGCTACATTGATTAAATTATTCTTACCATAAGTTAATGCTAAATTAGTTACCTTATTATTATTATAATCACTACTTATTTTAAATTTGATTTTAATGTTCTTTAATTGTATAAGTATATTTGTAACTTCCATTACTAACTTGACCTTTATGTTTATTATCATGACCAAAAATTAATATTTATTTTCTTAATAAAAACATTTTATGCTAAATAAATAAACTATCTATGTAAGTGAATTAAAAAAACCTTAAGACAAATGATTTACTCTTGATAGATATTAATTTTAGACAACAAAAATACTACAAAAATAAGGTAAATAAAAATAATAGTAATTCATCTTTATTTAGATCATGGTTTATGGTATATGTTATAATAAGTATATGTTTATTTTTAAACCAAAAATAAAACAAATAATTATTAAAATTAGCCAACATAATATACAAAATGTATGTTTTTACTAATAATTAGCTAACATACCAACCTATAATAATATACATTATATATTTTAAAATATTAAAAAAGTATATAATTCCATGCTTATTTAGAATAAAAATGATTTAATAATAAAAAATTAACATCCATCTTTGTAGCTATGAGTAGTATGTACTATGAAAAAAATAAAAATTAATATAACATAATATATACTGATGTATCTATAGCAAATTATTAAAAAGAAATAATTGGTTAAAAAATTAAAAAAGTTAATCCATATCGTAGATGTTAAAACTGAACCAAATAGAGCCCCAGAAAAACAACATAATATTTAAATAGTTGACTTTGATATAAAAATCAAACTATAAATAACTCTTGCAATAAAGCTAATAATTGATTCTATAATGGCTATTATACTTTTTTTTATGATGATATTAATACTTATAAAGGTATACCATATATTTGTATAGAAGTTTTAAATAATAAGAATAGATTTTCATGAGAAGTATGAGTAATATAACAAAAGTTCATAACATCCCTTAGAACTCAGATGGTTTAGTTTAAATTTCACTACTATAAAAAATTGAATTTGGATATTGATGTCAATAAAACCCTTGACAAAAACCATTGGATTAGTCCACCACTAAAAAATATTGAATAATTAATGCAAACTAGTGAAAATTTTAATATTCTAGTTATTAATTGATCAATTTAAAATTATCTAGTCTCATAACTATGGCTTAGAAGTAATTATCCTAATAATCTAAATAGAAACTAAGTAACAAATTAGGTAACCTAACTTAACTGTAATATGCTCTAAAAATGTTTTATTTTGTTAAGATAACTTTATAAGTATATTTATATATCTTTAATTAATGCCAAAAAATTGCATTAAAATAACTAAATATTCGTATAAATTTATCTTTTATGTAATGAATAAGTAAAAAAATAACTAAGTGTTTAATTTTTATTTTACACTTATACTTATTGGAATATTTTAGTATTATTGTGTAATACTGTGAAAAATATTTAATGTTATTATACTAAAAAAAATTAACAAAGTCAATCATACTATTTATATACATTACACTATTATATTAACCTAACTATCCCAACATACCAAACTACTATATATTTTTTTATATGTCAGATTGAACTACATTTTACCTAAATTGTTAAAAATAAATGCAACAAGTAAATATTTTCAATATAGATACTTATAAAATATTAATAATACATTAATATTACTACCAAATAGGATGCATAAGTAGGTATAATT
Organism: Sipha flava; assembly: GCF_003268045.1. Classification (NCBI taxonomy): domain Eukaryota; kingdom Metazoa; phylum Arthropoda; class Insecta; order Hemiptera; family Aphididae; genus Sipha; species Sipha flava. The sequence continues at coordinate 326,462 of NW_020273017.1, forward strand.
TCATTTGTAAAATATTTATTTAAATAACCTTGCAAATAACCATATATAGTTATTACTTTAAAAAAAACTTAATCAAAATAACAAAGTAATCAAGAACACACAATTCTGGTTTATATTTTAAATTTTGAATCATAATATAGATGCTATTCAATACTTTATATATATATATATATATATATATAACTATGTAGCATATATTTAACATTAATAATACATTATTGAAAAATCGTAAATTATGATAAACATCAAAAAATTTCATTTTCAACTATGTAAAGCAAAAAACTTGCTAAAGATAATTGTTATTTAGGTTATTTAAGCAAAAATGATAACTGCCATAGAGATATATGTAGTAATAAGTCGAGAAGTATTAATTCAAAATATAAATATTACCTCTGATCGGAAAAGGTTTGGTTGGTACAGTGTCCGTAGTTGGAGGTAAATGTTGATAAACTTGATTGTTTTCATCTTTGGGTGGCCAATAATGTTCACTGCACAGCTTGATGCATTCACTGTTACTGTAATCGGGCACAATGGTTTTCACTACTGAATTGCACACAGCCATTAGTTCATTGAGCGTTGGGTAACGTAGGTGGAAGTATACGTATTTCGTATATTATTAAATACAAAAAATTCAAACAACAACAAAAAAAAAATTCAAAAATAAAACAGTTGAAAACATCCACTTCCCAAACGAGGGTGAGACTGTATAACCGGATAGTGTGTAAAAAACTAATAACAACTATAAAATAAAATAAAACAAGTCACAGAGCAGGATTTCGGACAGGAACAGTAAAAATGACTGTTGCACACGAATCACGCGCAGCTAAGAGTGAGCCGACAAGTGAGTAGTGACAGTGAATGACTAGTGATACGAACAGACAGGACAGGGTTTATAAGAAGATTCGGAGCATTCGCGCCGCACGAGACGGATGTTTCGTGCAAATTTCGTATGAATGAAAACTATTGATTGATAAGGATTTGATAACGTGTGCGGTATGATATACGCAACGTCAACGGTTTTTTCTATAGATTTTTGTGCATGAAAATTGTTCGCGATTTATTTTTATTTTTCACGTTTCACAGTCCCAGTGATGATTTTCTGTCAAATTTTCCATTTGCCATGCTTGCGAATTCTCGGTAATACGAAAACCGACCGTCTAAATAAGTGTACGCAATGGTCGTTTTCTCTTCCATGCATTGGCCTTGATTCCATCTCTCCGACACCGATCGTTCACTGTTGCACAACCCGTTAATTTACGCGCAGATATGTTATTTTATTACAGATGTCACGGATGACGTAACCTGCGGTATTATCGTATTTGGACCCGTAATTCGATCCTTAATCCTTATAACTTAAGCTTGTTTCTAAAGTCTGAAGTGTTTACCATAATTCGGACCTCTAACCGTGCCTACAGATGAATACGACTGGAACGATATAATATAAAATGTCTAAGTGCAAAAATAATGTTGAACTAACACACCATAAACTAGACTATGCTAAATCGAAAATATTACTAAATACTGTTCGTATTGATTATTATTATTATTATTATTAATCTTATAAGATCATGCATCGGGATGCGCACGGGAGGTGCCGGGTTTGAGCCATTCCTGAAACGTTTTAAATAGGGCTTAACGATTTTAATCTAAGAGTAAGGGGCCCGTATTTAAACTGCTGTTGTTCGAATTAGATGTAATATACTCTAAAATATCTGGTAAAAAATAAATTATATTTCATAATGATAAAACTAAAACTAAATGTTCTAAATTTTCGTGCGAAAACTTCTTTTGATGACCCAACAACTAAAATTGATTACGAAAGTCCAAATTATAAATAATTGAAGCTATCTGAGAAGAATACACAACAGTTAAAGAAAACATATCGATTGGGACTGATGTATTACAAAATAGCAAGTAAAAAATTAAAATTACGTTTGTTTAATCATTTATTAAATATATCTATGCGTTTTGTTACGATAGGGCCCGAAAATATTGCAGATACCTTGTGAAATGCGAGTCTGTTTTTATGAAACGCACACAAATCCAGAAATTATATCGGCCACCCATAAACTTGAATGTATATTGAGTTATCTACCATTACCCTATGATTAGACAACATGTTTTCACATTTAAATTTGAAAATAAAATATGAAAAATAAATAATTATGGAGCAGTTTTAAAGTTTATTGATGGGCGGATCTGATTATTGTATTATTATTGTAATTTTACGAAATGGACGTATGAAGCCATTTATTTTTAATCATATTTTAATAATGTTTTCTTTTGGACTTAAGATATTATTTCTTTCGAATTTGTTATCAGTTTATTAATTTATTTCATGTAAACTATAATTGGGTCAGATTTTAAGTTTTGAATATTATTATTATTTATAAAATATAAAGTTTTTTCATGAATTTCATTAGCGTGAGTGATAACAATAAAATTCATGAAAACCGTACCTACTACATCTATTTTATAGCATCATTAATGATAAAAAAAAAAAAAATACAGAAAAGAATCTGAGATATACATGAAAACAAAAATCGCATGAATCTTTATAGGTAATTTTTGTGATTAAGAATGTATAAAATTTTCAAATCAAGGCTTATTTTTTCTAAATATTTATAAAAGTATCAAATTAAACAATATTAGTTCCTTTTATTGACTAAAAACTGTAACCGTATATGAACTTTATATTGTTTTACGATACAAATTTCTTTGGTATCAAACAAATAGGGATAACATTGGCAAATTTAATAGCCATTAAAAATAACATCCTCATAAACGTGTGTATAACTTGCCTGTGTATGTAACAGTGGCGTATAAATGGAAGGGGTGCCTAGTGGGCTACAGCCTCCCCGAAATGTTTTAAAAAACTTAAAAATGATTTTAAACGTTTATTATATTTTAATGATGCTTTATGCTTACTTAGAATTTGCGTCCAACGTCAAATCATTTTGGAAAATCCTGTAAATGAAATGTAGACAAGTACCTACAGTGTCTTGTTAGTAATTCTTAGATAGCAGTGATAATTTAACTCTGTTCACAGTAGTCCTTCCCAAAAATATTTTCTGCATACGCCACTGATATGTAAATATCAATATTTTTTAATTTTTTTATTTATTTAAAGCAAAATAACATTTAGGTATAATATGTAAATTTTTGTAGCAAATTTTAAGCAACAATTTCAAAACGATATAACAATACAACAAGTATAACAATCATGAACAAACAAGAAAGAAAGCGATCTAGTGATTATAAAATTATAAATTTGTTCACATATAAAAACCACTGTTTTTACATTTTTCGTATAATATTATAAAGTAATTAAAAGTATTAGGTTGCTGCTTGTTGGTAACATATTAATAATATAACGAAATAAGTATAGTAACAAATAAAAGAATAAAAAGGTCATCAAATCGACATAAGGATAATACGACAACCTAGTTGATAATTTTGAAAGACTGGAGGAAATCAATTAACTGTCACGTGAAAAAGTTTTTTATTAGTTTATTTAAAAAAAAATGATTAGATGATATGCAACAGATGGGTTTGTATCCAATACAACATATTTATCAATTATTTACTTTTTCTACCAGCATAAGGATTTATTTTTAATAATTATACGGAACGAACGGTAAACTACTACCATCATACTATTACTATCAATTGACTATTTCGAGAGAAAAATTTGTTCGTCGACCAGTGAATCAGTTACGTAGCCAAAGGAGGACTAGGGTGTACCTGGTCAACCCTAAGTATTCAGAGGGCCTATTATTATAAGATCCATGAAAAATAACAAAATATTTTAAAAATTAATTGATGATCTAAATGATTTATAAAATAATGAAATTAAACTAAAGTATCCTGATAAAGTTATAAAATAATATGTGAATTCCCATAATGAAATTGCGAGTGCTTGTATAAAAATAGTAGGTGCTAATCACTCCGAATCGAGTCTATGCTGGTATGAAAACATTTTTAATTTATAAAATTTATATAATTTGAAAACCTCTTTAAATTTAACTAAACTTTTAGCCCGCCGAATAGCTTCTCGAATAAAGCACATGCATTTTGGTGTCTTCAATAATTCGAAAATAATAAAGTGTGGAGTAGCTATAAATACTTTTCAATTCGAATATTCTTTCCCGGAAATGTCCATGATTCAATTTATTAATTTAATATAAACTCAAATAAATTATTAAAACGTGAGGCGATTTCATATGACAGTTATATTTAAAGTTCTACTGCATCGATTTACATGATTTATTTTTCTAACGCAAGTACTCAGTGTGCAGATAAGCCATCAAAAGAGAAAAATCCAAAAAATGAATTATTTAAATAGTTATTAGAAGTATTAAGTTTACCGTATTATTACATAGCGGCATTCGTTGACGATGCCGGATAACCCAACTCTTCTACGTTTCTGCAGTACTGTAGCTTTGTGATAGAAAAAATGAAGAAAATCTCGAGAAAATTAAAAAAATTAAGAATGCTTAACCACCATATAAAACTATTTCTAGTCTAACCATAGGACTTTAGACTATATAAACTTTTTTAATGTAGCCTTTTAACGTTTGACATAGAATTAACAGAATACGTGCTGTAAATATCGTCAAAGAGGATGTAAAAAAACTGAAAATCGTTTAAAACAGATGTTTTGGCTGTAGTATTTATTATTATTATTTATTAGTAATACATCTAATTAATATATCTATGTAGGATAACTGAATTTCTTAGTGCACATCACGGTTAGTTCAGAACCATTGTATCTAATAGTTCAAGTTTCGAGTTCAATTTAATATGGAGTTATGGTAAGTTTGGATAAACCAACATACACTTTGTTTAAACCATTTCAGTTAATTCACTACCACTATTTTTTTTTTTTTTATTTTTTTTCAAACTGTATCTACTTTATAACGTGTTATAAAATGATAACTTTGTGAAATATCGTTTAGTTATAGTACCTATAATACCTTGTATTTGTGGTCCAGATATGTGATTTTATTCACGCTGCGAGGTTTTAGGTTCATATACAAAACATAATCCCATTTACAATAGTATAAAGGTTTGTACAAAAATTAGGTTAGGCTTAGACTATAATTCCTTTTGGGGCGATCCCCTCCACTCGAAAAATTCCACACAGTGGCACTCGAGTTGATGAGTGGAGCCGGCAAGCGTAACGAAGTCCTACAATTTTTAAAATTTTAAAATTTAAAATGTCAATTTAAATGTACATTAAAATTGTTTTTTAATTGAATACATACTTATCGGATAAGGGATCAAAACCAGATACCTTCTGCCTTAGGTTAATAGTCATTAACCATTAGACTATGACTTTAATTTTATTTAGATTAGATAAGATAAGTTACAGTTTTTAGAGCAATAGAACATTTATCAAGTGGCAGTGAATTAACGGAAAAGTTCATTTTATTTTAAAGAAGAATACAATAGGTAGTTTTCGTTAATTAACAGTTAAATTTTCGTTTTTGAAAATGCCAGCAATTAGACGTACAAACTTAAGTCGCAGAACTCGCAATGCTGTGAGTCGAATGAATGCAAAAGTAAGTCAAATTGACGAGCAATGCAAAGCTCTATTGGACCAAAGAACGTTTTAAAATTACGTCATTTGGTGCAACAAAAGTTGATCAAGAAAATGTTATGCCAGCTTTCAAGATTCAGAGTCAAACATATAATCTAATAGATTCTTTATTGCACACGCTGAATAGTGACAGTAAATTTTTGCAAATTTATTTTATAGGCGATTTAGCAAGACAAGTCGATCAGCGTTGTGCACACAACAATTCAGTGAAAATACCAATTGTGGAACAACTCAAACTTTTTTCCATAAACATAACGAATTGGTTGCATTATTTACGACCACTTTGGACCATATGTCGTCTAATGATCACAAAATTGTCATTAAAGCTAATAAGATGCCTGCAGGACAACACGCGAGACGTTTAAATGCGCCAATAATTGACGAAATATTTATTTTTATTAATTATACCAATTCGAATTAAATATTCATAATTAAGACAGAAAAATGTACGTCGGGTCAGCTAGTTTTTATAAAAACCCATATTTAGATTTTAAATTAGCACCGAAATCTCATATAATATCATTTACATCTATAAACATTAAAATGTGTTATACACAAGTGATAATGGTACTTCATACAAGTCGCTTTTGAATTTTTCAATTGATTTCTCAGTATAATAAGTGAACACTTAAAAAAAGAGTACAACTCCTAGGTCGGGTGAGGACTCCACAATTGGGTGAAACACAGTTACTGGTGATATTTTTGAACTTAAAACCAATGTACCATTACTTTTTAAAAACGTTTCGGAGTGAAAGAGATAAGTGTATCAATTATTTTTCGTAATTACACAAAACGACCCTATAATTATTTGAATACAACATCACTTATTAAAACATCTGATGGTTGAGGTTATTGAGGTATATTATCGATTATTAGAAGTTAAGATATAAATCTCGGTTGATAACTAAATTTTTTTACAACCCTTTATCCATTTTTTTCAATTATACGGAAAAATGTTGAGAAATTAAAAAAATAACACATCCCTGCAAGTATTGAACAAAACCATTTCTTATATTTTACTTCTTATTTGAAGATAATTGGAGTAATCCTTCAAGCCAAAATAGTGTATATAGAGAAGAAAAAAACTCTTCATGACAAAATCAATACATTTTTCGTTTTATTCAAAATCAAAAACATCCAAAACTATTAAACCGAAAAAGTATTTTACATTATTAAATATAAGTATAATAATGTACAACTCTTCATAAATATACAAACATTAAACATAAACAGATGAGGACAGTAAAATTATTTTCATCCCATCCTTAGCCAACTGATATTCTGACTTTTCAAAAATTCTTGAATATTATTGAGGTTATATATGGGAAAATATTATTTCTTCTGATCCGATGCACACAACGATTAATAAATACCCCTATGGGAATCATGAATAATTTTATTTTTGGTATCAAAATCTTCCAAAAAACATAATGTTACCTATATACATCGTTCACTTTTTATAACTACTATCAGAGAATAATAACGCTTTATGGTTTTATACAGTTTAATATATTGATTGATCAGTGTTTAATTAAATGTTATGATGTTAGGGTACCTACTAGGAAAAATATCTTGTTTGAATTGTATTAGAATTATAAATATTCTATTAAATTATACTAATGTAAACTAATAATAAACTATATAACTTACTATACATAAACTAATGTTTTGAGGAATACGACCTGAGAATAAACTGGAAAAAACCAAGGTTATGTTATGCAAAAAATCACAACAGAGTCAAAGACTTCAGAATCAAAGTGGGAAATAACTTCATATAACAAGTAAATAGCTACAAATATCTAAGGCAGTCTAATCGCCCAAGATGGAAAAACCACTAAAGAAATTAAAGCTAGAATAGCGCAAGCAAAGACCGCATTTATGAACCGTAAAGAATTACTCCAAGAAAATGAGTATCCATATTAGAAAAAGATTAGTTAAAGTGTTTGTGTGGAGCGTGGCCCTATATGGATCAGAGTCCTGGGTGATAAAGAAAGCAGAAGAAGGATATTTAGAAAGCTTCGAAATGTGGTGCTGGCGAAGGATACTAAGGGCCGGTTTCACCATTAAAGAGTTAAAGTTGAGATTAATTAACTCTGAGTTTATCAGTAACCCCAAGTTATCATTATTTCAGTTTCACCATCAGTTTATAAGTGGAAGTTACTAAATCTCAGGTTAGCTAATTAATTGCTGGTATTAACCAGGATTCCCTCTCATTTTCCACTGATAGCATTGATAACACCGCTCATTGAATTGATAACGCTGAAAACGTTAACTCTTTCAGATCCAAATTAATTTTTCATAGAGATAAAAACATTTTTATTGCTTATTTATTTTACTATGGACTATAATAAGAGTAAAATGTTTTAAAAAAAATTGATTTTTAGATTTTGACGAATTTAGGAGTATGTCCTCTATAGGGAACATTGGGTCTGAATGGTTACAAAAAAATTAAAATTAAAATTATCATATTAAATTTTAAAATATTTCAATAAGTATAATAGCAATATAATGTAATGAAAAATTATTATTTTTATTATTTAAATTATTATTCGCGGTCTTCGTTGCATCGTAATAATGATGTTGTCGTTATCGCTCTCACTCTCGTCATCAAATAATATTCTACGATACATTATAATAGTATCTTCACAAGCAGAAAAATTGTATGCAAAAACGAAATATTCAAATACGACACACAATAATCATTCTTGAAAGCAAAAAATATGTTAACAGTGATTACACGTTTTAATATTGTTGTTTGAATTAAGAGTTATCTCTTAACACTCGAAAATATTAGGAGTTAAAATCTGGGAGTTAAGATTTTCGATAACTTGATGTTACCCCTTAACTCTAAGTCGTGAAATTATTTTTTTGAGTTAACCTTGAGTTATTGGTAACTTGCACTTTAACTCTTGTTGGTGAAACCGGCCCTAAGAGTCGGCTGAACTGAGTTTCGTACCAATGACAGTGTACTCAGTGAAATAGGTGAACCTAGAGGATTATTAAGATCACAAAGAAAGAAGATGGAGATTTATTGGACACATTTTAAAACACGAGGAAGAACTACACCACCGAATATTGAAAGGACAAATAGAAGACAAGAGAGGCAGAGGACGTCTTAGAACAACATTAGTTAAAAAAATTAATAAAGATGCCGAATTGAGAACCTATAAAGAACTGAAGAGAATGGCCAGTAACAGAGACGGACGGAGGAAGCAAGGAAAAATGCTGTAAAACCAATCTTAGGATTGATTACTAAAGAAGAAAAATTTATAATACTATTACAAATAATAAATAACAAATAATAATAACGCTATTTTGGGCTATCAACAATATTCAAATCAAAATTACTTTCAAGAAGATCATAGACAACATTGTACAAAGTTTTAATTAGACCTATAGATCCCCCCCACATTGACTGTGTGAATTCTAAAAAAAAATAAAAATAGTCAACATTTAACACTTTGAACGTTAAATACATAATACACAATAACATTACGAAATATTGAGCATAACTTACATAATTGACCTCTAGAACACGTGTCCTTAGAAGGATAAGTTCTAGTGAATTATTCATAAGATTTGATAAAAATACAACAAAAATCTTCTAAGTTATTTTTCAGTTAAAAAATTTATTTAATTTATCAATTTATGATTTTTAAAATCAACAATTTTAAATACTATTAAAAGTTTAACTGTTTTACCATGCTAATATTTTAAAAATGTAAAAATTTTACATAGCATGTCACCATGCTATGTCGCACAATACGTATTAGCAGTAAATAATTATAATTGTTAATTACTCCACTTAAACGCAATAATTTTTAAAATAAGTTCAGCGACTAAGTGGTATTTTGATTTTATATATATAGATTAAGATTATATTTGATTCATTTCTGAAAAAAACAATAAAATGTTACATAAATTTCTCGTGGAGTGTCATAGCTATTAATTTGCTACCTTAATAAAAATGGTGGGGTAGCAATGACTACCCCTTGCCACCTGGCAAGTATTTTATTATAATGACGCCTATGTACCATATTATAGTATGTTTACAGTAATTTTTTGGTATTGAGTTAAATTATAATTATAATTAGAGAACGGATAAAATAAAAATGTTGGACGCCCCCCATAAAAAATTCCTGGGTACGCTCCTGGCTTAACATTTTTGTCTTATCCAATAGCGTTAAGGGGGCTGGAGCGCTGCATGTTTTAAGGAATAATATTTAGGCAATTCATATTACATGTACATTTTGAGTGTATCGATGTGTGAGAAGTATATGAACATTAGTGTGTGTAATCCGTTATCGCATTATTGTTATTATCTGTTGTCGCAAATGGCAGCGACTAAAATGCGAATTCCCGGAACTAAAATATTAATCAAACATTTTATCTTATATTATATTAATTTACTTGTCCGGCACATCTGTTTTGATGATTCAACAATACAATTTAATATCATAAAAGTTCATGTAAATTGAAATATAAAATATTACACATAAAAATCAAATAATCAAATTTCAAAAAGGTAGTACATTTTGAGGCAATGCAGCAAATTGCGGCTACAACCGTATCCAGCTAGGACATGACCAAAGCCTGCAAGTATCGTGAACAAATGAAGTTTACACAAAAATTACAATAACTATTGTACTTGTAGGTAATAAGATTGAGTATATTGTTTTGTATTTATTACCATTGATGTTCAACTACTATGTATTATACACTATAGTCTGTGCTTTTTACACATGCAATTTTTTTAGACCATAGATTAAAATTTAGTGTAATTTAATTTTAATGTAAGGCAACTTGTAACTTAATTGTAACTTAAAAAAAATCAAATTAATAATAAACTAGAACAAACAATTATTTGTTTTTGTTTTATGTTTGTATATTTTTAATGTTTTATTTTAATTCTTCTTTTATTTACTCCTTCAATAGAAAATCCATATAAAATGTGGTGAGCTGAGACACCATTTTTTCATTCCAAAAAGTATCGTCTCTTTTAATTTTTTCGAATAAAAACCCTATAAATTATAAATTAATAAATGTAATTGGGTAATTAATTATAAACTATTTATACAAATTGATTAAATACCTTTTGGTGTCCAAATACAAAAATAACAATACATTCTAGGAGCAATGTGAAGTTGACCCTACACTTGATAATAGTAGTACTCTGTTCTATTCAAATGCAATTTTTCATTTACTATTTTACAACATTTAATTGTAAATTGGAACCCACAAAACAACAAACAAAAATAATTTCATAGTACCGCGGTGTGGCGCTATTGCTTATAATATTATTATTATTATAGTCAATACAATTTTATGATGTGTACAAAATTAGTTTTGTAATCGGTCGATTTTTAAAATATCAGGTCGCGGCTCTAAACCGATGCGGTCGCTGCGCGTGTTATCACAATTTCGAGAACACATTAATTCTCATACGCGCATGCACAAGTCAACAACAAATGCATGAAACTATTTTTTTGTTCTTTTCAAATTGGTGAAAAGAGGTAAAAGCTTGGATTAAAATTCGTCTAGTTCTGGTAATCCGATTATATTTTTTTAAATATATTCTTATTTCCCAATTTTTCTTCTATGTTTTGTAAGAAACGGATTTTTGATTTTAGTTCAAGTTATTTAATAAAATGCATTCAAATTTTTATCTTTTTTTTAAAAAATTAGCATACAAGTTAATAAAAAAAATAAAATAATAAAAAATAATAATAAAATTGTGGTTCCTACAAAACATAGTAAAGAAGATAACAAATTTAAATATTTTTTCAAAATTCAAATCGGACAATTAGAACTATGTGAATTTTGTTCCAGCTTATTGGTCAAAATGCATGAAAAATGTAGGCTGCTCCAGCCGCCTTAAACAGGCATTTTTAGACCTTTTAACCTACTAACTAGTGGCTACTCCTACTTTATTCTAGTTGAGGCACCAAATACCTATACAGGTAATAGGAACATAAAAATATAAAATATTGAATAGCTACTTATTTTTAATCAATCAAAAATTTAAAATCGTGCGCACTTTATAGGTTTTTGGTTAAATTGCAGTAACTTGGTCATTTTGGACCTAGAAAGTTGATTTAGCTACCAAAATTCATTTAAAAAAATAGGCGAAAAATAATTAGTGGTTAAAATACGTGGTTGCCATTTAAAAAAAAAAGTTGTGCTGCGTATGCGAGTGTCTATTTAACTTAAGAAATTAAAAACTCGTAAAAATACACATTTTTATGCCATAAAAACCAACAAAAAATCAGAATTCAAATTTCAGGTCTCTACGCAAAGATATTGAGTATTCTCAGTTAGCGTTTACACACTGTATATAAATTATATGAGTATGAAAATGTATCTAAAACCCCCTAAAATATTTTTTAGTGAGCGCGCCTATTCATAAATATCGAATTGAAAAAATAATTTATAAGATATGATTTTATAGGTTACAATTTGAACATTAATTCTGCTATAGAAACCTACAAAAAAATGTTTATGAAGTATTCTAAATACCATCGTCATAAAATATTCGAATATGTATTTTAAGGCCCCTGCAAATGTGTCATTTTTAAGGAGTTGTGTTTAGGCAATTATTTCGTTCCTTCGATCACTGATCGTCTTTGTGTGTGTAGTAAATGATAATTAGTGTGCGTATACTCCCCTACCATCACCCGCGACCCGCATCAATTTACAATTCATTGTTATTTCTTATCTGGTTTATGGACG